>NC_035440.2:68518318-68841443 GCF_002127325.2 Helianthus annuus | reverse complement strand
AAATGAAGTTCATCGTGACGTACAATCCTCAAAAAACACTGAACATTTTTTTAAATTTTTAAATTTTTTTTTTTGATATTTCTAATATTTTTTATTTTTTTTTATTTTTAAATGTTTTTGATTTTGTTTTATTTATTTATATTTTTAGCTTATCATGCCCAAATCCATCTTGATAAAACACATCTTGACCTAAACCCATCCTAAAGAATGAATGGTTGATTTAATTAATATAGCTATACAATAGATATTGGGAGGAGATAAAATTTAAGCTGCTATTTTTTTTCTTTCTAATTAGATAAACCCAATGAATTGTGTCAAATAAAGGAAGGGCTATATAGAGTCCATACTATACAGAACTAAAAGTCAAAGTGATTATATTCCAAAACCTTTGGAATATAACACTTAAGCTTTATTTTAGCAATTAATAAGAACCCAAACATGTTTGATCTTTTACCTCTTCTTTTAGTCCCATTAGAGATAGTGATTTCACTTTGGTATCGACTGACTTGAAATATTTTTATTATAATATGTAATGGGCGTTGTGTATTTGTTAACAAGATTAGTTAAAGATATGCCGAATGTGTAGTTTTTTCATAACGGGTTAATTTGGGTTAAACAGCTTTAATGTTTGCATAATGGGTCAATTTCTATTTATATACCAAATTATAAGTTTGTGTATAGTATTAAGACTTGCTAAGCTTAATAGAAATGGTAAAACAGAATAGTTATTTTTAATTTAATCTGGAAATGAACAGATGAAACCACGAGGATCAAAGTCGTTAAACCTGTTTGTTTCATTGTTTGAGGCGAAGACAGGTAAAGAGGTGGATCAGCTATGACTATTGACGATGGGGCAACTATAGGAGTTGCAGCCGTTGCTGTGGATGGAGCAACTGCAGGAGGTGTTGCGGCTACTGGAGGAGCCACTAGAGGGGCACTAGAAATTGCGGTTTCATGACCGGTAGTTACAGACTTACAGGTGGTGGGGATGCTGATTCCGTCTCTCCATCTCTTTAAATAGTAAAAGAAAATAAGACAAAACTTAAAGTAATGTAACAAGATAGGTGGGTTAAGAGTGGTATGTTAGGTTGGGATAACAAGTCCAAACAGGCATCTTTTATTTTCTTTTTTACTGGGCTGGGGATTTAAAACAAACAGGTCCAGATCGACCAAAAACACTCTTATGTCCAAAATTAAAATTTCCATATTTGTGAACAGTATATTTTGCTCCTAAATGCAAAAATTAGAGTGGACGGTGCAGAATGACGGTTATATTATGTCATTTCAACTTATGCACTCTCGGGATTGTTCACATGTATATAAATCTAGAAACCATGGATATTGATGTTTTTTATAGGCTCATTTTTTTGTTATGGAATAGTAAGCAACTGAATTGCATTAATTTTAAGTTTATTTTGAATTTCTGATGAATGCTTGATCATCTTCATCCCTAAATCTGTTTTGCACAGCACACTGCACCCAGCACTTGTCGCTACCACACCCCGGCTTGCTATTGATTTTGACCAAGCGAAACATGGAGATTTTGAATTCGTGACACACATGACTTGTGTCTGAGGTAAATTTTTAATCCTTTTTTTTGCTAATTGTTGAAAGTCATTAGTGTTTCGTTGAATAAAACCTATACCTCATAAATTTGTAGAGTTGTTCATATTGATTTTGAATTCAAGTTTGTTTTCCTGAAAGTCATTAGTGTTTTGTTAAATAAACACTATACAATAGCATCTGCACTTGAAACTTCAAGACCGACATCATCATGGGAAGGTAGAGGTGGCAGAAGGATTCGATGGAATTTTTCTAGGGGTCAAGGTTTTGGACTGGCAAGGGAATCACTTATTTCATACCTTGCTGATGATGATCTGTTTCATCCGCTGCTAATGCTGGGACATGATCAACGGGTCATTGGCAAATTTATCAGATGTTAGTAATTGGGATCATATGAAGTGGCTCTTGGAATGTTTAGAAATTGTTGATACTTCTGTTATTTTATTGCCACTATTTTTTTTTTGGTAATTTAGGACTAATCTTGATAAGGCTGCTGTATATACTGGTATTTTTGCTTTTGCAGATATTATTGACTATGTTTGGAATGGGCTGCTAATTTCTCTGATCAGGTCGATGTAATCTTCTATGATTTGTGAAGGTGAACCCAGCCACAACGCAGCGGATATTACTAGTTATCAACGTAAAGATTCTTATCATGAAGCCTCTTTCCGTTAGGTGATGGCAATTCAGATAACTGTACCCACTCAATCTTTGGTTGGAGAGCTTAAAGTGATGTCAAAGAAGTGAATTTGTCATTTATTAATTGCTCTTACATCATACTTGGCTGATGCGTCGGCCATAAGCAATAAGTGCAGGGAACAACTATATATGAAGTGAGAAAATGATGATTATTTTACTCGTATGAAGATTGTGAAAGAGATTCATGAACGCAATGAAGTTTTGGTATTTTGTTCTAATGTTTATTAATTATTTGTTTTGTATGTTTGATATTTAGACTTAGGTCGACACTTATTAAATATTTATTTGTAAACATTTGGAATCTTTGAAAAATGATTGATTGAACTTTTTATTTGAAGTGATTATATTATGATTTCTACATTTTACAAATTTATTTTTATTATTTAATGTAAATAATAATAAGTGTAATCAATAAAAAATTATATGATAAATGTCAATAGTATTTAATTTGGTATGATTTTTGTGGCAAAAAATATGTGCCACTAAAAGCCCAAAAGTTTGTAGTGGCAGATAAAAAAGTGCCACTAAAAGCCTAAAGACTTTGTGCGGCAGATTGAAAAAGTGCCACTAAAAGGCTTCAGCGTCAGCACTTCTAGCGGCACTTTTTTTGTGTGCCGCTCATTCCTATAGTTGTTTATAGTGGCACTTCTTTGTTAATCTGTGGCACTTTTTGTGTGTCACTAGATGGTAATTTTTTTGTAGTGTCATTTTATACATTTTATTAAAATATTTAGCTACTCTGTCAAACACCTAAATATATCTAAAAAGCTACGGCTTTCAGCCACAAACCAACAGCCATCAGCTAGTTTTGCCAAACATACCCGATATGTAGTTTTATTTGCTTTTGGCTTCCTGCTCTTTGTAAATCAAAAATAGCCAAGTTGATTTATAACTTAATGATTTGAGCAGTTTGTACTCTATGCATGCCCGGTTATACATTGTAGTCCATGCATTATTTGATAAAGGAGATTTTAATACCCTAAAAATCTTATCACAAATATTGAGATAAGGTAGGGACCATTAGTATACATATTGCACCAGAACACCTTAATGCGTTTTCAGATCAACCCATGGCAACTTTCTTTGGTTCTCCACCAATTGTGTCTCCTCCGGTGGTAAGAACTCACCATTTATCTTCATCATCACAACCACCACCACCACCGCCATCTCAGCCACCATCACAGCAGCCATCCCTCAGTAAGAGTTCACAACCACAAGAGCCATTGGTGGTGGCTAAAGATAAGGTACAACGAGGTGGTAATGTGGATTCAACAGATTGGATAGCTTCGAGCTTGACAAGAAGATTTGGTCTTGGTGCCGGGCTGGCTTGGGCGGGTTTTTTAGCATTTGGTGTTGTCTCTGAACAAATCAAGACCCGTCTTGAAGTCAGTCAGGAAGAAGCTAATACAAGGTTTGTTAAGCTGCAGCTTTTGGAATAAACAATGATATTAGGATTCTGCAAACAAACATGAACCTAAAAGATAAACCCGAAACATTCAAGACGTGCATCTAATATATCTATACGGGTATGGGATGAGTACGGTATTACATGATACCTAGTCCAGTTACCCGAAACATAAATACGTGCTTACCCTAATCATACCCTTAAAATTTCTATTTTATTTTTAGTATTTGTCCTTGGATAATAGAGAGATTTGCTAATCCACTGACTTTTTTTTATTTTAGTATTACCAATTTTCATGGCTAATAAAATTTGGAATAGTAAGAAATGAATAACAAATTAACGGATATACCCACTACCAGAAAGTGCACTAATTTTAACGTTATTTTACTAATCTCGTGAAAATAATGTTAGAGGGGAGTGGTTAATCATGCATCATGTGGTGGCGTTGATAGTCGAAAGACAAAGGAGTACATGTACTAATTGGCCTTTGTCTTAATTGCCGAGTGTTATGTGCCTTATGTCCAAGACTTGATGCAAAACTACCATCGAGCCGGGGGTCTTACTGGAAGCAGTCTCTCTATTCCTACGGGGTAGAGGTAAGGTTGTCTACATCTTACCCTCCCTACCTTAGCTTTGCTATTGGTGGGATTTACTGAGTAAGATGATGATGATGACCCACTCCACTACCAGAATGTTGTTGAGTAATATGGTATTCGATGGGTACTAGACACGGTTTAATATTCGAGTATAAGATTGGGATTACCAATGCCCGTGTATATTCATCCCTACTAAGTTTCATCAAATGCTTTGTCCAAACACTATATATTCTGTATTATTTCACATTTTTTTTAATATCTTTCATCTAAGCATTGCATCTTTTTTGTTGGATTGATACAGAGATGTAGAGAAGGAAGAGGAGGTGGTATTACCTAATGGCATAAGGTACAACCATCCCATAAAACATGATGTTGGTTTTAAAGTATTTTATATTTCAAAATAATAATATAAATGTTTTAAAATGAATAATATATGAAAAGATTATTGAATGAATCTACAAGGGTTTTTTTTATGTAGGTACTATGAGTTAAGAGTGGGTGGTGGTGCTATACCAAGGAAAGGGGATTTAGTAGTTATAGATATCAAGGGAAGTGTGGTAGGAGATGGTGGTGTGTTTGTGGACACCTTTGGTAGGGACAAAAAGCCATTGGCTCTTGTGGTAGGATCAAGGCCTTATAGCAAAGGAATGTGTGAAGGGGTGGAAACTGTTTTAAAAACGATGAAGAACGGTGGAAAGCGAAGAATCATAGTGCCGCCTGCTCTCGCCTTTGGAGACGAGGGTGCAGATTTTGGTTCCGATCATGTAAAGATTCCTCCTTCGGCGACACTTGAGTACATTGTGGAGGTTGAAAAGGTTTCAATTGCACCTTCTTGACTGATTTTTCCATTTTTTTTCTCTTGTTGATGATATGAATCTCAAATAACTATCATTTCTAATTCTTCAAAGAAAAAAAATAAGTAAGATATTATGTACATCATGATCCGGTTTGCTAGACAGTTGTAGAAAAACAGTAAACAAAATCAAACAGGTTTGTTGGATAAGGTGGATGGGCCAATACAGTTTGGTTAGATTTTTTTTTTTTTTTTTTTTGTTATTTAAAGTTATTGAAGTGAAATAAGGGGTATATTAACTAAAAGGCAGAATCAATTTATAAAAACTATTATTTACTATATAAGTATAGAGGATTAGAGGGCTGGCTCAACGGTTTCGAAGGCCCAAAGCGAACTAGAGATCCGAGGCCCTACACCCTTGCCAAAATTAATGTTATTATAACCTTAAATTACTATTACTATACAATAAAAAACCAACTTGAGGTATGTTTAAAGATCGCGTCCCTGCTTCATGAGTTAAGAAAGCAACTGACACCGGTTGGCATTTTAAGGCATTTATAACCGTCCAAAAAGCAAAATAGGTTCCAAGTATTGCGTCGGTTCCAATGACGGTTCATAAAAGTTATGTAATACATTAAATTATTAAAAACAGGTTGGTAGTTTCTACCACTTCCACGTATTAGAATTTTAAACCGACACGCCCTTTCAAATAATTAGGATAAATGATGTCACACCCCAACCGATGGAGGAAACATCGGGGCGTGGCACTGAGCGAAACAGATTGTCCAGAAGTTTCCATAACAACTATAATTACCAATTATTTAAAACATCATGTACCATACCATGACATAAAAGTAGTACAATTATTATAGACGAAATCTAGTCAAATTGTTCTGTTCCGACAACTCAGATTTCAAATACAGACAATTCGTTTATTCGTTTCTAGACCTTTCCTAGCCTCGATTTCACAGCAAGCAAAGCATTCAAACATCTTATGCACCTGCCACATACGTTAAAGTAAAAGTCAATACACATAGTGTAAAGGTGAGCATACAAGTTTAATAGATATAATAGAGTTCGAAATCGATTACGCATAACCAGTACGTACACAGTGTGAAATGAAGCACGTTAGTTATCGGCATGAACCTATCGATACCAATGACTGCGGGTTGACTGCCCAAGGCAGTTCGTAATACACACTCACCACTGTGAGCCATGTAACAAATGGGTCCTTAACAACCCCTGAGTAAACAGGTGTTGAGTCCAAACAATAGTACTATCGTTGCTAAGGCAGGTAGACAACATTCCATGTGTAAACATAACAAACAAGCATTCATTAAGTCACGTATAACATGCGGTAACGGTTAGCGTTAAATTCTAGAGTAGTGTGTTCGATGTGATTTAGAATAAGTAACGTATGTAACACCCAAAGGTGCGTAAAGCAAAAAGGTATCGAGTATACTCACAGCGATGATGGATTGAAGGGAGCGCTTAGAGCGAGTTTAGCCTGATCAGAACGATAGCATAAAAGATAAGCGGCGCGTAAACGGAGCAATGAGTCAAGGGATCGGACAGTAATCCGATCGGGTATCAATCCGATCGGGTGGCCGGTCGATCGGGTGACAATCCGTTCGGATGGTCATCCGATCGGGTGACCATTCGATTGGATAGTTACCTCGTTTGGGATGGATGTGTTTGTGTATGATGGCTTGTGCTTTGAAGTTTTCGTTGTAGCATTATGAAAACAGAGAAGTATCTCTACCTTTCAGGTCGGTCGATCGAACGGCGGTCCGATCAGGCGACAATCCGATTGGTAGGACACTTCAGTGTGAACAAGTTCACAGCAGTTTGTCACTCAATCGGATTGCAATCCGATCGGGTGAAAATCCGTATGTATTGAACATGTTGAAAATTGTTTAAGGTGTTGAAAGTCTAAACATTACATAGTCGAGTGGCAATCCGATGGGGTGGTAATCCGATCGGACGGCAATCCGCTCAATGTCAAACCTCAAATATGAAATAAAAGTTAAGTGTGGGGCCAAGGTGCAAGCCGATTGGGTGGCAATCCGATGGGATGGCAGTCCGATCGGGCGGTCACTCCGTCCTGGTCAACTTGATCGTCTTACACTTGGTTGTTTTTTATGGTTTGTAGATTTTCTCGAGACGTTGAGACCACGTGCTAAGCAACAGAACCTCGCCAAGACGCTTGTGGCCCGACCGGACAGGAATCACCCAAATCCGACCCGTTCATAGATCTGTGACGGTTGTTCATGCTTAACCCGGAATCGATTGTCTCGTTGGTAGAACTCAGATCTTCAACCAACACATCACCAAGAAGGAGTAGAAGGTTAGAACAACGTCCGATTCTATCGGTTTTGAGTGCATTGAGTGTAAAAGAGTTTAAAGAAAGTTAGAAAACCATCTTTCAATCCTTTTCACCATGAATATGTGCAGATCTATGCAAGATCTTTGTTTATTTATGTGGAATCCGTTCAGATCTAAGTTGTTCTCGAAGGATTGAAGCCAAAACATGAAGTTCATAAGAACACCATGATGACATCATCCTAGAACACCTCAAAACTAGTTATTTCACGGTTAAAAGTTAAGATTAAAAAGATAGAAAGGTGTAGGAGTGCGTGTAGATTAAGAAAGTACAAGATTTAGGTTGAAAACTTACAAGAATCACGAGAAATCCGAAGAAAAGTGGGCAAGAAGCGCTGGTCGGACGAGAGGTGCAGAAAAGGTAAGTTTGTGATGTTGACAGGGGTATTTATAGGATTTCCATAAAAGGAAAGGGGGAGGAGAGGGCTGGTCGATCGAGTGGCAGCCCGGCCGGGTGGCTGCTCGGTCGGCTGGCCACTCGATTCGAGTGCACGGCGCGGCGAATTTTGCGGGTTCGATTGTGATTGCGAGCGTTGCGATGCGATAGAGTTTCTTATTCAAATTACTTTTAATCCGAACTACTATATCTAACACACAATCATCCTAAATTACTTGCGTTTAGCGATTACGATTCGATTGCAATTGAGTTTCGATTGCGTTTCGATTAATCACCACACATAACATAAATAAACATGCACAAGTAACACATAAGTAGCACACACACGTAAAACAGTATCCAGAATGCGTAATTCGAGTTGCGAGTGCGATTGCGATAACACAAGCGATAAATAGCGATAAACATCGATAAAATCTCGATTATTAATAAGTACTCCACATAATACAACTAACGTAAAAGCATAAAAAGACTATCTACAAGTCAAAGAAGTCAAAACAGGAATTTAGCAAGGAGTGACAGATCGCAATTAGCAATCTTTTCTTCCTTTGACTTAAATCTTGATTTTGACTTTCGAAACACGGGGTGTTACAAATGAAATGCCATTAATTGAAGCATCTCGGTCGCCATTTTTATAAACACCGTCGCCATTGTTTGAATCGCTCTCCATCCATTCCTTCCATCATCAATCATCATCATTTCCATCGAATAATCAAACACACTTATTCAAGTTTTATATGTTCGTTTTTTTTTATTTTGAATAAATGTTGCTTATCATTCAGATTTGTGTTGCTAATGAAGAAACAAAACATCTGCATAGAAATCACTTTAACCAATTCTGAATGTCTGCAGAGGAAAACAAAATCTTCAGAAATAAGAATTAAATGTGAAAGTTTTATTGGAATAAATCATAGCTTGTTTTGTTAATTTGAACAAAAGCGATGCAACCATACAATAGTCCTCTTCTAATGGTATTATGAATATTAGCATCTCGGCGTACGATGATGGTTACTTTATCAGTTATCACCAACATAATTTTACCAACAATCCTCTTCTTCATCCTCATACGCAACATCATCAATAAAGTCGGATCTCTGCCGCTTACAGTCTCCGTCGCCGCGACTGCTGTCGTCATCGTACTCATCTATCCAACGAGAGATCGTGTGTTTGATGATTTTGGATTGATATTGTAGATTGTGGTGATTGTATTGAATCGCTTTGGTTGTGATTTGGAATTTGGTGTGTAATTGATGAAACCTTAGAAACATGAACAATGTATTTAAGCGTGCATGTTTTCAACTGATGAACCGATGTAATTTAAATGCGAATGACATGATTGTGAAAATGTGATATAAGACAATCGCTACATTTGTTTCAAACATCCGATTTTCACACAAAGAAAAGAATGTTTTGAATAAACTTAAGCAAACATCCGATTTTCACACAAAGAAAAGAATGTTTTGAATAAACTTAAGAATTTTAACATCTAAAACAATGATACTAAAACACTCATAATCAACTACCCGTCGCAACGGACGGACTTGCGTTAACTTGTTAAATAACAATAGAAAAAAATTTAAATCAAATTGTTGCGTAGAACTTGTTTTATATAGTTTACGAAGAACATTTTGTAACTTGCACTCGGATAGTAAATTTATTACATTTTATTTAAGATTTAAAGGTCATTTAAGTATTAACAGATTATAATAATTATATTAATAATATATTAATACAATGAATTAGTCAAATACAAGTCAGCTCATCCAACGTCACACACAACTCATAAGATAAGGACGTTGACATAGCAAAATAGATCTTCTCTATCGACATATCTAAGTTAGGAAAATGATCCATTAATTAATAATATTTTTTTATCTCAAGGAATGCACATATGCAAAACGTAATATCACAAGTATAGCATTTATTTTTCTTAAACTATTAAAAAGAAGTATATCAAATTTTATGTCATTTTAACTAAACGGGTAAATGAAATAAACTCAAGTCTTTAACGTGTTTTTTGAGTTGTTGACATAGCCCCCTTTCCTATTGGCCACTAACAGGAACCAAACATGTAATGAGTTTACTTTGACAAAGTCAAATGCATCTAAAGTCAACTCCTCCAGCCTGCCTATAACATTATTCTTCACTAAATGCAAATCACCACCAATTGTAGAGAGAGAGAGAGAGATGGGTAAGTTGATGCACAACACACAAATCAAGCACTCAAGCCACCCTCATCTCCTGCAGTTATCATCCAACCTCCAACTTCAAAACAATATCAGTTGTGCAGGCTGCAACCACCCCCTTACTTCATCAGACCACCTCTACGCGTGTAGACCGTGCAACTTTTTCTTGCACGCGTCATGCTCTAAGTTTCCAGAACTCATCACCCACCCGTCCCACCGTCAACACACACTTTCCCTTCTTCCCACCTCTATCTACCCCGGTGGTTTCTTTCGATGTGATGCCTGCACTCAGCAAGGGACTCGCTTCAGCTATCATTGCCAAATCTGTGATTTTGACTTGCATGTGTTATGTGCTACTAAGCCTCTCTCGGTCAACCACCCGTTCCATCAACACCCGCTTGTCCTTACTTTTTCCTCTCCTTACGGCGAAAAGTTAGGCTTCTCCTGTGATGTATGCCGCAGTGTCGGGTCGCCTGACCAGTGGCTCTACCGCTGTGTTGCTTGTGAGTTTGATGTTCATTTACACTGTGCCACTGCCAAGGCTCTACAGCACAGTCACTCGTATCCAGCTCCAGGTTCTGCCTCCCATCAACCTCAGCCGCTTGCACATAGCATGAGCACAGGTCATGCTCAAACTTACTGGCAAACACCTGTGGGCGTTCCAAGTTACCAGCGTCCCCCGCAGCAACAAGCACCTGCTGGTTTTCAAACTTACCAGGGTCCCCCACAGCCACAGCCACAGCAACAAGCACCTGTCGGTTACCCACAGCCACAGCAACAAGCACCTGTCGGTTACCCACGGCCACTGACACAGCAACAACCACCTGTTGGTTTTCAAACTGCACGACCACAGCAGCCAGCACCTGTCGGTGGTCAAAATTACCAGATGCAGCCGGCACCTGCTGCAGCCAACCAAAGTATGGCAGATGTGATGGTGACAGGATTTGTCGATGGCATGATGCAGCAGATTGGCCAGAATTTTGTACAAAGTCTTACTGGAGGTGGGGGTGGTGGCGGTGATGTGGTCAACGTTAACGTTGAATGCAGTAATACGAATGACTATGAATGCGCTACTGTGAATGACTATGAATGCAGTACTGTGAGTGAAGACTATTAAGAAGTTGTGAATGTAACAAAGTTTGGATTTGTATTCCCTGAGTGTAACCTACTTATGCAAATTTTCTATTCTGCTTGTGACATGATCTTTCTGGTGCAACGTTACCAATTATTCAAAGGCTACATAAAATCTCAAGGGGCAGCTTATTTTACAACACTAAAATTTGATATAGTGAAATACTTTAGAAAATCATTGAATAAATACAGACATAAATATCATGCAACCTTATCTGATATTGCATCTTCAAGTATCTTTATCAGTTTCTTACTTCCGCCTACTCGAGCTTCATCAAGAGGCGTGTTACCCCATCTGCAACCAAACCAAACAGTTATTAGTCACATCTGAATGAATGTTTCAGAACCCTTATAAAAAATACAAGGATCAACTCATGTGGTTTTATGAAAGAATATGTGAAGCTTAACACATACCTATCTTTGGAAGATACACTCCCTCCAGCTTCTAGGATCAACTTAGCAATCGAATACAAGCCTTCTGCAGCAGCAATATGAAGTGGTGTACGAAGATCATAATTCCGGGAGTTGGGATTAACACCGTTATCCAAAACTCTTTTTAAAAACTCTATGTCCCCCTTTGCAACAGCCATACAAAGACAATTCCCAGCATTGTCCATATCCAAAAACGCTCCGGCTTCCACAAGCATGGAAACCACCCCATCATGCCCGTTCTTGATTGCTTCAAATAAGGGAGTATTTCCATTATTATCTACATCACATGTTTAAATTGTTCTTAGTTATATGTCGCATCATGGGGGCAGTGGCGGATCTTGTCCGTTGAACGTGCCAGGGCCGAAAGACACGGGTACTAAAAAAAGCCCGGGCCAAACATAGTATATATAAAAAATCTCCATCAAAATGTGGAAAATTAGCACTACGGCCGAAAAATTTGCCCGGGCCGTGGCCCTGCCATATGCCTACTAAGAACCGCCCCTGCATGGGGGGGTCAAAACATGTTTGGATTGGAACAGGTCACTTTGTTTAGATCGGCCCATTTATAACTAAATGGGCTGAAATTTTCCACCTTGGTTGTAGCAGTACTAACACAACACTCAACACTGCAAACAAAAGCTTGCCTGTAGCATTGATTCTTGCTTCCTTTTGCAAGAGAAACTGAACAAGGTCTGCAAATCCCTTGATTGCAGCAATATGCTGTGAATAGATCATTAGTATGCCATGTTAGACGATTATTAATATACTTGCACTGCTTGAGAAAGAAATGTTTCCCCTTAGCAACAAATCATTAAACACAATTATCAAAATTAATATATTATTGGTAATTGATATAAATCAACTTAAATAAAAAAAGAGTAAATACTGAAATATTCAATGAAATAAATTCACAGAAACTGGTCTAGCATCTTAAATAACTGTCAAATGTGGTATTGAAAATTTAAAAAAAAAAAAATCAGCAAAAATACCAAAGGCGATCTTCCATCATAATCTGTGTTATTGGGATTTATCCCAGATGCAACCAAACGCTTTACACGATAGAGGTCACCACTATAAACAGCAAAATTTAACCTCAGAGCCAACTCAGATTCATGTTTTGCTACATGAAGTGTTAAGTCAGACTCCAATATCTTTTTACGAAGGCGTGTTTGATTTCCCTGATAACAGCAAATGGGATGTTAGACAAGAACTTTTAACTTGAAAGTTTAAAAAAAAAAAAAAAACTGTATATCGATTGTAGTTTAATTTTCAAATACATGTTATGCATTAATGAGAAACGAACACCTGCGCTTAAAAAAAGCTTCTTGCACGGTTGCACTAAATAAAGATTAAGGAAATCATTCACAATGTTTTGGTTGAATTAACTTTCTAAATCAATATTTCTAAATCATTTTACATACGCACGCGTGCGCGCACACACACACACACACATATATATATATACACTACCAAACGTACCCAGTATAATCCCACTCATATATTGCACTGGAGAGGATATTAAACTGAAGTAACTGACCTCAAGGAGGTTATCTAGAATGATCCTCCCATCAGCAAAATGTATCTCCAATATATCTGTAAGAGATTGCTTATCAATGCGCAGTAGCTTTGACAGCTCCGCAACACGAACCGTATCAGGTACTGGAATGTTACAAAGAACAGACAATTCATTCAGAGAGCTGTACATTTCCAATGTCCTAACACATTTTTCTGCTTCATTCTCACTTCTTTCAACATCCTCCTATACAACAATATTATCACAGTTAATATTAGTCCTTTTTATAAAAGACTCACAGATTCTCTGTTATGTTTGACCCGATTCCATTTCAGCGAACCCGTTTTTTTACCCTTTTGACATGTAATGTAACCCGGTTCATAAGAGAATGGAAAACTGTTACCTCCAAAAGAAAATACAAACATTTAATAACCGTGAAGAAATGGCTGAAACACGTACCAACTTCCCGTAACAAACAATGTAAAGCTGGTCTGCTATATTTCCTTCTTCAATAATCACTTCTCCTGGTAGAAAAAGTTCTTCCTGAACTTTAATTGCCTACAAGATCAAAAACGAAATAAGTTATAAGTGAGAAACATGAGTGTCACAAATTTTAATGAGTTAAAATAGTTTTGTATTAATGTTATACACACCCCTAAGAGGGGGCCCACATGTGAAGTATAAACATGCAGATAGCATTTTTTTTATGTAAAACATGACCGGTTAACAGACCTTCCGAATAACCGAACAATAAATTGCATCTTCAAAATGCAGAAAAGAGTTTGCAATCACAATGTAAAATTGTTGACAGAAACAACTTACTATCTGCTTGATAAATGGAAGTGAGCATCCCTTGAAAAGAGGAACTTCTTTGATGTAAGGTTCATATAACTTTTGTGAGATCTGTAAAACACAACTATTAATGCAATAAACTCATCTGATTAGTAGAAACCTAAATCTCACATTCAAGTTCAGAATAAACATTATAAAGATCTAGTCAGGTTGTCAATATGTTGGCTCATTTCGGTTGTATGTTAGAAACAATGGGTAAAATGAAAAAAAAAAAAAAAAAAAAAAGAAAAATCAATCAAGGAAACGGGTCAAATGGAGCAGAGGAGTTAAACGAGTCAAAAGCTTTCTTGGTGCATCTAAAAACTTTAAAACCTCCAAAATCATTTTATTTAAAGAGTATATAGTTGTTTTTCCGTAACACAATTTTTGTAACCATATCTGACTCAATGTTTACCTATAAAATTCAGAAAAATTGACATAGGTCAACCCGGCCCAACCTTGACCAAAACTTAAGGATGACCCATTGTGACCCAACCCGCCCTACCTGTCAATTTTACCAACTTTAGTATATTACAACAACTTTAAAACACGGTCTGCTTCATATTCCACCTTGGCTTTGAAAGTAGCAGGAATATCCTGAAGAACAGAAGCTTCGTTGTAGCTGGTCTCATACTGTAAGCGCACATGGCCTTTGATCTCTTTACTTATCTGCTTCCCAAGATCATGTTTATTCATATATTTTATAATATCCGTCATTTTATCCCTGAACCTTTCTGTTCTTGATCCTTTCACAATTAGTGCTGCCATATTACCTAGTAAATAAGCACCAAGAATCATATCACCCGAAATATACATGATTATGAATATCATTTCCCTATTGTTCACAGCATGTATATCTCCGTAACCTGCAGCATATGCAACAAATTGCAGGAATCAGTTAAATCCAATAAAGAATGGCACCAAATATTTTGTCATATGCTTCGTTCGTGAGACACGTGCACGAGGCGTTGCTCTATGTACAACCAAATAACCTTTATTTGCAACCAAATATTTTGAGGCGTTTTCCATCTCGCCTTGCGCATCAGGCACGCCTTTTAAACCAAGCCATATATACATAATATATTAAAGTAATGGGATAATAAACTAAAAGCAATTGATTTGACAAGGGTGTAAAAATAGCAACAAGCAAGCCATAATAAAAAGGTGTTAGTGTAGGCTGACCAACAGTTGCCATGGTGACAATGGCGAAATATAGAGAGGTTATATAGCGTGTCCACAAGTCTATATCTCGAAATTCGGAATAATTGTAGTCTCCCATCTTCAAACTCCCTATCCATGTGTACCCTTCTTGAGCTGGAGGCAGAGTGGTGGCCAGGTAGTAGAAGAAACAGGCAGCCGTGTGTGTACAATACAGTTCAACAACAAAAAGTTTAATAATTCTTGTAAACAGGTAGTTGATTCGAATATCTTTCTCCAATGCCTCAAAGAATTCAGTCACTCTAAGAGCCCTACTTAGCCTGATCCATAGCAGGTACCTCACAACTTCGTTTCTGTTACAAGCCTGTTGTTCAAATGCATGCAAACAATATACATACATACATATACTCTTGTGAATAGAATAGAATAGAATAGAATAAAATAGAATAGAATAGAACAGAATCGAATGTAAGAAAGAAATACCTTGTAAATGGCATCGAGCGGCAAACAACCAAGAAAGTCAAGTATGAAACGAGATTTTAAGTAGCTGCAATGCGACAGTGTAAACCGAAGGAATCAAAGGATGGCGAAAGGACCCAAACCATGCATTCTCATAACACGAACCATAACAATAACATATATAGGTATTTCTTTTAGCAAACTAACGTGTGTAGACGGATAACAAACATGAAAACTGAGGGATGAGTACTAACCGAATGGCGATTTGATTATGGTTAGAGACAAGGCGATGGGAATGGGGGTCCTTAAAGGCGAGGAAGAAATGCAGGAAAATGTCGATGAAAAAAGCAAGTTGGCCGGCACTGTCCAGGAGGAATAACTTCTCAGGTAACCCTCGGAAGAATCCGAACTCAAGGGGTGTGAAGAAGGAGGAATATACCGCCCATATCAATATGAATTGCTTCCATCCTAGATACCACCTGCATTTTCATTAAGGGACCAAAGTCAAGTGACCGTTTTTTTTTTTTTTTTTCATTTATAAATCACATGTTAATTAAAAATCATTTGATTCACTAGTTTTCCGAACATAGAGCTTTCACGCCCCATCCCACTCCGTCCTTTTTAGCATCATGCCACTTTTTTAACAATTGTTGACGTGGCTTCCACATAACGCTTTATTCCCCATTTTCATACCTCCCGTCACGCACTATTTAGTAAAAAGGCTAAAAAAATGGATATATTAGTCCTTTTGGTTCTCACTCTTCCCATTTTTTAAGATTTTTGGACAACAATGGAGATTCCATAGACGGATCCGGTTACCACACGGACATTTTACATTTTGTTATTTTAGTTTGAATTTGGTCATGAGAATTTGTAACATCCTGTTTCTTTGTAATTGTATATATGAGATTATTATGTTTTAAGAACGAAAAAAGCTGTCATTTATCGTTGTTGATTTGCTATATAAAACTAGTGAATTGCTCCGCGTGTTACGGCAGCGTCGAAACGTAAAGTAACCTGAACTTATATCGTCTAATTGTTAACTTTTCTTAACTTTTTTTTTAAATTGATATTCCAATCAACATGGCAAATTACATAAGGATAGCAGGTAGACGAGTAACAAACTGCGCAGTCATCCCCTTCTGAATAGAAAAACCTAATCTATTAAAAACAAAGTCTCGCCCCCTAAGGGGTCGAAAAGTTGATGTGGACCACACGCTAAACTCTAGCCAAGAACCGAACCGCCTCTGGCAGCAAGGAGCCGAACGTGTCAAACGCCAAGGGGACAAAAGCATGCTGATTATATTTGACCAAACTCGTTTCCGAACAAAAGTTACGTCAAAACGTAGATCAACTGAAAATATATATAAAAATAAGCATGAACGTATTATATTTGACCCCACTTATTCATGAAAGAAACTTACGTTGAAACGTTAATCAACTTGAATTAATACCGACACGTACATCAAAATAAGCAACACGTAAGAAAAATATGTTTTTTAGTTAAATAAAGGTATGGCACGTTGCGGCGGCGGCGAAATGTAAAATAACTTAAATTTATATCTTCTAATGAAAACGTATTATATTTGACCCAATTCATTTTATAACAAAAATTATGTCAAAATGTAGACAAGCTAAAAACGTACATACAAATAAGCACAAAAACGTATTATATTCGAGCCTACTCATTTCTAAAAAAAAATTACGTCTAAACTTAAATCAACTGGAATTTATACTGATACTTAAAAAAAGTTATAAAACTTTTACAAACTTGAGGAGTTAGTTGTACTAAATGTTGTAAAAGTAAAAGAAAAAAACAAAAAGAAGAAAAACAATTACTGTAATATTATATACGTACTTCAAATTGTAGTTATATTTAATGTAATGTAATATAATATAATATAATGTAATATTAACGTTAAAATTGTGAAGTGACCAACATAATCAACCAAAGTCAAATTGTGCAGTCAAAGTTGACTAAAACCAACAAACCAAGTTTGTTTTATTGTTAAATCAAAACCATAAAAAAAATATAAAAAAATAGAGGGGTCAAAGTTAACTTTAAAATTGAGGGGTTAAATCTGTCTTTGACAAAAGGTTAATTCTAGAACTAATAGAATTAAGATAGAAAGAGTGTTGATCGCATCAGACATTCTTCGAAAAAATTAAAGCGTTCAAGTTTACGTATGATTGAATTTCATACTTAAATGATTGCAAACGAAAGATGGGTATCGGTTTCTAGTCTATAGTACAACTATTAGAAAGCGTTTTCCGTTGCAAGTTTTCTTAATTACAGACTCTTCTTTGGTTATAAGTGGGTATTGTGCTTAAACACTCAAAAATGGGTCTTGAGAGGAATTGCGGCGTTCATTAGTCTAAAAGGTTCTTACATGCTATAAATATTTAGCCTTGATTATTTAACTTGTTCAATATTTATTTTTTTTAACGGCTAACGAATCCTTCAAATAGAGTTTTTATTTTTTTTTATTTTTGAACTCCATAGTTCTAAATATGGCATGTTAGTTATATTATTGGTTATAAATAGAACATGGGCAATTATAAATTATAACTTTTCTTTTCAACCTTTCGTAAATGAAAATATATTTAGTTGGTGGAGGTTTACGTCAATTCAACTCAACAATATTAATAGGCACACGTGCATGAAATAGAATGGGCAACCGTTTTACTTCAGTTTTTGTTTGTTGAATATAGTAATTTTAAATTTATATTAATAACTACAAATTTAAGTTTACTTAGTTTATATAAAGTAATGTTTTGGTTTGTATTATAATATAATATAATATATTAAACTACATCATTTTAGCTATAATTAGGTTTTTTCTTTTGTATTTTGGTCATCAAAACTTTTTATTTTTGAATTTTAGCCACATGAAATCCAGGCAATTTTTTTTATATTATATATATACATATATATATATATATAGAATAATTATAGTTTTATCTCATTTTTATTAGATTTATTTATTAACTGTAATTAATTTGGATATGTCACGATTTTACTCGAATTTAATTTAGGCACTAACTTGTTATTTGCGAATATACCGTCACATGTATTTTTATCTACATTTCGACACAGGTGTTTTTATCTACATTTGTACAGTTTTCCTCGAGTTTAATATACGATGTGACGTACCGTTGCAATGTGCGAGAAATTTTGTATACATTCGAATGGTTTTCTTCTATTTGTTACATTGTATTAAATGTTTGGTTATTTTACACATTTATATTTTGTAGCTTTGTACTGGTCTTTACCATTTGGTTTGTACGCTAATTCCCCGCCACAACGCGCGGTGGGAAATTCCTAATTTATTGTTGTTGTTAGTATCATTATTATTATTATTATTCAAAGTTTTTTAATATGTTTGATTTATTGTAAATGTATATAATTAGGTTGCATTAATGTTTTTAGAAGTGTTAAAATCCCATATAATTTTACATCGGTTTTAAAATGAGACCTCAAAATTTATAAATTACAATCATCGTTTCACTTGTTCTCAAACTTCATATAAATTGATCGGAAGGAACCAATAGATATACGCTAATGTCAAAAAAGAAGTTTAATTGTGACCCCATGTTACACATCGTATACTTACCCGTGAACCAATAGTCAATGCTTGAAAAGTAATCTACTTTTAGCATTTCTATTTGACTTTTCATATGTTTAGTAAGCCTGCACGCGTTGCGGCACGGGCACATCGCAAATATCGAATAAATTGGTCCAAACATTATATGACGCGTTAATCATACGAAAACGTGTGTCTTCGACGTATTCAAATGAACTCAGTATAACCTATATAAGCATTGCGATTGGATCCAAACATAAAGTAAATCGAATTAATACTGTATAATCATAACGTATTATATACATATTTTATGGGATATATTAGAGGTTTAAAAAAAGAAAAAAAATACAATTTGACTCTACTCGTTTCTGAAAAAAAATTTACGAAAACATACATAAAAATAAGCATGAAAACGTATTATATTTGACTTGACTCGTTTCCCAAAAAAAGTTTACGTCGAAACGTAGACCAACTCGAATTAATACAGACACATACATAAAAATATGCACATAAAAATGGTTTTAAACGAAAATGTATTATCTTTGCCTGACTTGTCTCAAAAAAAAAATTACGTCAAAACATAGACACACTCAAATTTATATTGATACGTACATAAAAATATGCACGTAAAAAATGTTTTTTAAGTAAAAGAATGATAGAGATAAACAAAAGAATTTAATAAACAAAAGTTATTAATGGAAAATTAAATTAGTAAAAAGGTAGGGGTTAAAAATGCCAAATGCCAAAGTAGAGGGGTAGTAGAAACAACTCCAAGAATGAAAGGGCCAACCAAGGGTTAATGGATTTAATCACCCTCGACTATTGCCATTTGGCCGCTGGCACTCTCAACTTTGACTTTGGCTCACACCACTCCCAACTTAACACATTGTTTGTCATGGCAACCCCCTCGTTAAATAATCACTAACCTAGTTAATAAAATTGGCCTATGTGTCAATTTAAGCTGATGTGGCATGTATGACGTGTCAATTATACTGATTCATCATCTTTAAATGACACGAAGAATCACTTGAACCAAAACTCAAACCAAAACAACACACGGTCACGGTGTCGCCGGCGGCGGCACCTCGCCAGCTCTGCCGGCTCATTCCCTTCTTCTCCGTTCTCGATCAGCCCAGTCTTACCAACCTTATCATCACCTTTAACAACGAAGCACCGCCATCAACAGAGATTTAACACGATCTTTGATTAAATTCGTTATCGGTCAAAGATTCCTTCACTGCCGGAATCAATCTGATTTTGTCAGTGAAATTTGGGGGTTTGGAGTTGTTGGAATCCGGATTGTATAAACCTCATGAAATTTGGGAGTTTGGGGTTGTTGGAATCGGGATTGGATAAACCTCGTTACCGGTCAAAGATTCCTTCACTGCCGGAATCAATCTAATTAAATTCGTTACCGGTCAAAGATTCCTTCTCTGCATAAACCTCATGACATCCGACTGCTTCTTCCTCCATAGCTCCGATACATAAGTGTACGCACCTGTAATCAATCACCAACCAACATTTCATCTGATTAAAACCCTAATTATCCGCATTTAACCAATCAGATCGATCAATCAGTAATTAAACACCCCTTTACCCGCCTGTGGCGCACATCAGCAAACTCGAACCTGCTGTATATAAGCTCCATGTTCGCCGTCGACGCCAACCAGAGGTCGCCGGTGAATTTCCGACGGTAAGTGCCGCCGTCGGCCAGTTCCGACTCATCATCTTCCTCACTCAGCAGCACCATCTTCATAGTCGGCAGCCGGAAATTTGTCATACAAACACCACCGTCATCAGAAAAACGAGAAAGGGGGGCGCCGTTGAGTGTCGTGCCGTTGAGATCCGCCACCGTGAGCGGCAACGCCACTTCTAATCTGCTGGTTTAAGGGTAGCGGAGAAGGATAGGAGTAAAGGGGTGCTGTTGTCGGGGGGGGGGGGTGTCGGCTGGATGTTGGTAGGGATGTTAGGGTTTTCTTCACAAAAGGAGATGAAGGAGAAGCATATAGTGTGGCTGGTTTGAGCGGACGTGGAGCTTATATACATGCTGATGTGTGTGTATATTGGATCCAGCAGCATGCCACATCAGCAAATATTGGCCACGTCAGCAAAAAGAACTAACCCAGTTAGTGTTTATTTAACGACGGGGTGACACAGCAACCCAAGTGTTAAGTTGGGAGTGGTGTAAGCCAAAGTCAAAGTTGAGAGTGCCAGCGGCCAAATGGCAATAGTTGGGGGTGTTTAAATCCATTAACCCAATACCGCCAACCAAAGCCGGTGGAAACCCCACCAACTTTGGTTTTTAAGATATACAAATTCAAATACTTACAAGTATAAAGTTAGGTAAAATTTTAATGTAAAAAATATTGATAAGAATATCTAGAAAAATATTAGGTAAACAAATAATAAGAAATATAAAATAAATATATTCAAGTTAAATAATAATAAAATATAATTAATTAATTTCAGTAAATCAAATATGGAACAACCCATATGTGAGTCATGATCCATACATAAAGAGTGTGATTTACGTTATTGTTTTAGATTTAAATGAAAACGTAAAGTTTTGAGGATGTTAAGGGGTTAGTTGTAATATTAGTATATAAAAGGAAATAATAACAAAAATATAAAGGAAAAACAATGATCTCAATAACACTTAAAAAGGAGTGGGTGATTAACGTTATTATTTTAGATTTAAACGAAAAAGTAAAGTTTTGAGGATGTTAAGGAGGTTAGTTGTAACATTAGTATATAAAAGGAAATAATAACAAAAGTAAAAAGGAAAAACAATGATCTCAATAACACTTAAAAAGAAGTTGGAGATGGGTCGAACCCCTGACCTTTTAATTACAACTAGTAATAAGACCTGCGCGTGTTGTATCGTGGGTACATTGCAAACATCGAACAGATTATTTCAAGCGTTATGTGATGTGTTAATCATATAATAATGTGCGTTCGAAGTTTCCGACTGAACTTAATGTAACCTACAGATGTGTTGTAATTCGATTAAAATGTAGAGCAAATCGAGTTTATAGTGTACAATCATAACGTATTATATGCGACTCGACTAACTACAATGTATACCATCAAGTCAAAACGTATTATATGTGAACCGATTCATATGTAGAAAACATACAAAATAAAGTACGAAAGCATGTACCAAATTTACGTCAAAATGTAAAAAGAAAAGTTTAAAAGTTGAGGGGTCGGTATAAAGCATATGTGAAAAAAACGTAAATTACCAAAGTATAGGTAAAAAATGCAAGTAACAAAAGTAGAGAGTAAATAAAAGGAAAATTCTATATGCAAAAAATATGAATTACAAAACTATAAGCTAAAAGTGGAAATTTTGAAAGTCAAAGAGGAGTGGTTTCACTAACTTTGTACTTTAAGTAATATAAAAATTAGTAAAAAGCTAAGGGCTAAAAATATCAATTGTTAAAGTAGAAGAATAGTAAAGTTAGATAAGAGACTAAAATTAACTACTCTAAAAGTGGAGGGGTCATAGCAAGCTGAGGGGCTTGAAATGAAATATTGAAAAAGTTTAAGGGAGTAGTAAAGGTGAGTGGCTTGAAACACAAAATAAAAAAACTTTAGGGGTGTAAGGCAATACCGGTAGTCACCCTACCGACATAGCCTTTAAAGTTATAGTAGAATTATGACAACAAACCACCCAGACCAGCTTAGTATTTTAGTTTCTATAGTGCTAAACATTTTTATATGTACAATAAGGCGGTGGCATGACAGCCGCCAACTTTTTCTTTTAAGTTATTATAGAATATAACTTAATTAAAAAGATATTTTCTCTAATTTTTTTTTTATTTTCAAAATTTTTGACATCCTACTCTATATTCATATCTCTGTCTTACTTTTAAGAGTAAATTGTCATTTTAATCCTTAAGATTTGTCTTATATTGTCACTTTAGTTCAAATAGTTTTTTTTCTTCTCTAAGTACCTGTATTTTTTATTTTTTTTTCCATTTTAGTCTAACCCACTAACTTCGTTAAAAATGTCAGTTAACTCACACTAAATAGTTTGGTAGTTGCCATTTTCATCCAAAAGCCATTTTTTTTTTCTTTTATTCAGTTATATATATAAAAAAAGTTTAAGTGAAAAACCCTTAAACTAAAAAAAATAGATAAAAATCTTTAATTTAAAAAAAAGAATATTAATTAATATATATTAAAAACCCTTTAATTTTTTTATATATAATAAAAATCCACCAATCCCCAACCCACCCTCTCTCTCTCCCTTTAATTTTTTAAAACATTTTGTATAAAAAGTAATATACAAAATTTTTTTAATAAAAAATATTAAAGGGTTTTTTATAATATAAATAAATTAATATATTTTTGTTTAAAATTAAAGGTTTTTTTTAATATATTAATATGTATTTTTAATTTTTTAGTTTAAGGGTTTTTGGGGAAGGTTCAAATGAAAACCACTAGTTAACGCGAAAACTCGAAAACTAATTAAAAAAAGCCAAAAAAACATGCAAAAAAATTTTTTTTAAAAAATTTTTTTTTTTTCAATCAAATTTTCGCAGGTTTTTTTATTAAAAAAAAAAATTTCAAAAAAAAAAAAAAAAAAAATTTTTTGTGTAGTGCACATGTGTAATACTGCACATGTGTCTGTGTACTACACATGTGTATTATTACACATGTGCACTACACAAATTTTTTTTTTTTTTTTTTTTTTGAAAAAAAGTTTTTTTTTATATATAAAAACTAGCGATTTTTATTAAAAAAATTGAAAAAAAAAAAAAAAAAATTTTTTGTGTGTTTTTTAGGCTTTTTTTAGTTAGTTTTCGAGTTTTCGCGTTAAAAGTGGTTTTCATTTGAACCATCCCCTTTTTCCTTAAAGTTTATATATATATATATATATATATATATATATATATATATATATATATATATATATATATAGGATAATGCTAGATAAAAAACCCTAAAATTCTTAGAAAACTCTGGAAACCCAAATGGGAAGCCATTTTTACCCAACCTCCCGACATTTTTTTTTTTTGAAAAAAATTACACATGTAATATACATGTTTTAGAGTGTTTTGGGCCAAAAAAAACAAAAAAGCGCCGAAGGGATTTTTTTAAAAAAAATAAACAAATTTCAGCTCCTAACACGTGTTAAGCAAAAAATCCATAATTTCGCTGAAAATTGCTGAAACTTGTTTTTTTTTTAAAAAATATCCCCTCGGCGCTTTTTTGATTTTTTTGGCCCAAAAGTCTTAAAAACATGTATATTACATGTGTTATTTTTTTCAAAAAAAAAATGTCGGGAGCTTGGGTTTTCTCGGGTTTTTTATATATATAGGGTTTTCTATCTAGCCCTACCCTATATATATATATATATATATATATATATATATATATATATATATATATATATATAAAAGAAAAAAAATGGTTTTTGGATGAAAATGGCAACTACCAAACTATTTAGTGTGAGTTAACCGTCATTTTTTAACGAAGTTAGTAGATTTGACCAAAAAAATGAAAAACTTAGGAACTCAGAGGAGAAAAAAAATTATTTAGACTAAAGTGACATTTTAAAACAAACTTCAGGAACTAAAATGACAATTTACTCTACTTTTAAACTATCTTACTTTTAAACGCTTTTTTTGTTACTTTTTTTACTATCCACTCACAATAAAATACAGAGGCTTGCATGTAAGTCTCTAAATATAAAAGTGTATTTTAATTTATATTTTTCTCTATTATAGAGAATTCATGTTTTTATTTTAATCTCTATTTATATATTATATAAAATATAAAATGTATCAATATAATTTTTCGTTTTTGTGTATGTTTGTATCTCATGAGCTATTCAAACACTTTACATATGACTTGTGCTCGCAATCAAAATTTGTATCACATTGGGATTAAGTTTTTAAAAGTTTGTGTTACGTAAATACAATATTTTTCCCATACTTTATTTCAAATTAAAACACTTTATACCAGTTCCTAGGAGGGATAGAGTGGGTGACCGTTTAGGACTCGTTTTCTCTTAGGGTTTGAATCTTTAAAATAAATATCTCTATTTTTAAAAAATTATATGTTTTATTTTTTTTATTTTTTAAAGGACTATTTTTTTCTGCTAGCTTCAAGCTCTATGTTTCCGAAAATCCTCGTGGATGGCCTAGTTGTTTTTATTGTATCGAACAAATAATTTGTGGTTCAAATTTTGTTGGGTGAAGACTTTTAAGTGGAACTATGTGTCATGTTCTTTTAGCATAGGAATACTTTATTGGTTTCTCAAATTTAATTAAACAATCATTCCTTATAGATAAATTGATTTTTGTTTTTTATCATCAATAGGGCATTTAAACTTGAGCTTTACTAATTGCGGATTTTATTTCAAGCTTAACCACGGCTTACAAACGATTGATTAATTAATTATTTATTTATTTAAATTTACAACAATACCTATATATTGTTTTTTTTTAACGGCAAACAAATTCAATCCCGAGCACTCTCGGGGCATCCACTGGACAAACGGAGTACTCCGAGAGTAACCCGAGTCTACCACCAATTCCGGGGAAAACCCGGTAACTTACCCGCCCGTAGGCACGACAGTGAAATTACTGGTAAAACCAGTTTGGCTCAAAGATCCAACCCAGGTTTCCCTGGGTCTCCTATTATTGTCCACCAGTACCTCACTCTGAACCAAGTGGGAGTCGAACCTGCATCTCTCAAGAGAAATGCAAGCCCTCTACCACTTGATCTAGAGATCATTGGCTACCTGTATATTGTTAATTTACTTTTTATCCTATTATATTATATGTGATTTGATTCCGTCTTGAACTCTAGCTTGTAAGCTCGATTTGGATTCAAATTTTTATCGAGTTAGTTATGTACATACGTGACTCATTCAAACCAATAAAAGAAACTTTTTTGTACAATAATGGAAGTAAATTAACAATTTGTTTTATCCAAAATTGTTTTTTATCTGCCGAATATTAATGTAACCAAAGTTTTCTCCATGGAAGTTCACAATTTCAAAAGTAATATATCCTAAAGATAGTAGTGGGTGACGTCATACCAATTTTGTGGATGAATAATAAAGCGATTGGTGGTGGTGCCACCATCACTAGGTGGTCGCCACCTCGATGGGCCGTTTTGCTCCTCCTCCTCTTCTTCTTCTTCAAACTCAACTACATCTCTTGTGCTTGACTCCATTTTCAAACCTCTAATCATGATTAAACTTACATGCCCATGCATGCATGCATATATATAATAATTGCTTTTATTAAGAATCATGCTTTTATAAAAGGAGATGAATAAAATATATTCTTAATTAGGGGACTTTGTAGACTCATTTTTATTTTTTTATAGGTTTAATTAATCCATTTAAATTAAACCAAGACTATATTGTATGTTTATATATGTTTTAGCGTTATTTTTTTTAGTGTATCGATCATATATGCCAAATGAAAAAATACATTGTTTGACAACTTTGGAATATTATACTTCAACTAATAACAACGTATTATGTCAATAAAATAATAACATCAAGCTATTTATTGTACGATAAAACTAGTGGTAATTTTGATTGTCTTTGACAAGAAGAATATAAAACAAAATATAGTGGTGAATACTCGTGAAAGAATATATACCCTCTTATCATGTCGATCTCAAATAACTAGCGTGTGTGAAACAGGGGTAACACGTTAGCCTCTTGAGATTTATTATTAAAAAGCTTAAAATAAGCCGGAGGTGACTATCTCCAATGCTATCCTTACAAATCCTTAGAACCCCTAATTTCATCTTTAACTAGTGATGGATTCAGAAATTTTGGTGAGAAAGTGCCAAAACGGGTCCAACCAATAATGTATATGGATTTAACTATGCATGGAGAAATGGTCTGGTCAGGTCACATATCAAAACGGGTAAGGTCACAACATGTCATTTTATAGCGGATTTGGTTATCCGTACATTCCCCCATTTTATTGTACATCCCTCGAACCTTATAGGAATCGTATAGGGCAATACGGTTCCTCTGGGTCCAAGCGTATTGAGCTATACGTGTTAATCAGTTCTTTTAAGATCTAATGGAAACACTTTAGGGATCTTGATATACCTGACAATCCAGTAGTGGTTAAAGATGAAGAGGAAGCCATCTTGATCGGTTCCCGTTTAGAGTGAGCAGTTAGGATGGAGGGGGATGATGATAGCAGTTAGATCATTTGAATACGAATTTGGTTATTGTAGTCAGGGAGGCTGAAATTTAGAGTGTGTATTTAGGGTTCCCCAATAACCTGTATTAATATGCTTCAACCAAGGGAAACCTCTAATTAACTAGTATCGGCCTTTACGTCCATCAAATAAAGCTCTGTTAATTTTATAGGGATATTAAGGTAAATTGATCTAGTTATTAGATAAATGATCAATAAGGGCACCATAAATTATTTATTAAATAATTTACGCTAACATTCTCGCACTTGGCCGAGTGATCACTTATTATAAGTATTAGATAAGCCTGATCAGGAGTTAATACTCATTTTAGTTTTAAACCAAAATTGTAGTAGAAAAATACAGTCGTTGAGTCAGTTATTCAACTCAGGACCCCCATTAATCATACTACAGTCCCAAATTTAAAACCTAAGCAAAGTAAGGATCAATTTACAACTAAGCCCTTAAACGATGATTTGTAGTATAATAGTCTTTACGTCATTAGGCTAGCGAAACATAGTTAGAGATAAACAAATCAAATGAGGAAATTTTTATCATTAAAACGCAAGTAAGTACAATATGCATTTAAATAAGGTCTTTACAAAAACTCATCTTCAAAACATGTTCTTCGAATACTTTAGGTGGGAGACCTTTAGTCATCGGATCCGCAAGCATATTTTTCGTACTTATATACTCAATACAAAGCTTATTTTCCTCAACACGTTCACGTACGAACAAATAGTTTGTATCAAGATATAATCCAACTCCGGTCGAATTGTTACTATTCGAGAAGTTAACGGCAACTGAGTTATCACAATACAGCTTCAATGGTCTAGATATGGAATTAACAACTTTGAATCAAATTCTTTAGCAACATTCCATGACAGGTAGCGTTATATACAACAATGTATTCTGCCATCATAGTGGATGTTGAAGTTAGCTGTTGTTTATGACTCCTCCATGAAAGAGGTCCGCCGGCTAACATAAAGATATACCCTGAAGTGGATTTATTGTCATCTTTGCATTTAGCAAAGTCAGAATCATATAACCAACCACTTCCAAAACGTCACTTCTTCTATAAGTCAGTTTATAGTCTTTCGTCCCCTAAAGACATCGAAGTACTTTCTTCGCTGCTTTCCAGTGATCAAGGCCAGGATTAGACAGATAACGGCCTAGCATCCCTGTAACATAAGCGATATCTGGACGAGTGCAGACTTGAGCATACATGAGGCTCCAAACTACTGAGACATAAGTTATCATTCTCATTTGCGCCTTTTCATCCTCAGTTTTCGGACATTGAAAAGAACCGAAAATATCACCTTTAACTACTAGAGCTACAGAGGGAGAGCTGGGTTGCATGTGTTATATCGACTAAGGACATGATCAATGTAAGCCTTTTGTGATAAGCCCAAAATTCCATTACTTCTATCTCAGTGTATTTCGATGTTAGTAACGTAAGAAGCCTCTCTAAGATCTTTCATGTCAAAGTTATGCGAGAGAGCGCTTCGATTCATGCAACTGATGCGTGTGTAGTGTAATATATTTTTAATGTATAACTAAGCCCTTTTTTACACCTTTAGCCAAGTTTTAAATTTATAAAACACGATATTTACTAACACTAAACACACATATGGGCAAGTGCACCCATCGTGGACGTAGTATAGTGTTGGTAAGATACCGAGGTCGTCCAAGGACACAAGAGCTTTTAATACCGGTTTATCCTCAACGTCTAATCAAATCAAAAAGTTAAAAAAGGTTTTTAAACTAAGAAAATAAAAACTAACTAAATGCTGAAAAATAAAAATAAAATAAAAACAGATAAACAAGATGAATCACTTGGATCCGACTCGTGTGTTAGTATAACCTTTGATTATTTTCGCACTTTTGCACTTGTTTAAGAGATTATCTTAGTTATTGTAGTAGGCCCCTCTTTTGAAGGCGACGTTACCCTCAACCCAGTAGTTTGAGTCAGCAAGGATACAATCCTAAAAGGTTGGATTATTGGAAGATAATGAATTAAGTTATTAATGCAAATTATGGTAGGCCCCGCTTTTGGCGGTGACGTTACCCTCGGCTAAGTAGTCTGAGTCAGCAGGGATACAGTCCTAAATAGCCGGGTTATAGTATTAATAGTAGTTAACTTATGAGGGGGTCAAAGAGTTTGGATCCCCGCCATCCAATACCTATGGGCATTGAAGGAGATCCTACTAAATTTGACCCAGGTCCCTTGCAGGACCTCTAAACGCTGAACAAGGGCAAGACCCTTACCAAACCGTTCCCTTAACCCCCGACCAGGTAGCCAACATACCTCCATATATAATGCCAAGACACCACGGACAAACGATAAGGAAAGATCACCTTCAACATAAGCAACTAGTTATTAAAGTCATTAATACAAAACCAAATAAAAAGTGCAAAAGATTAAAAATAAAAAGTATTATACTAAACATTGTCTTCACCAAGTGATGTAAGAGACTTAGGCAAACATGGCCTTGATTGTCAAGAACTCTTACTATCAATGTTGGATCCCGAGACGACTCACACACTCTATGATGGACAATGGATGATGGTGGTGGATGATGGTGTTATGGTGGTGGTGGGTGGTGGATGAAGTGTGAGAGAGGTGGTGTGCCAAGGGATGAGTTGGAATGAAACCAAGCACTCCTATTTATAGGCTGAACAGAAGGCTGGGCACGGCCCCGTGTCCGCTGGACACGCCCCCGTGCCCGTCTGACACCCTCTCTCTTCATTAATTGTAATTCGCAATTACAATTAATGCGCCTGCTGTACTTTCGCCACGCCCCCGTGCTCACTGGACACAGCCCCGTGGTGGGCAATAGAAGCTTCTACAGGTTTGTCTTTTCTGCTGCTTCTTGGGCACGGCCCCGTGCTGGCTGAGTACGGGGCGTGTTCAGGCTTCTGTTTTCTTTTCTTTGCTTGGGAGGATGCCGTTGAGGGTTCGTGCAATCTACTTTTGTTCCTTTTCTTGTATTTATGTTAGAATTAGCTGTCTTTTTGCTTCTTTTGTGAATTTGAGCTCATTTCATCCTGAAAATACAAAAGGAAGACAAAAACACTCTTTTTCCAACATTAGTACTTAAAAAGGGTTAGTTTTATGCCTTATTTGATGTAATTTATATGTTGCATTTTACACACATCAAATACCCCCACACTTGAACTTTTGCTTGTCCTCAAGCAAAACTCTTTAATATGTGGCTTACACTCCCAAATGGAATGGGTAGAAGAGTAGGTTTTTGGGCTTGTCTTTGAGTGTCGGGAATCCAAGATCTTTATTGGGTTTTATTTTTATTTATTTACAATCCTATTCGTTATGATTTATTTAGAACGTTTCATAAGATAAATTACTTATTTGGGCATAACATGCCTTTTTAAAATTTCATTTATATACAAGTTCACATACCTCACGGGAGAAATCACTCAACACTCGGCCGAAGGTGTATTTTTAGTGAATCACTCGAGAGCGGCATGGAACTTACGCCTACCATAGGCTTGCCAAGCAATCAATCCTCCTCCTTTTTAACTTTATACCTTTGTAAATATCAAGAGGACTTTTTCGGGTGAAGGGTTAGGCTTGGCTAAAGGTGGGTGGTTGGGTTAGTGGTTAGTAAAAAGGGCGAAAAGCGTAAAAAGCGTCGGTTTTTCGTAAAACAATTTGTTTTTAGTGACTTTTTATTTTGAAGTATTTCTTCAAACAAGCTTTTGTTTGCATAGCTTTGTTTGTTTTTAACTTGATCATATTTTTTTTTTCAGTCTCATAAAAAACGAGCTTGCGAAAAATCGAGCTTGTTACTAAAATAAAGGGTGAAAAATAAAAAGGTAAAAAGGGTTTTGGGTAAAGAAACGAAAGGTTTAGGCTCAAAGGGGTTAACTAGGGGGATTTTGGGTAGGTAAGAAAAATTGAAAAATAATGGTGTAGAAAGAAAAATGGTTAGTCCTAATGCCTCCATCATTTACTTACTTGGGTTTAAGTTGGTAAGGACCGGGAATGAATCGTCGTGGCAAGTTCTAGAGTTGTAAGGACCAAGCGGCTATTCACACAAGAAACGAAAAATGAGCATTTAGTCTAAGGATGTAAATTTGTATGCTCAATAAAGGCTCAAAACTCACTTTTGTGGGAATGGGTTTTTAATGTGATCAAGTATATATAATCAAATTTTAACTAGATTTGTTATGCCGTTTCATAATTTTCTTATGTTGGTTCTTGTTATCACGACGCTCTCGGTTGTAAAATTTATAAAAATATAACCTTATTAATCTTGGGATTCCTAACTTAAACTTTAGACAAGTAAAAAAAATGAAAATTTTTTTGAAAAAAAATTTGGGGTGTTTAGCGGTTCCAATAGAGTTTTGTGTAAGGCTTGTTGTTAGGACTTGCAAAATTTCAAGGTGTTAGCTTTCCCCCCACACTTAAATTACACATTGTCCTCAATGTGTCCCAAAAATAAATTTTTAGGTTGATTGGATGTGTAATGTGGTGTTAAAAAGCAAAGATTTATGTTACTGGCAGTCTGGACACGGCCCCGTGTCCAGTGGACACGACCCCGTGGTGAACTGCCAGTAATGAAAACTTACAGAAGGTGAACACGGGGGCGTGTTGGTTAGACACGGCCCCGTGTCTGGCAAATAATTGCAGGTCAGTAACCAAACAGCAGGTCTGGGAGATGAACACGGGGGCGTGTCGGCTGGACACGTCCCCGTGTGGACAGTCTGTAAGCCTGAAAAAACAGGTTTTTCTCCTGGTTTCTCCATTTTGGGCCTATTAGTGCCAAGGTCTAGCACTCTAAGCCTCTGTTTGTACCTGTTTCATTACTCAATACCACACCAAGCAACATAAAACATCCTACATTACCACAGTTAATTGTCTCCAAGCATAAAAGAAAAATAAAACGAAAATAAAAAGTAGTCAAGGAAAGTAAATTGTTCAACAAGTGGCACGCAGGCCATAAATTGTTCGATAGAAAAGGGTACTTAAACCTGTGGGCTCACCATCAAACCGCTCCTTGTCCCTTCAAACCTCCTACTCCATGTCTTCATCGCTATCCTCACCTCCACCCCCATGCCCCGCCATATACTCCCGGATGCTACCGATATCATCTTGTATATCGTTGATGTTGCGCTCAATAGCTCCGACCCAGTGGTATGTGTTGTTGGCGAGATTGTAGGTGTTCCTGGTACACATGAGGTTTTCCTGCAAAAGATCATGTAAACTTTGAAAGTTAGGAAAACCGCCTCCTTGTGAGGAGGATTGACCCGGATCGCCATGGGGTTGGTACTGGTATTGGGGAGGTGGTGCATGAAGAACTAGGGCCTCCTGTGGGTTCCATGCATAGCCTTGTGTTCTTTGGAAGCTCACCGTCCCGTCTTCCGCCTCATAAAGTAAGTTCATGGCTCGGCAAATGTGGTAGTCAACTCGTCCCGACCATGGACTTCTTTCAAAGGACCTTGGAATGTTTGTGAAGTGCTTGAAAAGACGGTACACCCATCCCCCAAAGAAGATAGGTGTTGGAGCGCGAGCAAGGCGATTGAGATGCATGTTTCGCAACAGGAGATATGGAACATCGAGAGGCTTCCGGTTGTGGATGCAGTGAAGGACAACCAAATCTTTCAACCCCACAACGCCACTACTGTCTTGACGCTGGTTCAGCGAGTAGGTGAGGAGCCTATGAATGTAGCGGTATAGCGGGTCCCTCAGTTTGGTACTCTTGGTGCTGCTAGGGTTGTAGATTCCTTCACCGATTTGGGCCCATGTGGCTTGACGTTCGGTCTCATCCAAGTCTCGTAATCCCCCAGTGTTTTCCTCATTTCCCGACTCCTCTTCACCGTATAGTCCTATTATAGATCCAAACTGTGCCATGGAGATTGAGTACTTTGTCCCGCCACACCGAAATGCGACCCCTTCATTGTCAAATGGGTTACACCTCGAATTGAAGGCAAAAGTACTGTAAAATTCCATTGTGCATTGATGCACCGACCGAAGCCGAGTGTTCAATGCAACTGCTAGTGGCCCTGTCACGATGTTGTTGAATCGGTCTAGTTGGTTTACCATAGTTAACAAGTCCGTACATGCTCGTCTAGGGTACTCCTCGGGTCTTGTTTGGAGTATCTCATATCGTGCCCTAGCATCGAGTTCGCTTGCATTGAACCTTGTGAACTTTGACATCTGAAAGAATACACCAAAAGTTAGTACAAAACAAAGAAATTTTTAAAGAAACTGCAAACAGTGGGCTGGACACGGCCCCGTGTTCAGCGGACACGGCCCCGTGTCCAGGCGTCTGTAACCTAAAAACTTCATTTTTCGTCCCGGTTCCGAAAACCTGAAAATGTTTAGCCAAGTAGTTGCGGTTTCCCCCGAAAATGAAACCCTAAGTGTCGTTTTTCCCAAAACAAACCGTTTACCCTTCCAATTTCGTCTTTTTCGGTTCAAAAACAAGGGTTTGAGATTTTAGTAGGAAACCGAACGAATCCATCAACAATACATGTTTATTTACTTCCTACTACACTAACCTAAAACTACTACTAACAGATTGCATCAAAGATTTGAAGTTCGATCCGGATGAACACGAAGAACCCTAGATTTTTCCCCAATTTTTGATGTTTTAACTATATGCAAGTACTAATCTAACTACTAAAGATGATAGAATCATACCTTGATGTTGTTAAACGTGGTAGTGACGTCGAAAATATGCGGAAAATCGCCTGGAACCAGAGCGTTTTCGGCAAAACGGGGTGTATGGAATGAGGTAACTGTTATGAAAAGAGGGTTTTATCCCGACAGTCGCCTCGACACGGCCCCGTGTCCAGCGGACACGGCCTCGTGCCGAGCAAATTTTTTTTTTTGTGCTCGTGTGCATGCCCCTTTTTTTCCGAAAATGGTTAGAAGACGTACCGGTTTTTGATGTACAGTTGCCTGTTCGTAACATGTTGGGTATGTTGTTTGATTTTATTCGTTAACCGTTTGAAGCGAGATCTCCTCTTCCTCATCCTCAATGGATCCTCGGTAGAGTTTTAGCCGTTGGCCATTGACTTTAAATGGTATCCCATTTCGAGCTTTAATTTCTACTGCACCATGAGGAAAAACATGGGTGACGGAAAAAGGTCCTGACCACCTAGATTTTAGTTTACCAGGAAATAATCGAAGTCGTGAATTAAACAACAGAACTTGATCTCCTACCCGAAATTCATTAGACTTAGGGGCTGTTTGGCTAAGCTTATTTTAGTGACTTATTTACTTATTTACTTTTTGAAAAGTTAAAAGGTGTTTGGGTTAGCTTATTATGTGAGAGGAATAAGTAAATAAGTCATTCCATTATGACTTATTTGCTTTTCAAATAAGCAAATAAGTAAATAAGTCATTCCAATAAGCTTAGCCAAACAGCCCCTTAATATATTTATCATGTAAATTTTTCATTCTTTCTTTATAAATTTCGGAGTTAGAATACGCATAGTTTCTTAGTTCGTCTAATTCATTCATTTGACAAAATCGATTTTTACCGGCAGTTTCTAAGTCCAAGTTTACATTTTTTATTGCCCAGTAGGCTCTGTGAGCTATTTCTACTGGCAAGTGACAACTTTTTCCATAGACGAGCTTATATGGGGTCGTGCCTATAGTGGTTTTATAAGCAGTTCGAAAGGCCCATAAAGCATCGTCTAATTTGTCGGCCCATTCCTTTTTATTTAGTCCTATGGTTTTTTCAAGTATTCGTTTTAAACCTCGATTAGTCACTTCGGCTTGCCCATTTGTTTGAGGGTGATACGCTGTTGAGACCCGGTGATAGACCCCATACCTTGTTAATATTTTTTCGAGTTGATGATTGCAAAAATGAGTACCTCTATCACTTATCAAAGCTTTTGGTGTCCCGAAACGAGAAAATAATTTTTTCAGAAATTTTACCACTACTCTTCCATCATTTGTTGGAAGAGCTTCGGCCTCTGCCCATTTAGACAAATAATCGACTGCCACAAGTATATATTTGTTTCCTTTTGACGGTGGGAAAGGTCCCATGAAATCGAGTCCCCACACATCAAAGATTTCACAAACGAGAATGCCATTCTGAGGCATTTCGTTTTTGGAAGAAATATTACCTGATCTTTGGCAAGCATCACATGTCTTTACAAGGTTTTGTGCATCCTTGTAAATGGTTGGCCAATAAAATCCTGAATCAAATACCTTTCGTGCGGTACTCGCGGCACCATGATGTCCTCCGTATGGACCTTCATGACAGTGACGGAGAATTCTTCGTGCTTCATTGCCATGGACACACCTTCGGATAAGCTGGTCGGCACACATTTTGAAAAGATAAGGGTCTTCCCAAAAGTAATGCTTTACATCAGCAAAGAATTTCTTTCTTTGATGATGCGGCCATCCTTTGGTGACTATACCGCTAGCTAGATAATTAGCATAGTCAGCATACCATGGCTCTTGTCTACTCTCCATCATCTCCAAGGATTCTGTGGGAAATTTCTCGTTGATTTGCTCGTCCCTGGTCGCTTCCAAAGCTGGGTCTTCTAGGCGTGAGAGATGATCTGCAGCAGTGTTTTCTGCTCCTCTTTTGTCCTTGATTTCGATGTCGAATTCTTGGAGGAGTAGAATCCATCTGATCAAACGGGGTTTTGCGTCTTGTTTCTTGAAGAGGTACCTGATAGCTGCATGGTCTGTATAGACTACAGTTTTAGAAAGAACAAGGTAAGAACGGAATTTATCAAAAGCAAACACCACTGCTAGTAATTCTTTTTCTGTAGTTGTATAATTTTCTTGTGCATCATTAAGCGTTTTACTAGCATAATAAATTGGGTGGAAGTTCTTTTCTTTTCTTTGTCCCAAGACTGCTCCAACGGCAAAGTCACTTGCATCACACATGATTTCGAAAGGAAATTTCCAATCGGGCGCTATCATGATGGGTGCATTGACTAGCATTTCTTTGAGGGTTAGAAATGCTTGATTGCATTCCTTGTCAAAGATGAAAGGTGCATCTTTTTCAAGTAATTTTGTTAGAGGTCTTGAAATTTTCGAAAAGTCCTTGATAAATCTTCTATAAAATCCGGCATGTCCTAAGAAACTTCTGATTGCTCTTACGGAGGATGGTGGAGGTAATCGAGAAATAGTTTCTATTTTTGCTCGACCGACTTCCATTCCTTCGCTCGAGATTTTGTGAACGAGTACTATCCCCTCTGTTACCATGAAATGGCATTTTTCCCAGTTAAGGGCGAGGTTAGTTTCCTCACATCGGGATAACATTCGTTCAAGATTATCGAGGCATTGGTCATATGAGTCTCCAAAGATGGAAAAGTCGTCCATGAAGACTTCCATTGTCTTTTCTATCATATCATGGAAAATGGCTACCATACAACGTTGGAATGTTGCAGGTGCATTACATAGACCGAATGGCATGCGTCGATATGCGAAAGTTCCGTAGGGGCATGTGAAAGTTGTTTTCTCTTGGTCTTCTGGTGCTATCGGTATTTGAAAGTAACCTGAAAAACCATCTAAGAAACAATAAAATTTATGACCGGATAGTCGTTCTAACATTTGATCAATGAAAGTCAAAGGAAAGTGGTCTTTCCTTATTGCTTCATTTAATCGCCTATAGTCTATACAAACTCTCCATCCTGTGACGGTTCTTGTTGGTATTAATTCATTTTTCTCGTTAGTTATTACCGTCATACCTCCTTTCTTTGGGACTACTTGGACGGGACTTACCCACGAACTATCGGAGATAGGGTAGATTAGTCCGGTGATGTGTGTTGGTGTATATATAATTTATATGTATAATTAAGCCCTTTTTACACCTTTAGCCAAGTTTTAAATTTATAAAAACACGATATTCACTAACACTAAACACACATATGGGCAAGTGCACCCATCGTGGACGTAGTATAGTGTTGGTAAGATACCGAGGTCGTCCAAGGACACAAGAGCTTTTAATACCGGTTTATCCTCAACGTCTAATCAAATCAAAAAGTGAGAAACATGTTTTTAAACTAAGAAAATAAAAACTAACTAAATGCTGAAAAATAAAATAAAATAAAAACAGATAGACAAGATGAATCACTTGGATCCGACTCGTGTATTAGTATAACCTTTGATTATTTTCGCACTTTTGCACTTGTTTAAGAGATTATCTTAGTTATTGTAGTAGGCCCCTCTTTTGAAGGCGACGTTACCCTCAACCCAGTAGTTTGAGTCAACAAGGATACAATCCTAAAGGGTCGGATTATTGGAAGATAATGAATTAAGTTATTAATGCAAATTATGGTAGGCCCCGCTTTTGGCGGTGACGTTACCCTCGGCTAAGTAGTCTGAGTCAGCAGGGATACAATCCTAAATAGCCGGGTTATAGTATTAATAGTAGTTAACTTATGAGGGGGTCAAAGAGTTTGGATCCCCGCCATCCAATACCTATGGGCATTGAAGGAAATCCTACTAAATTTGACCCAGGTCCCAAGCAGGACCTCTAAACGCTGAACAAGGGCAAGAACCTTACCAAACCGTTCCCTTAACCCCCGACCAGGTAGCCAACATACCTCCATATAGACCGTGGAGATATGAATGGTGAAAATCTTTTATTTTATATAGACAGTAAAATAATGCCAAGACACCATGGACAAACGATAAGGAAAGATCACCTTCAACATAAGCAACTAGTTATTAAAGTCATTAATACAAAACCAAATAAAAAGTGCAAAAGATTAAAAATAAAAAGTATTATACTAAACACTTGTCTTCACCAAGTGATGTAAGAGACTTAGGCAAACATGGTCTTGATTATCAAGAACTCTTACTATCAATCTTGGATCCCGAGACGACTCACACACTCTACGATGGACAATGGATGATGGTGGTGGATGATGGTGTTATGGTGGTGGTGGGTGGTGGATGAAGTGTGAGAGAGGTGGTGTGCCAAGGGATGAGATGGAATGAAACCAAGCACTCCTATTTATAGGCTGAACAGAAGGCTGGGCATGGCCCCGTGTCCGCTGGACACGCCCCCGTGCCCGTCTGACACTCTCTCTCCTCATTAATTGTAATTCGCAATTACAATTAATGCGCCTGCTGTACTTTCACCACGCCCCCGTGCTCACTGGACACGGCCCCGTGGTGGGCATTAGAAGCTTCTACAAGTTTGTCTTTTATGCTGCTTCTTGGGCACGGCCCCGTGCTGGCTGAGCACGGGGCGTGTTCAGGCTTCTGTTTTCTCTTCTTTGCTTTGGAGGATGCCGTTGAGGGTCCGGGCAGTCTACTTTTATTCCTTTTCTTGTATTTATGCTAGAATTAGTTGTCTTTTTGCTTCTTTTGTGAATTTGAGCTCATTTCATCCTGAAAATACAAAAGGAAGACAAAAACACTCTTTTTCCAACATTAGTACTTAAAAAGGGTTAGTTTTATGCCTTAATTGATGTGATTTATATGTTGCATTTTACACACATCAAATACCCCCACACTTAAACTTTTGCTTGTCCTCAAGCAAAACTCTTTAAATGTGGCTTACACTCCCAAATGGAATAGGTAGAAGAGAATGTTTTTTTGGCTTGTCATAGAGTGTCGGGAATCCAAGATCTTTTTGGGTTTTATTTTTTTATTTATTTACAATCCTATTCGTTATGATTTATTTAGAACGTTTCATAGGATAAATTACTTATTGGGCATAACATGCCTTTTTAAAATTTTATTTATATACAAGTTCACATACCTCACGGGAGAAATCACTCAACACTCGGCCGAAGGTGTATTTTTAGTGAATCACTCGAGAGCGGCATGGAGCTTACGCCTTCCATAGGCTTGCCAAGCAATCAATCCTCCTCCTTTTTAACTTTTTACCTTTGTAAATATCAAGAGGACTTTTTGGGTGAAGGGTTAGGCTCGGGGTAAAGGTGGGTGGTTGGGTTAGTGGTTAGTAAAAAGGGCGAAAAGCGTAAAAAGCGTCGGTTTTCGTAAAAAAATTTTTTAGTGACTTTTTATTTTGAAGTATTTCTCCAAACAAGCTTTTGTTTGTATAGCTTTGTTTGTTTTTAACTTCATCATCATCATATATATATATATATATATATATATATATTTTTTAGTCACATAAAAGAACGAGCTTGCGAAAAACCGAGCTTGTTACTAAAATAAAGGGTGAAAAATAAAAAGGGTTTTTGGTGCGTAAAAAGGGTTTAGGGCAAAGAAACGAAAGGTTTAGGCTCAAAGGGGTTAACTAGGGGGATTTTGGGTAAGTGGTAAAAAAAAATGAAAAATAATGGTGTAGAAAAAAAAATGGTTAGTCCTAATGCCTCCATCATTTACTTACTTGGGTTTAAATTGGTAAGGACCGGGAATGAATCGTCGTGGCAAGTTCTAGAGTTGTAAGAACCAAGCGGCTATTCACACAAGAAACGAAAAATGAGTATTTAGTCTAAAGATGTAAATTTGTATGCTTAATAAAGGCTCAAAACTCACTTTTGTGGGAATGGGTTTTTAATATGATCAAGTATATATAATTAAATTTTAACTAGACTTGTTATGCCGTTTCATAATTTTCTTATGTTGGTTCTTGTTATCACGACGCTTTCGGTTGTAAATTTTATAAAAATATAACCTTATTAATCTTGTGATTCCTAACTTAAACTTTAGACAAGTAGGAAAAAAAATGAAAATTTTTGAAAAAAAATTTGGGGTGTTTATCGGTTCCAATAGAGTTTTGTGTAAGGCTTGTTGTTAGGACTTGCAAAATTTCAAAGTGTTAGCTTCCCCCCCACACTTAATTTACACATTGTCCTCAATGTGTCCCAAAAATAAATTTTTAGGTTGATTGGATGTGTGGTGTGGTGTTAAAAAGCAAAGATTTATGTTACTGGCAGTCTGGACACGGCGCCGTGGTGACCGGGCACGACCCCGTGGTCAGGTGCCAGTAACAGAAATTAAAGAAATGAAACAGAAGCCTGGACACGGGGGCGTGTTTGGTGAACACGGCCCGTGTCCAGTTACCTGAACTGGGCGTTTTTCTGCAGGTGGCTCAGCACGGGGCCGTGTTGGTTGGGCACGGCCCGTGTTGAGCCTTCTGTGATGGAGATTTGTGTCGGGTTGCTCTGTTCCTTGTGCATGGGGCCATTTTTCTCGTTCCCCTTTTCATCCATTACCACCATGAGTGTGTTTTATTCCTGCAAATTAAAACTAAAAGATTAAACTAAACTAAGGATAGTTCCGCGGAATGCCTCCGTGGTGCGCCACGTTTATAAGGGTCCTTGGCTAGACCCAATGCGAGGTTATATGTTTTCTGAGTGGGATGCTTGGCGTCCCATGTTACACCGTCGGAGAGCAGCATCCAAGCTCGAATCAATAACCTTCATATAGTTGACCGGGTCGTCGTCCTCTATTCTTTTCCCGACTCTGAATGTTACTTCATCATCCCCATATCTCAAAGTGAGTGTTCCGTCATTCATATCTACCACCGCTTGGGCGGTGGCAAGAAAGGGTCTTCCTAATATGAGGGGGACCTCGGTGTCTTCCTCCATATCTAGTATAACAAAGTCGGCTGGATAGACGAATCTGCTTACCTTTACCAAAACGTTTTCGATGACACCTTGTGGAAATTTGACGGAGCGATCAGCGAGTTGTATGCTCATTTTTGTGGGACTCGTGGTTCCCAAGCCGAGTCTTTTGAACATAGATGAGGGCATGAGGTTAATGCTAGCCCCAAGGTCGGCTAGAGCATTACGAACGGGGGATTCCCCTATTGAACAAGGAATCGTGAAGCTTCCGGGATCGATTTTCTTTTGGGGAAGTTTATTGAGTACGAGTGCAGAGCATTCTTCGCCTAAATTGACTAATTGCAAATTTTCAATTTTCTTTTTATGCGTAAGGAAGTCCCTCATGAATTTAGAGTATTTGGACATTTGGGTTAGGACCTCGATAAAAGGAATATTGACATGCAATTGTTTTAATAGACTTTCGAATTTTGCGAATTGCTCATTGGTCTTTTGGCGAATTAACCTACCGGGGAACGGAACGCGAGGAGCTTTGGTAAGCTCTGGTGACGGAGGGGAATTCTTCTCCTGCAGAGGTGTGGGTATTGTTTCTTCGGTTGGCGGCGGCACTTCTGCAGGCCCTATGGTGCGGTTTCGTAGTGTGATGAGGTGAACTTGCGCTTTTGGGTTTGTTTCGGTATTACTAGGTAATGCGCCTTGCGGTCTCTTGGCAAAATTTTGAGCTATTTGATTTAATTGTTTTTCTATGTTTTGAATACTAGCTTGTTGATTTCTAAAATTTGATTCTAATTGTAGAAATCTTTCCGAGTTTTTCTTTTCAGTGTCGGAGATGAGGCGAGATACAGTATCTTCAAGCCTTTCTCTTCCACTTTGTTGTTCAGTGAAATTTTGTGACTCATTTCTTGGTTGTTGAAAGTTTGTTCTTTGGGTTTGTTGGTTACTACTATTGCCAGGTTCTCTCCAACCAAGGTTTGGGTGGTTTCGCCATCCTTGGTTGTAAGTTCCCGTTGGGGGACCCGACGGCCTAGGTCTATTATCAATGTAGTTTACCATTTCTTGTTGATCGTCCTTTTCTTTCATACAACTCCAATTTTCATGTGACCCACCACACCCTTCACAAGCCATAACCGAGACTGTTTTTGTCATTTCCAAATTTTTTATTTTCGAAGAAAGGGCCTCGAATTGGGCTTGTAAAGAAGTGCTTTCATCGACCTTATGGGCGCCTGGGGCAATAGATTTATTCCCCCGGGGGGTGTGCCATTGAAAATTGGTTTGAGCAATTTCCTCAATTTGATTATATATTTCGTGCGGGCGTCGATTACCTAAAAGTCCCCCGGAGCTAGAATCAAGTGTCTGCCTTGTGTGTGGCAACAACCCATTATAGAAAGTGGATACTTGTTGCCATATCGCAAGGCCGTGATGCGGACACTTGCGTAATAACTCCTTGAACCTTTCCCAAGTTTCATATAAGGATTCCCCGTCCTCTTGTGAATATGTATTGATTTCAGACATTAATTTAGCAGTTTTAGCGGGAGGGAAATACTTATATAGAAATTTTTGGGCTAGTTCATCCCAGGTGTTTACCGATCCAGCTGGGAGGGCGTTGAGCCAAGCTTTCGCTCGGTCTTTCAGTGAGAAAGGAAACATACGGAGGTGGATGGCGTCATTTGATGCTCCGTTGATCCGAAAGGTATCACATATTTCTAAGAAATTGGTGATATGTAGATGGGGATCCTCGTCCGCAAGCCCGTGGAAGGTTGCGGAGTTTTGGAGCATTTGTATCAAATGCGGCCGAAGTTCGAAGTTATTAGCTTCGACATTCGGAGCATTGATAGCGGCGCCTAGGTTACCTACGGTAGGTCGTAGATAATCCATGAGGGTACGTTGGTCCGCCATTGGAGGTGGATCACCCGAAACCTTCTCTTGATTTTTAGCTTTTAATCTTTTTCTGAGAAAGCGTTCGCGTTCTTCTAGAGGTTCCTTTATGTCCTTATTAGAACTGGAGCTCATACACTATGTAAGTTTGGCGTCGGGTTCCAAGTCCTGCAATAAAAAAAAAGAATGCTGGTCAGAAGGTTTACCACGGCCCCGTGTTCAGCGAACACGGCCCGTGGTCGGAGTTACAGTTAATGTTTTCCAGATCCCAGTTACTGGAAGTTGGACACGGCTCCGTGTTGCACCGACACGGCCCCGTGGTCAGCCTTCTGTAACCTGAAAAACTAAAAACTGCCAGTAACGATGCTGGGCACGGCCCGTGTCCGAACAGGCACGGCCCGTGCTGAGCTCTGCAGAAGCTGAAAAAACTAAGAAAATCCTAAAAATTAAAAAGAAAAGTAAAAATATGATTAGGCCGTTGATTCCTAACTTTCTTAAAATCCTTGTGTCCCCGACAACGTCGCCAAAAACTTGATGTGTGTTGGTGTATATATAATTTATATGTATAATTAAGCCCTTTTTACACCTTTAGCCAAGTTTTAAATTTATAAAAACACGATATTCACTAACACTAAACACACATATGGGCAAGTGCACCCATCGTGGACGTAGTATAGTGTTGGTAAGATACCGAGGTCGTCCAAGGACACAAGAGCTTTTAATACCGGTTTATCCTTAACGTCTAATCAAATCAAAAAGTGAGAAAAATGTTTTTAAACTAAGAAAATAAAAACTAACTAAATGCTGAAAAATAAAATAAAATAAGAACAGATAGACAAGATGAATCACTTGGATCCGGCTCGTGTATTAGTATAACCTTTGATTATTTTAGCACTTTTGCACTTGTTTAAGAGATTATCTTAGTTATTGTAGTAGGCCCCTCTTTTGAAGGCGACGTTACCCTCAACCCAGTAGTTTGAGTCAGCAAGGATACAATCCTAAAGGGTCGGATTATTGGAAGATAATGAATTAAGTTATTAATGCAAATTATGGTAGGCCCCGCTTTTGGCGGTGACGTTACCCTCGGCTAAGTAGTCTGAGTCAGTAGGGATACAGTCCTAAATAGCCGGGTTATAGTATTAATAGTAGTTAACTTATGAGGGGGTCAAAGAGTTTGGATCCCCGCCATCCAATACCTATGGGCATTGAAGGAAATCCTACTAAATTTGACCCAGGTCCCAAGCAAGACCTCTAAACGCTGAACAAGGGTAAGACCCTTACCAAACCATTCCCTTAACCCCCGACCAGGTAGCCAACATACCTCCATATAGACCGTGGAGATATGAATGGTGAAAATCTTTTATTTTATATAGACAGTAAAATAATGCCAAGACACCACGGACAAACGATAAGGAAAGATCACCTTCAACATAAGCAACTAGTTATTAAAGTCATTAATACAAAACCAAATAAAAAGTGCAAAAGATTAAAAATAAAAAGTATTATACTAAACACTTGTCTTCACCAAGTGATGTAAGAGACTTAGGCAAACATGGCCTTGATTGTCAAGAACTCTTACTATCAATCTTGGATCCCGAGACGACTCACACACTCTACGATGGACAATGGATGATGGTGGTGGATGATGGTGTTATGGTGGTGGTGGGTGGTGGATGAAGTGTGAGAGAGGTGGTGTGCCAAGGGATGAGATGGAATGAAACCAAGCACTCCTATTTATAGGCTGAACAGAAGGCTGGGCACGGCCCCGTGTCCGCTGGACACGCCCCCGTGCCCGTCTGACACTCTCTCTCCTCATTAATTGTAATTCGCAATTACAATTAATGCGCCTGCTGTACTTTCACCACGCCCCCGTGCTCACTGGACACGGCCCCGTGGTGGGCAATAGAAGCTTCTACAAGTTTGTCTTTTATGCTGCTTCTTGGGCACGGCCCCGTGCTGGCTGAGCACGGGGCGTGTTCAGGCTTCTGTTTTCTCTTCTTTGCTTTGGAGGATGCCGTTGAGGGTCCAGGCAGTCTACTTTTATTCCTTTTCTTGTATTTATGCTAGAATTAGTTGTCTTTTTGCTTCTTTTGTGAATTTGAGCTCATTTCATCCTGAAAATACAAAAGGAAGACAAAAACACTCTTTTTCCAACATTAGTACTTAAAAAGGGTTAGTTTTATGCCTTAATTGATGTGATTTATATGTTGCATTTTACACACATCATCCGGCGTCAAGTAGCTTGATGACTTCATTTTTAACCACTTCTTGAACATTAGAATTCACTCTTCGTTGTGGTTGAATTACTGTTTTGTAGTCATCATTCATTAAAATTTTGTGCGTGCACATGGAAGGACTTATTCCTTTAATATCTACAAGCTTCCAAGCGATCGCGTTTTTGTGTTTTTAAGAAGATTAACTAATTTCTCTTTTTCTATGTTACTTAATTTAGAAGAAATAATTACCGGTAAACTACCATCTTTGTCTAGAAAAGCATATTCCAAACCTTTAGGAAGTTCTTTGTGCTCAATGGGTGGGTCTTTAGAAGACACCTTATTTTGTGGCTCATCTAGATCAAGAACCTTAAAGGTTTGTTCTATGACGATCTCTTCTTCAACAAAGTGGTCATCTTCTTTAGTTGTATCGGGGGGTTCAGCTTCATCTTCAATTAGGGGGTCATTATTGCCAAAAGGATATTTCATTGAACGCTCAAGATCTATGCTCCTTTTGAATGCCCCTAACTGAAGAGGTAGATTGTTGAATTTCCGGTTTTCAAAGCTTTATGAGTTTGTACAAAAGGTTTTCCCAAGACTAAAGGAGCGTCATCAAGGATGACAAAGTCGGTTAGGATTACCATTTGATTTGTTTGAACCAAAACATCTTCAACTACACCGATTGATTTTATCACTTTTCGATCAGATAGAAAAATGGGTATTTGAAGTGAAGAAAAACCACTAATACTTAATTTTTCAAAAATGTAGTTAGGCATTATGTTAACACAAAGGTCTTTATCAATGGTGATATTACTAATAAATGAATTTTGAAAGAAACATGGAACCGGTGTAATGCTAATTTCAAAAGGATCTTCTTTTATTAGCGAAGTTTGATCATTAGTTAACTTAACACTCACTATTTCTTTGATTTTAGCACTAGTGTTTAACTCTTTTAAAAACTTGGCATGAAGGGTTACTAAACAATGATTTTCGAAAGTAGGTGACAAGAGATTAATTTCTTTAAAATTAGACTCTTCTTGCATTTTAACATTATCGGACTCACCTTTTCGTTGTTTAACTCATGTGTCGGTTTTTCATTTTCTTGTTCTTCCATTTTTACACTTTCAACTATCTCTACGTTATTATTACAATTTAATTCTTTTCTTGCGCGGGACTCCTCTTCCCTTGCGCGAGATTCTTTCATGTAACGTTCGATAGTTTTAATGTGTTCTAATATCTTATTGGTCACTTTGGTGAGAGAAAAAGAATTGGGATCCTCAAAGCTTGAATCCGGTTGTTCGATCCTTGGTTCCTCATAGTACTCATATGAAGTAGATGGTTCACACCATTGTTCTTCATTGTAAGTATATGATGGATAAGGGTCGAAACTTTGTTCTTCATAGTACTCATATGAGGTGGGTTGTTCATGCCATGGTTCCTCATAATAAGAGTATGAAGGTGGTGGCTCATATCTTGAGTCATCAAAGTATGAGTATGAATGCTCATACCTTGGTTCATCAAAATATGAGTATGAGGGAGGAGGTTCATACCGTTGGTCTTCATAGGATGTGTATGAAGTTGATGGCTCGTACCTGGGCTCCTCATAGTGGTTGTATGAATTGGATGGTTGATATGAGTTATTATATTTAACCGAGCGTGTGTTACGACAATTAGCGCAATAATTACCCCTATAATCATCCTCATCATAGGTGTAGTTGTAACCTCCTGAGTATTGATCCATAAGAATCACTCAGCAGACCACAACTGAGTCTCGTGACCAGAAAACAAAAATAAGGACGGAAACAGAAGCTGGACACGGCCCCGTGTCTGGTGAGCACGACCCCGTGTTCAGGGTCTGTATCTGGGCGTTTTAATTAAAGTTACTGGTCACGTTGGACACGGGGGCGTGTTCAGTGAGCACGGCCCCGTGTTCAGACTCTGTATCTGGGTATCTAACAAAAAATATGCAGCACGGGGGCGTGTTCAGCGAGCACGACCCCGTGTTCAGGCTACTGTAAATGCAAACTAAACTAAAATGCAGAAAAATGTGCGCGCGTTTTGAAAAGGTTTTGAAAAACTGATTAGGCCGTCGATTTTAAGCTTTCTTAAAATCCTTGTGTCCCCGGCAACGGCGCCAAAAACTTGATGCGTGTGTAGTGTAATATATTTTAATTGTATAATTAAGCCCTTTTTTTACACCTTTAGCCAAGTTTTAAATTTATAAAACACGATATTTACTAACACTAAACACACATATGGGCAAGTGCACCCATCGTGGACGTAGTATAGTGTTGGTAAGATACCGAGGTCGTCCAAGGACACAAGAGCTTTTAATACCGGTTTATCCTCAACGTCTAATCAAATCAAAAAGTTAAAAAAGGTTTTTAAACTAAGAAAATAAAACTAACTAAATGCTGAAAAATAAAAATAAAATAAAAACAGATAGACAAGATGAATCACTTGGATCCGACTCGTGTGTTAGTATAACCTTTGATTATTTTCGCACTTTTGCACTTGTTTAAGAGATTATCTTAGTTATTGTAGTAGGCCCCTCTTTTGAAGGCGACGTTACCCTCAACCCAGTAGTTTGAGTCAGCAAGGATACAATCCTAAACGGTTGGATTATTGGAAGATAATGAATTAAGTTATTAATGCAAATTATGGTAGGCCCCGCTTTTGGCGGTGACGTTACCCTCGGCTAAGTAGTCTGAGTCAGCAGGGATACAGTCCTAAATAGCCGGGTTATAGTATTAATAGTAGTTAACTTATGAGGGGGTCAAAGAGTTTGGATCCCCGCCATCCAATACCTATGGGCATTGAAGGAGATCCTACTAAATTTGACCCAGGTCCCTTGCAGGACCTCTAAACGCTGAACAAGGGCAAGACCCTTACCAAACCGTTCCCTTAACCCCCGACCAGGTAGCCAACATACCTCCATATAGACCGTGGAGATATGAATGGTGAAAATCTTTTATTTTATATAGACAGTAAAATAATGCCAAGACACCACGGACAAACGATAAGGAAAGATCACCTTCAACATAAGCAACTAGTTATTAAAGTCATTAATACAAAACCAAATAAAAAGTGCAAAAGATTAAAAATAAAAAGTATTATACTAAACACTTGTCTTCACCAAGTGATGTAAGAGACTTAGGCAAACATGGCCTTGATTGTCAAGAACTCTTACTATCAATCTTGGATCCCGAGACGACTCACACACTCTACGATGGACATTGGATGATGGTGGTGGATGATGGTGTTATGGTGGTGGTGGGTGGTGGATGAAGTGTGAGAGAGGTGGTGTGCCAAGGGATGAGTTGGAATGAAACCAAGCACTCCTATTTATAGGCTGAACAGAAGGCTGGGCACGGCCCCGTGTCCGCTGGACACGCCCCCGTGCCCGTCTGACACTCTCTCTCTTCATTTATTGTAATTCGCAATTACAATTAATGCGCCTGCTGTACTTTCGCCACGCCCCCGTGCTCACTGGACACGGCCCCGTGGTGGGCAATAGAAGCTTCTACAGGTTTGTCTTTTCTGCTGCTTCTTGGGCACGGCCCCGTGCTGGCTGAGCACGGGGCGTGTTCAGGCTTCTGTTTTCTTTTCTTTGCTTGGGAGGATGCCGTTGAGCGTTCGGGCAATCTACTTTTGTTCCTTTTCTTGTATTTATGTTAGAATTAGCTGTCTTTTTGCTTCTTTTGTGAATTTGAGCTCATTTCATCCTGAAAATACAAAAGGAAGACAAAAACACTCTTTTTCCAACATTAGTACTTAAAAAGGGTTAGTTTTATGCCTTATGTAATTTATATGTTGCATTTTACACACATCACAACATATCTAAGATATTACTTGCCAATGGTATATCATCTACGTAAAGGACAAGAAATTGCTCCCACTCATCTTGAGGTAGGTGCATTGATCCACTTGGTTCTTTATAAAGCCTTGCGTCTTCATGACTTCATCAAACTTAAGATACCATTGACGTGACGCTGCTTCAAACCATATATGGATTTCTTCAGTTAGCAGACAAGATGTTCTTGACCTTCAAGTTTGAACCCTTCAGGTTGCTTCATGAACGCGTCTTCATACAAGTCCCCATTGAGGAAAGCAGTCTTGACATCCATCTGATGCAGCTCTAAATCAAAATGAGCTACTTGGGCCAAGACGATCCTTAAGGAATCTTTTTGAGAGACATGTGAAAAGGTCTCTTGATAATCGATTCCCTATTTCTAAGTGTAGCCCATTGCAACCAATCTTGCTTTATATCGTTCAACGCCTCCATCCGGATCTAGTTTTGTTTTGAAGACCCATTTACATCCTACGGGTTTAACACCATCGGGTAATTCAACCAAATCCCAAATGTCACTTTTCTTCATAGAGACAAGCTCGTCAATTATAGCTTTGTTCCATTCAGAAGACTGATCACTACTAATGGCTTTATTGTAAGAGGTAGGATCGGTAAACTTTCCATCATCTAATACGGCTTCAGCTAGGTAGGTTTCATAATCATCAAAATTAGTGGGCCTTTTCGCCTTAGATGATCTCCTAGGTTGATTCTAACCTTCGACATTTGAGGGTCCTTCATTCTCAGGTACATGTGGAGCAACATTTAATTCTGAATGAGTTGGAGGTACTGCAATGACATGCGGTGTAGCATTGAGTACAAAAGGATTAGTAATAGGAGGTAATGAAATGGACGAGTGTCTCCACCCCCCCCCCCCCGCGTCTTGTACTTCTTGTAAATCATTATAAGGATTTTCACTGCTCCCACTGACCTTAAAGTTCTCAAGAAACGCGACACGCTTGGTTTCTACGATACGAGTAACATGGGAGGGACAATAGAATCTATAACCCTTTGAGTGATCCGAATATCCAATAAAGAAACAACTTGTTGTTTTCATATCCAGTTTCTTTAAGAAAGGGTTATAAAGTTTAGCTTCGGCAAGGCAACCCCATACTTTCATATATCTAAGACTCGGTTTCCTTCCTGTCCAAAGTTCATACGGAGTTTTAGGGACAGATTTCGAAGGAACTCTATTGAGTATTAGAACAGCTGCTTTTAAGGCCCCGGTCCAGAGGAATAAGGGCAAACCTGAGTTGGCTAACATACTGCATACCATGTCCATTTGGGTTCTATTTCTTCTTTCAGCAACATTGTTCTGCTGAGGAGTACCGGGCATAGTACATTGGTTCACGATCCCCTGGCCTTTACAAAACTCATAAAATGGACCAGGAGCCTGACCCACGTCAGTATGTCGACCATAATATTCACATCCTCTATCTGATCTAACAACTTTTATTTGACGATCTAATTGTTTTTCAACTTCAGCTTTACAGTCTTTAAAAGTTGTGAGAGATTCAATTTTTTTTAGTGAGATACAGGTACATATAACGTGAATAATCATCATTAAACGTGATAAATGAAGTGTGTCCAGTTATGCCAGCGATGAATGAGTTCTAATAAATTAGAGCTCCTAGTGGCACCTTTCTTATTCGCTGATATCATTTTACCTTTAAGGCATTTGACACATGTTCCAAAATCATTGAAACTGAGAGGTGATAAGACCTCATCCTTCACGAGTCGAGTTAAGTGTTCTCGTGAAATGTGGCCTAAACGTTGATGCCACCACATGGATGAAGTTTCTAAGTCTCGTTTGCGTTTTCTCTTTGTTAAGTTCTCATTAATATTATATGATCACAAAGACTTGGAAAATCATCATCTAATTCTAATCGATAGAGACCACCATCCAAAAAGCCATAACCAAATATTTGAGAATTAAAACTGATAGTAAGTTTAGCATGACCATGAGAAACAAGAAAACCGTCTACATCTAACTTTGGTCCTGATATAAGATTCTGAGTAATCTCAGGAATATATAAGGTATCATAAAGTTTAATAGTTAAATCAATTTTCATAACTAAATCTAATGCTCCCACGGCCTCAACTACTAGCGGCTTTCCATTTCCCAGCTTAAGCGTTCTTTGGTTTCTTTCCAGCTTCTGGATTGTATGGAATCCCTGTAAGGAATTTGTTACATGAACCATAGAACCAGAATGAAACCACCAAGTATTGGATGGAACATTTACATTTGGACTCAAGTATCACGAAAAGATTATCACTTTTCTTGGCTAGCCACTCCTTAAAGTTCGGGCAGTCCTTCTGCTTATGTCCCACCTTATAGCAGAACTTGCAGTGAATCTTCCCTTTGGAGTCAAATAGAGCCAGAAGCACTTGCACCTGCATCCCGCTTTTGGACCATTGCATTAGGCTTCATATTGTAGTTCCCATTCCTTTTCTTCGATTCAGCAGTCATCAGGTAAGCAACATCGGTTTTCTCCAGTTTCAGACATTCTTCTTCTTACACGCACATGGCAATCAACTCGTTCATCTTCCATTGGTCCTTCTGAAGGTTATAGTTGACTTTGAATGCTTTATAAGATGCGGGTAGAGACATCATGATAAAATGCACCAGGAAGTCATCACTAATCTCCATGTTTAATCCCTTGAGCTTTAGGGCCATGTCATTCATTTTCAGGATGTGCTCACGAATACCGCTGACCCCTTTCATACTCTATAGTCACCAATTTCAGAATGAGGGTGCTCGCTTGCGCCTTAGACGTCCCTTAGAATTGAGCCTCCACATTAGTCAGATATTCCTTAGATGTAGTAGCGTTAGGAATGGCTCCCCTGATAGCAGGACTTATCGAGTTTTTCATGAAGATAAGTGTAATGCCTCGCTTTTCGCAGCTTTCCGTTTTTAGAAAGTTCATCTTGTAATCCTATTTTCGGAAACTCGTTTCCTTTGTAATCGTTCTATTTTCGAATCATTGTAAATCCGAGACTTGATTGTAATAAAATTGGTCCTTTGTGAGGAATATGCATCGTTTATACATGTTTATACATTGATACGTGCATTCGTTTGTGTAAGACCCGTCTCATTATTTAAGATTTTAAACAAAAACTCGGATTTTTTAAAAACCAAATTACATAATTATCAAAACTTAGTTATTAGAACTAAGTTTACATAGTTATGATGTTCTTATACAACCAACCAACGAACTAGTTTAAGACATTCAACATTAAGTAGGGTTTACAAAACGAACATTGTTTAAAACAAGACTATATTAGTGCGGAAGCTACAAAACTTTGTTTTCGGTTCTTGTATTCTTGCTTGATCGGCATCCAGAATGAGATAAACATCACCTAAGGTCAAAACCACAATAAATGTTAGTTTTGACATGATTAAAATACGTATAAACAGGTTCTAGTATCATACAATTGAAAACAAAAATAAAATTTCAATTCTTGGTCTGTCGCGCCACGCGACAGACTCCATTAGATCCTTCGCGCCCCACGAGCGCTCTCGCGTGTCACGCCAGAACTAGTGTTCCCTGCCGCGTGCCGCGGGGGAACCCAATTTCCAGCGGGTTCAGGTTGATTTCCTGCATTTCTGCCCAGCCCCGAATTTTCCATAAATCTCAACTTTAAACTTGCATAACTTTTTATCTACATGTCCGTTTTAGTCGATTCTTTTTCCTACGTGTCTGTAATAAAATTACAAATCTAACCATGTAAATTTTACATAACGAAACACAGTTTATGAATGAATGGTTCACAAAATCCTTATTTGGATTATCCGACCCATTAGCTATGTGTGCATATTTTTCATCATCCAATTTTTTTTGGCATACTAGACTTAATTACCCATTCTCCGGGCTTGTAAATCTTGGCGTATCTGCACCATTACATGGCTTTACGCTTGCATTAGAATTTCATGCTCATTTTCTCATAATTCAAGCATGCTGCTTTATGCAACTCTTGCAATTGATTTCTAACCGTTCGACCTGATATAACGGATTCATAAACTTAACTTAGTATAACCAATCTATTGGCGTATTGCTTTCTAACACTAGCATATTATGAGACTTTCAAGTCTCTACACACATCATCGTTTTAAAACCATTGTTTTGACCCGTTTGGTTTTCAAGTGAAAACCTTCACTTTGATGATTACCAAAATTCATTCAGATTAATCCGTTTGATCTATCGAGTGAACTTCGTCACTTCAATGATACATCAAATAATCTTATTACACTACAACAACATTTACAAAATAATCTAAGCATTTCTTGTAACTAAGTAACGGAACTAATAGTTACGTACCTTTAGTGCACTCCTTTCAAATGCGTATCCGCTCCGGCTTGTCCACTTGACGACCCGGACTCCTTGCCTAAAGAGTTCAATTCACGACCGTTTGAGAAACCTTTGTATAAACTTTAAGGCATAATTTGTCATAACAATCAAACATTCGTTTTCATCTGATTTTTAACACTTAATTCCTCACTTAGGTATTTTAACGAACACCTAACGGGTTTAATTTTTACATAACTAGAATCAAGTTCATAACTTATTATTTTTGCCAATTATAATCACACATTTCAATCCCATCATGTCAAACATGCATACCATTATCAAAATCATCATATAGAAATCAAGTAATACTACTTTTGATAGTTATAATTCTTGTGTTCATCCTATTTTGTAAAACCCATTTAACCTATGAATGGGTTATCATAAATTTCATAATTTTGAACATATTTCCTGCAATTTATCAACTAGGATTACTCCTAAACTTGTTTTCATTACAAGTTTCATTTAAACATCACATAATCAAGCCCCAATTTCGATTTCATCATTTACTAGGAATTTGAGTTGAATCTAAACAACATAATTTAGCATACCTTATGATCCCTTCACCGAGGTGATCACGAATTTGTGCTTGAAAATCGATTTGGAACTGATTAGGCCCTTCAATTTGATGGAAATTGCATGAACTAGCGTTTGTGGGGAACCCTTGTGTCGCCCTTGTGTTTTGATCGACCAGACACACACTTAAATGTGTGTTTGGTGCAATTATTTTTGTTTTATTAATTTAAGTTTCAAGTTTAACAACTTTAGTCCCTCAACAATTGTTTAGTTCATATTTTAGGTGTTTTAACCCACTTACATGTTACCACAAGACTCATGACTAACCGGGTTATTTATTCCTAGTTAGTTTATTTTTATTTATTTTATACTTTATAATTCTGATATTAAGTTTTTTATTTTCGGGGTGTTACAAGTCCACCCCCCTAAAAAGGGTTTCGTCCCCGAAACCAGAGTACGTACTGAATAGTGTAGGGTAGAGATGTCTCATCTCTTCTTCGGACTCCCATGTGGTATCCGAACCTTTTCTGTGCTCCCATTTGACCTTCACTTGGTCAATTTCTTTGTTCCTTGACGTGATGTCGTGATCACAATCAAATTTAATCCAATTATTACTAAATAGTTAGTTGCAAGTGGGTATCGAACATAAGGAGTTTGTGGAATATGTGTTATTTAAAGGTTTATCTAAATTAACTAGAATTAAGCTAATTGCAACAAAATTAAATTCAAGCATTGATTTGATTGAATTGGTTTTAAAACTAAAATTACTAATGTAATTGCAAAAATGAAAGTATTGGTTGTAAGCAAATTAGAGACAAATGACCATCTTTAGTTTCCGGTTTGCTTTGACATTTATGCTATCATTCCACTAGAAAGAACTACATAGACATAGTTCATGTATGATTGATTGCAGTGATGAAAGGGAACTAAGTACTCTGATTCCTAGAATGTGAGGTTGTTACCCGATAATCAATCAACCCTTACCCAAGCCTAACTTTACCCATGATATCTCGATTGCCAACGGCACCAAGAACGTATGGTTTCTAATTAGTTTAACATAAGAATCAACAATTTATTAACAATCAATCACACACCATAACAAGCAATTCAATAAAGATAAAGATTGTTATTCTTGAAATAAGGAATTAAACATAAAGTCTCATGCAAACCTTCAACCAAAGATAGTCATCAAGAGTTTAGACACTCATGGCTTGAATCATCATCCTCACATAAGTTTCAATGTTCATAACATTTAAAAACACAAACTGAATGATTGGAAATTTTCTTTAAGCACCAAGAACACTAGAAATCGCCCCTAGAACTATGTGTAACCGAATGAGAATGATTAGAGGTGAAAAGACACCATAAATCCGCATTAAAAGGTGGAAGTTACACATTTACGCAGGTCAGCGCCGTAAGCTACGGTGGCCACCATAGCTTACGGTGGCTTGGAATGGCTTACGGTGGCTTTAAACTGTCATACGGTGACAAAAAGTGCCAGTCGGCGCCGTAAGCTACGGCAAGGGCGGCGCCGTAAGCTACGGCAAGGGCCGTAGCCTACGGCAGGCTTCAACATGAAAACTTGTTTTCAGCATAACTTTTTCGTTTCAACTCCGTTTTCTTCACCGTTTTTGCCTACGTTCTCGTAATTTCGTCCTCTATCATGCTATCCTCTTAATTCTTCAATTACAAAAATTGATTTTTTCATTTATTCTCCGTGTTCCTTCCATTTTAAGCTCTCGTTTGTACCTGAAACACAAACAACCGTAGTTATCTAATTCTAGACAACTACCCGATTAAATTTAGGATTTTATTATCATTTATACCACTTAAGGGTTGTCCTACAGACTACCCGTCACATCCCCACACTTAACCGTTGCTTGCCCCAAGCAACCCGTTCAACAAAACACAATTTATTCAAGCGATCAAGCACAAACCAAGCAAACAAATGTCCTCATTTACTAATTCTTTCTTAAAACCGCGTATAACACACCCCTCACAATAACTCTCCTCTCAGTGACAAATAATACTAGCAAAAATGAGCTAGAACACACTTAAGGTAAATGGGTAGTTGAACAATAATATGCTTGTACTCAAATCGGTCCTTCGCCTAAAGAATTTGCTAAACATGCATGCGAATCAAAGGGACTTAAAGGTTGTAACACGGCTAGGCATATGGGTAGGAAATGGAAATATATGTAGTAGCTAATGATTCGACCCGGTCTTTTATTTCTATCTAAACATAACATCTATATACAATACATCAATCTCTTTTTCTCTTTTTTTTCATTGCTTTTTCTCTTTTTTTTCTTCTTTTTTCATATCTTTTTTTTTTCTTTTCAAACATAACAAGATAAACATACTAATATGAGATGCAACACTAATAGACCGGGTCAAATACGGGTTAAATTTAGAGGAACTAGGCACGGGTTACATATGATCGGCTTTAAGCTCAAATGGGCTACTAAAGTCCAAACCCCCGCCCCTCTCACTACCATGCTCATATACATAATTTATGAGGTCCAACCCCCCAAATCCCACACTCACACTCACCATGACGAGGCTACCTAAATGCCCTTATCATTTTCACATTCACGCAAAGCTAAGGCCTCAAACTGCATCTAAGCACAAGTTCTAATGTACCCCCACCCATTGCCACTCTCATCAAGAAAAAAATGTATTCTAATAAATTCAAGTAGTGGCTCAACTCTCACCAAGAAAGAACAAGGGGATGTGGGTTGCCGGTGTGTCATGCAATTTAATAATCAACTGTTCAATTTGGACCATTTTTCGCTTGATTTTTAAAAGATTCACAATTTTTTTTTAGATTTCCCCTCATCCCCACACTTGGATACATTGTCCCCAATGTATGGTTTTGAAGGGAAGATCGCTTAAACACCAAAAACATCAACTTTGTTTTTTTTTTTTTATAAACAAAAGCAAACTAATAAATTAACAAGATTTCAAAGCTAAAGAACATGACAAGTCTAAGGAAAAAGTACATTGACCTGGTGAAGTTTGACACAACAGATATTGTAAATGATCCAATTTACTATCACCACCTTCACATAAATATCCGCACATCTTCCCCACACTTGAGTGTTGCCATGGCCCTGAAACATAGAAAACTAAAGAAATAACAAGATCAGTAAAAAACCTCGGGTCGCCTCCCGAGCAGCGCTAAGTTTTCAGGTCTTCAGCCAGACCGTGCCACCCCCATTTAAGGTGGCTCAAAGAAGCGGTTCCTGCCATCTCCATCACTTCCTCGTGCCATTGAGCAAAATGCATCCGTCTCGTTTCGACTCAGTGGGTAATCAAATACACTCTTGCTTGAACCCATATGTTTTTCTTCACGGTCCGGTGGGTGATTTCTTCACATTCTTTGAAACACCTTTTCACTAAACCCGCTATCCTTCGCCTCAACAAAATCATAACTAATCATCTTAGTCTGAACATTAAATGACAACTTACGGTTCTTTTCGGTCATGGTAATGATTCCTCCTTTATAATCGACTTGAGCATTTTTCGTATAGAGAAATGGTCGACCCAAAATCACCCTTTGTTGTGACGCCATCATGGTAGTAGCATAATCTAAAACCAGAAAATCCACCGGGTATTCGAATTCTCCCAACCGAATCATAATATTCTTAACCATTCCCCGTGGGTGCCTCCAACTTTCATCCGCCAAACTTGTCACACCCCCAAAATCCACACGCGGAGTATCACCGCTTGGGAGCGTGACTGACCAGGATCAAGCCACCAATCATATTGAACATATAAATGAGTTATAAAAGTTTCCATCAATACGAAAGGTGTTTATCAAAACCAACAAGAGTAAATATAGCGGAAGCATTAACGTGGAAAACCCAACATAAGTATTAACGTATGAAAAGTAATAAGTGTTTGTTCACGATCCAATTCCCACAACGACCTGCTCCTCCTTGTGCAAGCTCCAATAGTACCTAAGGTCCTGCAAGGCATGCAGCAGAGAGTCAACAACTAGTTGAGCGAGTTCACAGAAAGTAAGTTCAGTAATAGTAATTGTATGAGTCGTATTATGTTCGTTCATTGTTCATGTATAGTATTGGTTTCCATCGCGGGCCCTTTCGGCATGTATGCGAAGATTTGGGTTAATACTCCCAAATATCCTAGACTATGTATATTTGTATCGCGGCCACCCTGGCATCACTTGCGAAGATTTAGTCTCTATAGTTCGCAGCCTCCCCGAAGCATGTGTGCGAAGATCAGTCATAATTATCGCAGCCAACCCTTGGCGTGTGTGCGAAGATCAGTTCAAGTAGGTATACTAGTCTAGCCGTATCTTATCATTTACCATCCTCACCCTGAGGACTATCTCATTTGGTTCCATTAACTAAGTACGCACGAAATAATCATCCAATCCCATTCCCACCCTGGGAACCCCATGCCTTGGCTGTGTGAACTCACCTTGGTTTGCTCGCCAGATACACAGAAAGTTTTCTTGAACTAAGGGTGGTCAACCTCGTCCTAACAGGGTTACCATACAAGTCAGGTTTTGACTTAAGTAATGCACGTATGTTTCACATAAGCTAGCAGATAAAGAACACACACTGATCATGGCAACATACACTAACACGTTCAACAGTTAATAACGTATGTAAGATTTGGACTCGCACAAGCCCAACATCCTTGTGCGGTCCACCCGATGAAGTTCAATAGTACCCGGCCCAGCAACATAAGTAGCCCAAAATATATCGGCCCAAATACAAACAACGTATAAGTGATTTGTGCGATCCGGGAATCTTGTACGATCGGGACGCCTTGTGCGAGTGGGGACTTGGGCTGTCCGGCCCAACAGCTTAGCAATATTTAACATATGTGTGTGTGTGTGTGTGGCCCAACATATAAGCAGACATTTCGACTTGTGCGATTCATGCAATTCATATAACCTTGTGCGATCAGTGTCCTTTGTGCGATTGGCCTTTGGGCTGTGCAATAGGTATGTGCGGCCCAATTATAACACTCGGCCCAGACATATTCGGCCCAAAAGCGTGATCCGCCAAAAGTGAGCCTTGTACGACCGGGCTGCACTTGTGCGACTGAACCTGTTGTGCGATTGTAGGTGTGTGATTTGGACTTGTGCGATTGTTTAACTAACTTCCATAATTCAAGCAATCGGTTACAATTATTCAAAGTTTCCAAGTTTACCAAACTAATTAACAAATCAATCAACACCATTCTAACAAATCTGATAACACAAAATCGATCAAACATGCATAATTCAAATGCTTTCACAAGAACCCTAATCATAACCAAATCATGAACGATCCTCATAACACTTAAACATATTATCACGGTTCATAATCTTGATTACTAGCATGAATTTACTACCATAACAATTTCACAAATCATCCGCACAAGAACTCGTTACAGCCGATTAATATGATGTTCGGTTCTAATTCTAACTCATGTAGTTCAAATCGTATGAACATCATCAGGTATGCATGTAAGCCGATTATCAAGAACACTATATATCATCAATTTACATTACAATCAAGCATATATCATCCTTAAATCACCGTGTAATACAAATAGATCAAAGCATCATTCAACACAGAATCGATAACTATAAACACTAACCGGTTGAGAGGTAATGTGAGACGATCCAAACAGTGAACCTTGGTGCCGTCGGCTTCGAGTGAGAGAAAAGAGAGCTAGGGTTTCTTTGTGTGTGTTGTGATTTGATAAAAAGTGGGGAATGGTTACAACTCTCCCATGTGTTAATCGGTTAAGGGAGGATGGGCCGAACCCACCACTTGGGCTGCCCTATAGTCCGAGTACAAACAATACGGCCCAATGGCTTTGTGCGATCAGTTGTGTGTTGTGCGGTTCGGGTTCTACGTTGTGCGTTCAGTTCACGTATCATGTACACATATTACACATAGCATTCATATAATATATCATGCATTCATATAAATAATATAGTTCACGTAAGCATATAACATTACACAAGATAAGTTCGAAGTACGAGTTGTCACATTATCCCCAACTAAAAAGAAATTTCGTCCCGAAATTTGGTATGCACTCACTGAGGAAGCTAGGTAAGTTGTATCGTTCACTGGTTTTCCTGGGGTGTCACATCCTCCCCCCGTTGATCTGGAATTTCGTCCCGAAATTCCGCAGTAGTAGCTTCAGCCTCAGTAGTGGTTGCATTGGTTCTGAATAACTGGGGGTACTTTTTTGTCATCCTGTCTTCGCGTTCCCAGGTGTACTCTGGGCCATGACGAGAGTTCCAACGAACTCGAACAAGAGGGATTCTCTTGTTTTTGAGGACCTTAACATCCCGGTCCGTGATTTCAACTGGCTCTTCGACGAACTGCAACCGCTCGTCGATGGTGAGTTCCTTGAAAGGAACTATGAGGGTCTCATCTGACAGGCACTTCTTCAGATTCGACACGTGGAATACATTGTGAACTGCACCGAGTTCAGCTGGTAGATTTAGCTTGTAGGCTACTTTGCCTACTTTCTCTAAGATCTCGAATGGTCCGACGTACCGCGGATTTAGTTTGCCCCGTTTGCCAAAACGAACCACACCCTTCCAGGGTGAGACTTTGAGTAAAACCCGGTCCCCGACCTGAAATTCCAAAGGCTTTTGTCCGCGTAGGCTTTCTGACGGTCGCGTGCTGCCGCCATGCGTTGTCGTATCTGTGCAATCTTTTCTGTGGCGTCCACTACAATCTCTGGACCCGTAATCTGACTATCCCCCACCTCTGCCCAACAGAGAGGTGACCGGCATTTACGTCCGTACAATGCCTCGCTTGGAGCGGCTTGTATGCTGGTGTGATAACTGTTATTGTATGAAAACTCCACCAAAGGGAGGTGCTTTTCCCAGCCGTTGCCGAAATCAATAACACATGCCCGAAGCATGTCTTCAAGAGTTTGGATCGTTCGCTCAGACTGCCCATCCGTCTGAGGATGATATGCTGTGCTCATGTCTAACCGTGAGCCGAAAGATTTGTGCATCGCTTGCCATAGTTCTGAAGTGAATCGTGCATCCCGATCCGAAATGATGGAAGTGGGCACTCCGTGCCTCGAAACAACTTCTTTAAGATAGACGTCTGCGAGAGTGGAGAACTTATCCGTTTCCTTTATAGCCAGGAAGTGTGCAGACTTTGTGAGTCGATCCACGATCACCCATATGGTATCGTTCCCACGCTGGGATCTAGGTAGGCCTGTAACGAAATCCATGGAAATTTCTTCCCATTTCCATTGCGGTATCGTGGGTTGCTGAAGTAGGCCCGCTGGTTTCTGGTATTCCACCTTGACTCTCGCACAGGTCAAGCACTTGCCAACGTAAGTAGCGATGTGGGCCTTCATGCTAGGCCACCAGTATGTTGTTCTGATGTCGTGGTACATCTTGTCCGACCCTGGATGTACCGAGTAGCAAGACTTGTGTGCTTCGTCCATTACAAGCTCTCGTAGACCGCCATAAAGTGGGACCCAAATACGCCCCGTTACATAGTAGGCGCCGTCTGCCTTCTGTTCTAACCGCCGTCGTGAGCCGCGTAGGGCTTCAGCCCTGATGTTTTCTGGTTTCAATGCTTCTGCCTGAGCATTTTGTATCTGTGCTTGGAAGACTAGACTGTATAGTGAGCTGCAAGGCTCGTACGCGTCTAGGTAGAGTGTCCTTTCGACTGAGGGCGTCAGCCACAACATTGGCCTTGCCTGGATGGTACTTGATGGCGCATTCGTAATCGTTCAGTAACTCGACCCATCGCCGTTGACGCATGTTCAAATCCTTCTGCTTAAGGATATGCTCGAGACTCCTGTGATCGGTGTATATTGTGCACTTGGTACCGTACAGGTAGTGTCGCCATATCTTAAGCGCGAAAACAACAGCTCCCAGCTCTAAATCGTGCGTCGTGTAGTTCCGTTCGTGAATCTTAAGTTGGCGTGAGGCGTAAGCAATGACCTTGTCGCGCTGCATTAACACACATCCAAGACCCTGAATGGATGCATCACAATAAACCACGAAGTCGTCTGTGCCCTCTGGCAAGGAAAGGATAGGTGCACTGCAAAGTCTATCCTTTAAGTGTTGAAAAGCAGTCTCCTGAGTGTTGCCCCAACGGTAGGTGACACCCTTCTGTGTCAGTAGTGTAAGCGGCTGAGCAATCTTTGAAAAGTCTTTAATAAACCACCTGTAGTAACCCGCCAAACCCAAGAATTGGCGTATTTCCGTTGGCGTACGTGGTGCAGGCCAGTTCCTGATCGAGTCTACCTTGGATGGATCGACATGGATCCCATCCTTGTTCACTACGTGACCTAAGAAGTGGACTTCACGAAGCCAGAAGTCGCATTTTGAAAACTTAGCGTACAGCTGTTCCTTCCGAAGGAGTTCCAAAATAAGGCGTAGGTGCTGCTCGTGTTCCTCCTGACTCTTAGAGTAGATCAGGATGTCGTCGATGAAAACAATGATGAACTTGTCAAGATAGGGTTTGCACACCCTGTTCATAAGGTCCATAAATACGGCAGGTGCGTTCGTTAACCCGAATGGCATGACAAGAAACTCGTAGTGGCCGTAGCGAGTTCTAAATGCTGTCTTGGAGACGTCCTCATCCCGGACTCTCAGCTGATGATAACCAGACCTCAAGTCTATCTTGGAGTAGTAACACGACCCTTGCAACTGGTCGAATAAGTCGTCTATGCGTGGAAGAGGATAACGATTCTTCACCGTTACCTTGTTCAGTTCACGGTAGTCGATACACATCCTGAACGTACCGTCTTTCTTTCTCACGAATAACACTGGAGCTCCCCATGGCGAAGAGCTTGGACGATTGAAGCCCTTTTTCCAAGAGCTCTTGTAGCTGCTTTGACAGTTCTTCCAGTTCAGTTGGAGCTAAGCGATACGGTGCGTGAGCTATGGGTGCTGCTCCTGGAGCGAGCTCGATTTGAAATTCGACCTGACGGTGAGGCGGTAAACCAGGTAAATCTTCAGGAAACACCTGAGGGTAGTCGCGTACTACTGGAATATCCTCCAGTTTCTTTTCCTTCACTGATGCATCTGAAACGAGTGTTAAGATTGCGGTGTGACCCTTCCGCAGACATTTTCTGAGCCTTCAAGAAAGAGATGATGCCAACCACGGCACCACTCTTGTCGCCTTGAACTTCGAGAGGTTCTTGACAAGAACGGAGAATACGAACAATCTTTTCTTTGCATAGGATTTCTGCTTGCTGTTGCTGCTGGAGATTCTGATTTGCAGGCCGTGGGCTCCTGAATCCTTAGCTTCATGGTCCATCTTGAGACACCTCTGGCAACGTCCCTCGTTGCACTAACCACCATGGTGTCTGTTGCATTAATTACACATTGGGTGAATTCCCCGATATCCACCCTGCCCCTAACTTCTAGAAGTTGGCTGACTCGGCTCTGGTGATTACTATTCTTGCGCTGCTGCTGTGCTTGAGACTGAACGGTAGCGGAACCCTTGTTGGAATACTCATCCCATTTCCGCTTGTTGTCACTAGTAGTAGCGGGAGTAGCAGAAGTGATAGCGGTAGTAATAGCGCTGATACAACCAGGCAGCCTGTTCTGTTCCACTGCTTGATCAGTGAGGTGATGAGCAAGACGCTGAATGTCTTGGTTATTGTCGAGGTTAGCCGATGCAGCATGGCTCTGAACCTCTGAGGCTAGACCCTTGAGGTACAATTCGATACACTTGCTTGGAGGGTCCACCATGGTTGGACACAGGATGGCCAGTTTGTTCGACCGTTTCGTATGAGCTTCAATTTCTGACCCCGTCATGTTCAAATGGTAAAGCTCCACTTCCAACTTGTGGATGTCATCACGCGTGTAGTATTCCCTTTTAATGCGTTCTTTGAATCCGTTCCAGGGTGTGGCGTTAGCAGCTGCCAACCCTAGTATCTGTACTTGCGTGTTCCACCAGGTTAGCGCGATTCCTTCCAAAGTACCGGTGGCGTACTTGACCCTGCGAGCCTCAGGGCATTCACACATCTCAAATACTGACTCGAGCTTCCCAAACCAATGGAGTAGTCCCACTGCTCCTTCTGTGCCATTGAATGTGCTTGGACGACAGTCCATGAAGTTCTTGAATGTGCAAACAGGTTGCTGTGCGTTCTGACACGTTGCGCGAGAAAGATAGGTCAAGGTTAAGCGCGAGAGTTGGATCACGAGAGTAGGATCTAACATCCTAGGATAGGTTTGGAATAGCAGGTTATACCTCCTGCTTGTGCGGCTGCAAGCGCCGCAACAACTTGTTCGTTAATGAGCGCCGTCAACTGGGCTTGAGTCATGTTAACACGTCCAGACATGATCGAGTAGTAAAAGTAGCGTACGTGAGAATGGTTCGCGAGTAGGGCGATGACAGAAAAGCGTAAGCACGTAGGTGTTCTCAGGCAATAGTGTCATGTGTATCTAAGTGTACTACGAGCAAAGTTCTATATAGTTCTAGCATGCAGGTAATAAACATAAACCTTATTACCTAGGATGTCGAGTCTTGCACGTGGAGCGAAGCGTCGTTGTGGATCGTTGAGAGCACTGTTCTGGTTATAGTCTGGTTTTAATAAAAACGTTTTCCCATATTAAAACCAAGTTCTCTATAACCAATGGCTCTGATACCAATCTGTCACACCCCCAAAATCCACACGCGGAGTATCACCGCTTGGGAGCGTGACTGACCAGGATCAAGCCACCAATCATATTGAACATATAAATGAGTTATAAAAGTTTCCATCAATACGAAAGGTGTTTATCAAAACCAACAAGAGTAAATATAGCGGAAGCATTAACGTGGAAAACCCAACATAAGTATTAACGTATGAAAAGTAATAAGTGTTTGTTCACGATCCAATTCCCACAACGACCTGCTCCTCCTTGTGCAAGCTCCAATAGTACCTAAGGTCCTGCAAGGCATGCAACAGAGAGTCAACAACTAGTTGAGCGAGTTCACAGAAAGTAAGTTCAGTAATAGTAATTGTATGAGTCGTATTATGTTCGTTCATTGTTCATGTATAGTATTGGTTTCCATCGCGGGCCCTTTCGGCATGTATGCGAAGATTTGGGTTAATACTCCCAAATATCCTAGACTATGTATATTTGTATCGCGGCCACCCTGGCATCACTTGCGAAGATTTAGTCTCTATAGTTCGCAGCCTCCCCGAAGCATGTGTGCGAAGATCAGTCATAATTATCGCAGCCAACCCTTGGCGTGTGTGCGAAGATCAGTTCAAGTAGGTATACTAGTCTAGCCGTATCTTATCATTTACCATCCTCACCCTGAGGACTATCTCATTAGGTTCCATTAACTAAGTACGCACGAAATAATCATCCAATCCCATTCCCACCCTGGGAACCCCATGCCTTGGCTGTGTGAACTCACCTTGGTTTGCTCGCCAGATACACAGAAAGTTTTCTTGAACTAAGGGTGGTCAACCTCGTCCTAACAGGGTTACCATACAAGTCAGGTTTTGACTTAAGTAATGCACGTATGTTTCACATAAGCTAGCAGATAAAGAACACACACTGATCATGGCAACATACACTAACACGTTCAACAGTTAATAACGTATGTAAGATTTGGACTCGCACAAGCCCAACATCCTTGTGCGGTCCACCCGATGAAGTTCAATAGTACCCGGCCCAGCAACATAAGTAGCCCAAAATATATCGGCCCAAATACAAACAACGTATAAGTGATTTGTGCGATCCGGGAATCTTTTACGATCGGGACGCCTTGTGTGAGTGGGGACTTGGGCTGTCCGGCCCAACAGCTTAGCAATATTTAACATATGCGTGTGTGTGTGTGTGTGGCCCAACATATAAGCAGACATTTCGACTTGTGCGATTCATGCAATTCATATAACCTTGTGCGATCAGTGTCCTTTGTGCGATTGGCCTTTGGGCTGTGCAATAGGTATGTGCGGCCCAATTATAACACTCGGCCCAGACATATTCGGCCCAAAAGCGTGATCCGCCAAAAGTGAGCCTTGTACGACCGGGCTGCACTTGTGCGACTGAACCTGTTGTGCGATTCTAGGTGTGTGATTTGGACTTGTGCGATTGTTTAACTAACTTCCATAATTCAAGCAATCGGTTACAATTATTCAAAGTTTCCAAGTTTACCAAACTAATTAACAAATCAATCAACACCATTCTAACAAATCTGATAACACAAAATCGATCAAACATGCATAATTCAAATGCTTTCTCAAGAACCCTAATCATAACCAAATCATGAACGATCCTTATAACACTTAAACATATTATCACGGTTCATAATCTTGATTACTAGCATGAATTTACTACCATAACAATTTCACAAATCATCCGCACAAGAACTCGTTACAGCCGATTAATATGATGTTCGGTTCTAATTCTAACTCATGTAGTTCAAATCGTATGAACATCATCAGGTATGCATGTAAGCCGATTATCAAGAACACTATATATCATCAATTTACATTACAATCAAGCATATATCATCCTTAAATCACCGTGTAATACAAATAGATCAAAGCATCATTCAACACAGAATCGATAACTATAAACACTAACCGGTTGAGAGGTAATGTGAGACGATCCAAACAGTGAACCTTGGTGCCGTCGGCTTCGAGTGAGAGAAAAGAGAGCTAGGGTTTCTTTGTGTGTGTTGTGATTTGATAAAAAGTGGGGAATGGTTACAACTCTCCCATGTGTTAATCGGTTAAGGGAGGATGGGCCGAACCCACCACTTGGGCTGCCCTATAGTCCGAGTACAAACAATACGGCCCAATGGCTTTGTGCGATCAGTTGTGTGTTGTGCGGTTCGGGTTCTGCGTTGTGCGTTCGGTTCACGTATCATGTACACATATTACACATAGCATTCATATAATATATCATGCATTCATATAAATAATATAGTTCACGTAAGCATATAACGTTACCCAAGATAAGTTCGAAGTACGAGTTGTCACAAAACTCACCATGGTGTCTACATCCTGAAGCGGACCAAAATCATACATGTCGTATAGATCACCTGGTAACACACTCATGCTCGCCCCATAATCCAATAATGCATGAGGAATTTTTAGTTTCCCCACTCGGATAGGAACGATTGGCGCTCCATACTCCTTATCATTCACGACTTCGGCATCTTTTTCCAAACCTGCATTCACTCGATACGAAGAAGTTAGCAATGTTTCATTAAATTTAGTATTTGGAACGGTGCTTACCACATTGATGTTAATGCTTTTTGTGTTCTTGGGATTTATCACCGTGTCACTTGGTAATTGACCTTTTGCTTTCTTCAATAATGCCACGTCACTTGCAAGTTGACCCATTTGAGTGGTCAACGACTGAATCGCTTTGTCACGGATTTCATCTTTTTGCATGCGAACATCATCCATTTGATTTCTTCACTGCATCTCTAGTTGCATTCCCTTGAGCATCTCCATGACCTCATTTCCGCTTGATGAAGTTTGACCCAAACCATCTTGACCCGTTTGGTGAGATTGCCCTTGGTAGCCATAATTCTTTCCACCTCGATAGTTCCCTTGATTGTATTGTTGGCGAGGTGCAAAATTACCTTGAGCTCCTTGAACATTTGGGTTGGCTTGATTCGAGGGATTCCCGTAGCGGAAGTTTGGATGGTTTCTCAAACCGGGGTGGTAAGTGTTAGAATTCATATTGTAATTTCTACCACCCCCTCCTTGCCCTTGCAGAGCATTCACCTCCTCATATTGCCCTTCCACCACTACTTGGCAATTTTCAGCCGCATGTCCTAACTCATTACAAAGTGCACAAACATCATAAATTTGATTAGAAGTTTGAACATTACCATCGTCTACTGCGTGCACTTGAGTTAGGGTAATGGTTGGTCGTGCCCTCCTTGATGATTGAGCTTTTCTTTTTTATGTGACCGCCATTTGCTCCAAAAATTCCCAATCTTCATGCTCGTAGTTTGTGCCAAAAGTGCCATTGGTAATAGACATTAAATCACGAGCATCTTCGGCACTTAACCCCTCATGGAAAGCATTCATCAATTCCCAAAGTTCTATCCCATGGTGAGGGCAATTCTTGATTATCATGTTGAATCGTTCAAATGCCTCATGAAACATCTCACCTTGTTGTTGTTGAAAACTTCTCAACCCTTTTCTAGCATCATTAGTCTTTTGAGTGGTGTAAAATTCATCTAAGAAAATTTGTGCATCTCCACCCATGTATAGATAGATGCTGAAGGTAGAGTGTAAAACCACTTCTTCGCCTTGCTTCCAAAGAAAATTGGAATAGTACCAATTTGACATCATCGACCAAAAATCCTTGACTCCCAAGAGTGTTGCAAATCGGGTTATAAGCCTCCAAATGAAAATAAGGCTCCTCCGTTGCTAGACCCTTATATTTTGGCAAGCTTTGTAATGAGTTGGTTCTCACTTCAAATGTCCTCCCTTGATTATTGTGAGGAATAACTACCGGTGAAGGATTGTGAGTGATTACCGGCCTAAAATGTGCTTCAATGCCTCTTGCATATTCTCGAAGATGTCTTCTTGGTACACCCAACCGACCCCTTGGACGAATAGGACCCATTGGTCTTTGTATAGGCCCTTGTGGTGCGAATGGTGGTTGAAATTGTTGTTGAATCGGTTGTTGTTGAATTGGCCTTTGAAATTGATGTTGTACATTTTGCGGACGAACTTGTTGTATCGGTGTTAGGGATGGCAAAAATACCCGAGCCCGACGGGTATACCCGAAACCCGACACAAATGGGACGGGTATACCCGATACCCGACGGGTATTGGGCGGGGTATGGGTTTAGTTTTAAAAAATTTCGCGGGTATGGGTCGGGTATGGGATTAGGTGATACCCGACCCGATTACCCGAAACTACATACCCGTTTACCCGAACTATATACCCGAAGTTTTTAATATATATTTTTATTTTCCATTAACCCTTATCTATTAGTGATTTATTTTAGTATGTTCATAATGTGAAAAAAATAAATTTTCTTTTAGCATATGTATTTGATGATAGTATTTATATTTTATATGTTGTGAAGTATATACATATAAGTGTATAAATATTATAAAGTTATTATTAATTTATGCTAAAACTTATATCTATGTAATGTATATTTTAATTTATAATAGTTGTTGCATAAATAAAATTATATAATAATTATAATAGTAAAAAATATATTTGGAAATCCCAATGTATATTTTTTAACAAACTAATGGGTATACCCGATACCCGTGGGTATACCCGGTACCCGACGGGTAATTACCCGACATATACCCGACGGGTATTGGGTCGGGTATGGGACACGATTTTACAACCGGGTATGGGTATGGGATTGCCAATACCCGACCCGAACCCGACCCATTGCCATCCCTAATCGGTGTAGGATGTTGCAATTGTGGCCCTTGTGGCCTTGGCCGAATATGTTGTGGTATAATTTGTTGTTATGGAATTCCACCAACACTTGGCATTCCTTGAGTTTGACCTTGTACATAAGTAAACTCCCCTTGATCTCCATCACCCCCATATGCATATCCTTCTTCCTCATAACCCTCAAAATCTTCATACCCTTCATCATACCCATCTCCTCCTATACCTGAAAATTGCCCAAATGGATAAGACGAATATTGAAAACCCGATTGGTTCGATGGTCTAAATGAAGAAGTGGCATGAACAACAGTTGACTTTGTGGTAGTGAATGAGTTGAAGATGATTGTCCCGTAGCTGGAAAGAAATGGGAAAATGGTGGAATTGTGGTAGAAGGTTTAAAAGTATGCGTAGGTTCAACTTGGGTAGTGATAGGTAATGTGGTGTTGGTTGGTGTAACATCATGTGGTGGAGTAGGGTTGGTGGTGATGTTAGGCATGGTGGTATTTGGTGAAGGTTGTGTTGATGATGGTACGAAGGGTGGTGTAAGCTCACCCGCAGTGGGTGGTGGTGGTGGATCCATGTATCGAAGTGTTATAATTGGTGTAGTTGGTGTTGTTGGTGAACCGCTGATTCTGTTTTCTCTTAACAAGATTCTGTTTCTTCTCAAAGTTTGTTCAATCTCTAGATCAAATGCCAATGGTGATAGCTTGTGAGAGCTTCTAGTACGCATGCACCTGTAAATACCTGCACACTAACACACCCAGCGTAAACCAGAAAAATAACAAACCTAAAAAGATCAAAAATAACACACGTTGCGCACTACTCCCCGGCAACGACGCCAAAATTTGACGTGATGTCGTGGTCACAATCAAATTTAATCCAATTACTACTAAATAGTTAGTGGCAAGTGGGTATCGAACACAGGGAGTTTGTGGAATATGTGTTATTTAAAGGTTTATCTAAATTAACTAGAATTAAGCTAATTGCAATAAAATTAAATTCAAGAGTTGATTTGATTGAATTGGTTTTAAAACTAAAATTACTAATGTAATTGCAAAAATGAAAGTATTGGTTGTAAGCAAATTAGAGACAAATGACCATCTTTAGTTTCCGGTTTGCTTTGACATTTATGCTATCATTCCACTAGAAAGAACTACATAGACATAGTTCATGTATGATTGATTGCAGTGATGAAAGGGAACTAAGTACTCAGATTCCGAGAACGTGAGGTTGTTACCCAATGATCAATCAACCCTTACCCAAGCCTAACTATACCAATGATATCTCGATTTCCAACGGCACCAAGAACGTATGGTTTCTAATTAGTTTAACATAAGAATCAACAATTTACTAACAATCGATCACACACCATAACAAGCAATTCAATAAAGATAAAGATTGTTATTCTAGAAATAAGGAATTAAACATAAAGTCTCATGCAAACCTTCAACCAAAGATAGTCATCAAGAGTTTAGCCACTCATGGCTTGAATCATCATCCTCACACAAGTTTCAATGTTCATAACAATTAAAAACACAAACCGAATGATTGGAAATTGTCTTCAAGCACCAAGAACACTAGAAATCGCCCCTAGAACTGTGTGTAACCGAATGGGAATGATTAGAGGTGAAAAGACACCATAAATCCGCATTAAAAAGTGGAGTTACACATTTACGCAGGTCAGCGCCGTAAGCTACGGTGGCCACCGTAGCTTACGGTGGCTTGGAATGGCTTACGGTGGCTTTAAACTAACATACAGTGACAAAAAGTGCCAGTCGGCGCCGTAAGCTACGGCCCTTGCCATAGCCTACGACAGGCTTCAACATGAAAACTTTTTTCAGCATAACTATTTCGTTTCAACTCCGTTTTCTTCACAGTTTTCGCCTACGTTCTCGTAATTTCGTCCTCTATCATGCTATCCTCTTAATTCTTCAATTCCAAAAATTGATTTTTCATTTATTCTCCGTGTTCCTTCCATTTTAAGCTCCCGTTTGTACCTGAAACACAAACAATCGTAGTTATCTAATTCTAGACAACTACCCGATTAAATGTAGGATTTTATTATCATTTATACCATTTAAGGGTTGTCCTACGGACTACCCTTCATTCCTCAAACTCTTCACCTTATGATATAAAATCGCAATCGGCTTCACTGCGTAGTTGAAACTATTATCCACCTCGATGTCGTCGTAGTGGATATAAGCAGTTTCGTCAGCTAGACATTTCCGGAGATATGATACGTGAAACGTGCTATGTATTCCCCTCAACTCCTCGGGTAGTTCGAGACGGTATGCGACCTTACCAACCCGTTCGATGATTCTAAACGGCCAAATAAACCTCGGGCTTAGCTTCCCCTTTTTTCTAAATCGAATAACCCCCTTCGAAGGAGATACTTTTAGCATAACCTTGTCACCAACTTGAAATTCAATTGGTCTCCTTCTTTTGTCTGCATATGATTTTTGTCGATCCTGAGCCGCTTTCAAATGGGCTTGGACCAAATCAATTTTCTCATTCATGATTCGGACTACATCCTTATGTGCAAGCTCAAGTGGACCAACCTCATCCCAACACATCGAGGTTCATTTCCTACCGTAAAGCATTTCGTACGGAGCCATACCGATGCTTGCATGGTAACTGTTATTATATGAAAATTCGACCAATGGTAGATAAACATCCCAACTTCCCCCGAAGTCGATAATACATGCCTGTAACACATCTTCCAACGTCTGTATTGTCCTTTCACTCTGTCCATCCATTTGTGGATGGTATGCTGTGCTAATGAACAATTTAATTCCCATTTGCTCTTGGAATTTGCGCCAAAATTCAAAGTGAACCGAGTATCTCTATCGTACACGATGGATATTGGTACTCCGTGGCGTGCCACTATTTGATTGGTATACACCCCTGACATCTTTTCGGACATATAAGTCTCACGAATCGGAATGAAGTGAGCACTTTTTGTCAATCTATCCACAACTACCCATGTAGCATCGTATCCGCGGTTGGTTTTGGGCAGTTTGCTCAATAAATCCATTGTGATTTGTTCCCATTTCTACACTGGGATGTCCAACGGTTGCAGTTTACCATATGGCTTTTGGTGCTCTGCTTTGACTTGCAAACAGGTCAAGCACTTCTCTACATACTTTACAACATCTCTTTTCATTCCGGGCCACCAATAGTTTTGCTTTAAATCGTTATACATCTTGGTTGCTCCCGGATGGATAGAATAACGGGATTTATGAGCTTCGTCAAGTAGAAGCGTCTTGACTCCACACGAATTTGGGACCCATATTCTTCCGAAACGAGTCTTTAACCCGTTGTTACCATCCACCAATTCTTTCAATTGGCCCACCATTCTTTCTTTCTTCAAGTTTTCCTCTTTCATTGCTTCAACTTGAGATTTTTGGATTTGTTCAAGTAGACCCGATGTCACAATTAGTTGCATCGATCATACTCTAATTGGTGTATAGTCTACCTTTTGGCTCAACGCATCCGCCACCACATTAGCTTTCCCGGGATGGTAATGTATATCACAATCGAAATCTTTGACTGTTTCTAACCATCGCCTCTATCTCATGTTTAATTCCTTCTGATCGAAGAAATATTTCAAACTTTTATGGTCTGTAAAGATAGTCCATTTTACCCCATACAAATAATGCCTCCATATCTTCAAGGAAAACACCAGCGCCGCCAACTCGAGATCGTGTATAGGGTATTTCTTTTCATGAGTCTCCTGTTGTCTCGAGGTATAGGCTATAACCTTGCCTCGTTGCATCAAAACGCACCTGAGCCCCGAATGTGACGCATCCAAGTAAACAACCATATCATCAACTCCGTCCGGTAATGTCAATAGCAGAGCATGGGTCGATTTTTCTTTAAGCGTTTGGAACGCTTTTTCTTGATCATCACCCCATATAAAATTTTCATCTTTATGAGTTAATTTGGTCAACGGCGTAGCAATCTTGGAGAAATCTTGTATGAATCTCCTATAATATCCCGCAAGCCCCAAAAAGCTTCTGATTTTTGAAGGATTCTTTGGAGGATTCCATCTCGCCACTGCTTCTATTTTTGACGGGTCTACCAGCACCCCGTTCGCACTAATAATGTGCCCGAGAAATTGCACTTTTCGTAACCAGAAAGCGCATTTCGAGAATTTCGCATATAATTTCTCTCTTCTGAGCGTCTCCAACACTTCACATAAATGGCTTGCGTGTTCTGCTTCTTTCTTTGAATATACCAATATGTCGTCGATGAATACTATCACCGACTTGTCCAACATCGGCTTGCAAACCCGGTTCATGAGGTCCATGAAAGCCGCGGGCACATTGGTTAATCCAAAGGACATCACGAGGAATTCATAATGTCCGTACCGTGTACGAAAGGCCGTCTTCGGTACATCCTCTTCCTTGACCTTTAACTGGTGATACCCCGATCTAAGGTCAATCTTGGAGAACCAACTCGCACCTTGTAGCTGGTCAAATAGGTCATCAATTCTTGGGAGCGGGTATCGATTTTTCACCATGAGTTTATTTAACTCCCGTTAATCGATACACATTCGCATGCTCCCATCCTTCTTTTTCACAAATAGCACCGGTGTGCCCTACGGAGACACACTCGGTCTAATAAACCCCTTGTCGAGTAGGTCTTGAATCTGAGACATCAATTCTTGTAGCTCCGATGGTGTGAGCCGATATGGTGTCTTGGCTACAGGTTTCGCACCCGGAATCAATTCAATTCCGAACTCCACCTCCCGTTCAAGCGGTATTCCCGGTAAATCTTTCGGAAACACATCTGTATATTCGCATACCACTGGTACGTCTTCGATTTTTGGCGATACCTCCTCTGGTTCGTTTGCGTAAATCATGAATGCTCTACATCCGCGCCTCATAAGTTTGTGAGCCTTTAAAATTGAGCATATTACGAGATTACCCCCTTTTTGCCATAAATGGTAACGTGCTTTCCACTTGGAGATGTTACTTTTATCTCCTTGCGGAAACACACAACCTTCGCGTGATGTTTGGATAACCAATCCATCCTGACCACTACTTGTAATTCTCCCATTGACATCAGGATAAAGTCTATTAAGTACTCTTCGCCATCGATACTCATCTTACAATCTTGACACACGTCACACACGATAAACTTTTGGTTTCACCTATTTCTACTTCTAAAGGCATAGGTAATTTCATCAATATAAATGAAGGATGTCGAATAAATCCATGTGAAATAAAGGATTTATTCGCACCCGTATCAAATAACACATGTGCGGGAATTGAATTTATGGAGAATATACCTGAGACTACATCGGGTTCCATCCTTGCCTCGGCCGCGGTTAACTGGAAGGATCTGGCCTTTGCTTTGGAGTTTCTGCTTGCGAATCCTTGCCATCCTTCTTTCCGACTAACTCCGGGCATTCTGATTTCGTATGACCCTGCTGGTAGCATTTATAACAAACCGACACTTTTCTCGGGCATAACGCAGCCGTATGCCCTGTCTTCCCGCATATAGGGCACGACTTATCTTTGAACCGACATTCGCCCTTGTGCCCTTTACCGCAAACCTTACAACTCGGCGACCCACTTTTCCCCTCCTATTTCTTAGACGACTCTGTTGTACGCGCCTTCTTTGTAGGGCTTGGATTAGCAACCTGTGCCCTACGTTCTATTTCTCTTTCCCGAGCTGTGTTTATGATCTCGGTGAGAGTTTCATATTTCGAGGGAGTCATGAACTCCCGATACTCGGCACTCAGCATATTGTAGTAGTAATACACTTTCTGCTCTTCGGACGTCACCAACTCGTTACAAAACCTCAATTTGTCAAGGAAGATCCCCGTGATTTTATCAATAAATTCACCTTTTTGCCTTAGCTGAATAAATTCTTCCTTGATTCTGTTGATGACTGCCTTGGGACTGTGGTGTTTAAGGAATGGTGCCTTAAACTCGTCCCATGTCATCGCACTCGCCGCTTCATTCCCAATCTCCTTTTTCTTGTTATCCCGCCAATCTTTTGCGTGGCCTCTAAGCTGACCCGTGCCATAGGCTAGGGTGTCATCTGTGTCACAGTGGGTTCTCTCAAACACCCCCTCAATATCACTTAGCCATCGTGGGCATATTATCAGGTCCACCTCTCCATTATAAAGTGGTGGTTTACACGCCATGAATTCTCTGTATGAGCAGCCCTTGCGCTCTCCGTATTTTTCGTTTGCTACGTTAGTACTATCTTCCAACTTCCTAATTCGCTCTTCGACTACTGAAAGTACCGTTTTTTGGATCTTTTCTATAAAACCGGATAGGCTATTCTCGATTGCCTTTCCTACCTCCTCGGCAATCACTTCTTTCATTTGCTCGGTGACTATCGGCACCGCACCGTTGTTACCATTTTCGTCATCTTTGAAACTGAAATGTTTATACCAATTGTTAAACATTTCATTTATAACATATACTTTATTTACTTCGGTTTAGCCAAGTTCATAACTTGCTTTAACCGTTCTCATTTAGTGCACTTTTTCGGGTTTGAGTGTGTTAACACGCCCTTCCCATGCACGTCAATTCATATTTCTCTTCTACATTTAATAAGTCTACTAAAGCAATTAATTCTTACCGAATGTTTGATCAAGCTTGAACCGAACACACTTTGTTAATAACCTTGAGCTCTGATTACCAACTTGTAAGACCTATCTCATTATTTAAGGTTTTTAACAAAAACTCGGATTTTTTAAAAACCAAATTACATAATTATCAAAACTTAGTTATTAGAACTAAGTTTACATAGTTATCATGTTCTAATACAACCAACCAACTAGTTTAAGACATTCAACATTAAGTAGTGTTTACAAAACGAACATTGTTTAAAACAAGACTAGATTAGCGCGGAAGCTACAAAACTTTGTGTTCGGTTCTTGTATTCTTGCTTGATCAGCATCCAGAATGAGATAAACATCACCTAAGGTCAAAACCACAATAAATGTGTTCATCCTATTTTGTAAAACCCATTTAACCTATGAATGGGTTATCACAAATTTCATAATTTTGAACATATTTCCTGCAATTTATCAACTAGGATTTACTCCTAAACTTGTTTTCATTACAAGTTTCATCTAAACATCACATAATCAAGCCCCAATTTCGATTTCATCATTTACTAGGAATTTGAGTTGAATCTAAACAAGATAATTTAGCATACCTTATGATCCCTTCAACGAGGTGATCACGAATTTGTGCTTGAAAATCGATTTAGAACTGATTAGGGCCTTCAATTTGATGGAAATTGCATGAACTAGGGTTTGTGGGGAACCCTTGTGTCGCCCCTGTGTTTTGATCGACCAGACACACACTTAAGTGTGTGTTTGGTGTAATTATTTTTGTTTTATTAATTTAAGTTTCAAGTTTAACAACTTTAGTCCTTCAACAATTGTTTAGTTCATATTTTAGGTGTCTTAACCCACTTACATGTTACCACAAGACTCATGACTAACCGGTTTATTTATTCTATTCTTGTTTATTTTATACTTTATAATTCTAATATAAAGTTTTATTTTTTAGGGGTTGATGTGTGTTGGTGTGTATATAATTTAGATATATAATAAAGCCCTTTTTTACACCTTTAGCCAAGTTTTAAATTTATAAAACACGATATTCACTAACACTAAACACACATATGGGCAAGTGCACCCATCGTGGACGTAGTATAGTGTTGGTAAGATACCGAGGTCGTCCAAGGACACAAGAGCTTTTAGTACCGGTTTATCCTCAACGCTAATCAAATCAAAAAGTGAGAAAAATGTTTTTAAACTAAGAAAATAAAAACTAACTAAATGCTGAAAAATAAAATAAAAATAAAAACAGATAGACAAGATGAATCACTTGGATCCGACTCGTGTATTAGTATAACCTTTGATTATTTTCGCACTTTTGCACTTGTTTAAGAGATTATCTTAGTTATTGTAGTAGGCCCCTCTTTTGAAGGCGACGTTACCCTCAACCCAGTAGTTTGAGTCAGCAAGGATACAATCCTAAAGGGTCGGATTATTGGAAGATAATGAATTAAGTTATTAATGCAAATTATGGTACGCCCCGCTTTTGGCGGTGACGTTACCCTCAACTAAGTAGTCTGAGTCAGCAGGGATACAGTCCTAAATAGCCGGGTTATAGTATTAATAGTAGTTAACTTATGAGGGGGTTAAAGAGTTTGGATCCCCGCCATCCAATACCTATGGGCATTGAAGGAGATCCTACTAAATTTGACCCAGGTCCCAAGCAGGACCTCTAAACACTGAACAAGGGCAAGACCCTTACCAAACCGTTCCCTTAACCCCCGACCAGGTAGCCAACATACCTCCATATAGACCGTGAAGATATGAATGGTGAAAATCTTTTATTTTATATAGACAGTAAAATAATGCCAAGACACCACGGACAAACGATAAGGAAAGATCACCTTCAACATAAGCAACTAGTTATTAAAGTCATTAATACAAAACCAAATAAAAAGTGCAAAAGATTAAAAATAAAAAGTATTATACTAAACACTTGTCTTCACCAAGTGATGTAAGAGACTTAGGCAAACATGGCCTTGATTGTCAAGAACTCTTACGATCAATCTTGGATCCCGAGACGACTCAAACACTCTACGATGGACAATGTGTGACAACTCGTATTTCGAAATTATCTTGTGTGACATTACGTGTTTATGCGAACTTTACTAATTGAATAAATGCGTGATTATGTGATATGTGATTGTGTATATTTTTACATGAACCGAATATTTATCCGACTACACAACCCACTCGGCCCATGTATGTTTGGCCGACTCGAGACCAAGAGGCAACCCAAAGATGGGTTCGGCCCATCCCCCAAATCGCATAACATGTGAGGTGTTGTAAACATCTCACATTTGTACCAAACATACACAAAGTTTACAAACCCTACACACTCTCCTTCTCTCTCTCTTGAAACCGGCGATAACTTCCTTGTTCACCCGAGACCTTTCTTGTTCATCCTCTAATCCGGTTAGTGTCTTATTATCGGCTTGTATTTTATGTGATATTGTGATTAATTGGATTTCATGATCGGTTAGGGTTTATGCTAGTAACTCGGTTCATATGTTGCATGGTATGTTGTATGATATGTGTATGCATGATAACCGGATCGAAGTTTGCTATCCTTGTTATTGTTCTTGTTGTAAATCGGATTGACTTCATGATGGACCGAATCATATGAGTTGTAGTTATTGTTTACGCTTTGGTTATGGTTGGGGTTCTTATGAATAAGTTGATAAATGCCCTGTTTGATCGATGGTATGCTAATCGGATGGTTGGAAATTTGTTAATTGATATGAATGTGTTTGAATTCTGAATTGAATGTTGATTGATCTGAATTGTGAAACTGCCAAATCTGTTTGCTGATCTTACGGAACTGATTGAACTGATATTAAGGAAACTGTTACAAGCTGCTTAGTCTTGACACAGGTTGCGAGTCGAGAACTCCTAGTCTCGACTCGAGATCACAACACTCGCACACAAACAGCACAACTCGAGACCAGCATTTGCGAGTCCGGTTGCGACTCGAGACCGTGTAGTCTCGACCGGACCATGATGACTCGAGACCTCCTTGTTGCGACTCGAGACCTCGAAACCAGTATAACTCGAGACCGCTTAGTCTCGACTCGGATCGTTAGTCTCGACTCGAGACCGTGAACACTTGCACATTATTATTGGACTTGCACTGTCACGAGCCCAATTGATTTGGGCCGGATACTTGGACTTGTTTACGTGACTACTATTGGACTGCTATGAATACTTGTGTATGCCATGATTATATTTGCCACAATACGTGTAGAACCTATGTGCTATATTCGAATACGAACCTGACTTGTATGATAACCATGCTAGGACGTGGTTGATCACCCTATAGCTTACTCGAACTTTCTGTGTATCTGCCGAGCAAACCAAGGTGAGTTCACACAGCCAAGGCATGGGTTCCCGGGTGGGAATGGGATTAGATGACTTATTGTATATACTCGAATGATAGAACCTAACGACAAGATACGACTAGACTAGTAACACTTATTGAACTGATCTTCGCACACCTGCCAAGGGTTGGCCGCGATATTATGACTGACTTCGCATACCTGCCTTAGGAAGGCCGCGAACTAAATTTACTAATCTTCGCACACCTGCCTGGGGGGCCGCAATACAAATAAACCTAGTCTAGAATACTTGGGAGGAACATCCCCTAATATCTTCGCATACCTGCCTGGGAGGCCGCGATGGAAACTGATACGATATATGACATAACGAATGAACATAATGCTACTCACACTATACTATTACTGAACTATTAACTGTGAACTCGCTCAACTAGTTGTTGACTCTCTGCTGCATGCCTTGCAGGACCTTAGGTACTTATGGAGCTTGCATAGGGAGGAGCAGGTCGTTGTGGGCAATTGATCGTGAATGCTTATTAACCGTTTATGACATTACACACTTAATACTATGTTTGGGTTTTTACATTAATGCTTCCGCTACACTTGATTATGTTGGTTTTGATAAACACCTTTCGTATTGATGGATAACTAATACTACTTATTTACATGTTCAATATGATTGGTGGCTTGATCCTGGTCACGTCACGCCTCCAAGCGGTGGTACACCGCGGGTGGATTTTGGGGGTGTGACAGATTGGTATCAGAGTCATTGGTTATAGAGAACTCGGTTTTAATATGGGAAAAACGTTTTTTATTAAAACCAGACTATAACCAGAACAGTGCTCTCAACGATCCACAACGACGCTTCGCTCCACGTGCAAGACTCGACATCCTAGGTAATATGGTTTATGTTTATTGCCTACATACTAGAACTATATAGAACTTTGCTCGTAGTATGCCTAGATACACATGACCCTATTACATGAGAATACCTATGTGCTTACACTCTTCTGTCATCGCACTTTACGCGAACCTCTCTCTTACCGATGTTATCTTTGTTATGAAGATCATGTCTGGACGAATTAACATGACTCAAGCCCAGTTGACGGCTCTCATTAACGAACAAGTTGCTGCGGCATTTGCAGCCGCACAAGCAGGAGGTATAACCTGTAGTCATAACTCACACTAGGATCTTTACATCCTACACTCCTAGACCAACTCTTGTGTTTAACTTTGCCCTACTCGTACACAATAGGTCAGCACGCACCGCAACCAGTTTGCACTTTCAAGAACTTCATGGACTGTCGTCCAAGCACATTCAGTGGCACGGAAGGAGCAGTGGGACTACTCCATTGGTTTGAGAAGCTCGAGTCAGTGTTCGAGATGTGTGAATGCCCTGAGGCTCGCAGGGTCAAGTACGCCACTGGTACGTTGGAAGGAATCGCGCTAACCTGGTGGAACGCGCAAGTTCAGATTCTAGGGTTGGCAGCTGCTAACGCCACCCCTTGGAACGATTTTAAAGAACTGATCAAATGAGAATACTGCACGCGGGATGACATCCACAAGTTGGAGGATGAGTTTTATCATTTGAAAATGACGGGGTCAGAAATTGAAGCTTACACGAAACGGTCGAACGAACTGGCCATCTTGTGTCCAACCCTGGTGGACCCTCCAATCAAGCGTATCGAATTGTACCTCAAGGGTCTAGCCTCAGAGATTCAGAGCCATGTTACATCGGCAAACCTCGACAACATCCAAGACATTCAGCGTCTTGCTCATCGCCTTACGGATCAGGCGGTGGAACAGAACAAGCTGCCCAAACGCGTCAGTGCTACCACTACTGCTGTCACTACTTCTGCTACCCCCAGTGACAACAAGAGAAAATGGGAGGGGGATTCCAGCAAGGGATCAGTTTCTGTTCAGTCTCAAGCACAGCAGCGCAAGACAAATGACTACCAGAGTCCGAATCAGCAATCATCAGGCAGTCAGGGACAGGGTGGATATCGGGGAACTCACCCATGGTGTAGTAGGTGCAACAAACACCACAGTGGAAGATGTCGCAGGGAACGTTGTCAAAGATGCCTCAAGATGGGTCATGAGGCTAAGGATTGTAGAAGCTCACGGCCAGCAAACGAGAACCAGCAACTCCCACCGCCAGCTCCACAGAATCAACAGCCGCAGCCACAACGTGGAAACCGGGGGTGTTTCCAGTGTGGGGCAGAAGGCCACTTTAAACGTGATTGCCCTCAATTGAACCAGAACCAAAATCGCAACAACAACAATAACCAGGGCAACGGAAACAACAACAATTGAGGAAACAACAACAACAATGGCAACGAAGCTCGAGGTCGTGCTTTCGTGCTAGGTCAGGGCGACGCAAGGAACGATCCCAATGTGGTTATAGGTAAGTTTCTTCTCGACGATATTTATGTTACTGTTTTGTTTGATTCGGGTGCTGATACAAGTTATATATCATTGAAAATGAGTAAAATGTTAAAACGTACACCCACACTTCTAAACGCCAGACATGTTGTAGAATTAGCTAAAGGTAAGAGTCTAGAAGCCACGCATGTAGTCAGGGGTTGTAATATTGTCTTAGCCGGTCAAGCGTTCTCCATCGACCTTATTCCCATAGTCTTGGGAAGCTTCGATATCGTTATAGGGATGGATTGGTTATCCCAACATCAGGCAGAGATCTTGTGCAGCGAGAAGATCATCCGTATTCCCCGTTCTGGTCAGGAACCTCTCGAAGTTCAAGGCGATAAGAGTGGTGCTGTGGTTGGCATCGTCTCTTTCCTAAAGGCTCAGAAATGTTTGCGGAAGGGTCACACCGCTATTTTGGCACTCGTTACTAACACATCAGCGAAAGAAAAGAAGTTGGAGGATATTCCAGTAGTACGCGATTTTCCTCAGGTGTTCCCTGAAGATTTACCTGGCTTACCGCCTCATCGTCAGGTCGAATTTCAGATCGAGCTCGTTCCAGGAGCAGCACCTATAGCTCGAGCACCGTATCGTTTAACTCCAACTGAACTGGAAGAACTGTCAAAGCAGCTACAAGAGCTCTTGGAAAAGGGCTTTATTCGTCCTAGCTCTTCGCCTTGGGGAGCTCCAGTACTTTTCGTGAAAAAGAAGGATGGCACTTTCAGGATGTGCATCGACTACCGTGAACTCAACAAGGTGACGGTGAAGAACCGTTATCCTCTTCCACGCATAGACGACTTATTCGACCAGTTGCAAGGGTCGTGCTACTACTCCAAGATAGATTTGAGGTCAGGTTATCATCAGCTGAGAGTCCGCGAGGAGGACGTCTCCAAGACAGCATTTAGAACTCGCTACGGTCACTACGAGTTTCTTGTCATGCCATTCGGGTTAACGAACGCGCCTGCCGTATTTATGGATCTTATGAACAGGGTGTGCAAACCCTACTTAGACAAGTTTGTGATTGTTTTCATCGACGACATTCTGATCTACTCCAAGAGTCAGGAGGAACACGAGCAGCACTTACGCCTTATCTTGGAACTCCTTCGAAAGGAACAGTTGTACGCCAAGTTTTCAAAATGTGACTTCTGGCTTCGTGAAGTCCACTTTCTAGGCCACGTAGTAAACAAGGATGGGATTCACGTTGATCCATCCAAGGTAGATTCGATCAGGAACTGGCCTGCACCGCGTACACCAACGGAGATACACCAATTCTTGGGTTTGGCGGGATACTACAGACGGTTCATCAAGGATTTCTCAAAGATTGCACAGCCGCTTACACTACTGACACAGAAGGGTGTCACCTACCGTGGGGGCAACACTCAGGAAACTGCTTTCCAGCACTTAAAGGATAGACTTTGCAGTGCACCTATCCTCTCATTGCCAGAGGGCACAGACGACTTCGTGGTTTACTGTGATGCATCCATCCAGGGTCTTGGATGTGTATTAATGCAGCGCGACAAGGTCATTGCTTACGCTTCGCGCCAACTTAAGGTTCACGAACGGAACTACACGACGCACGATTTAGAGCTGGGAGCTGTTGTTTTTGCGCTTAAGATATGGCGACACTACCTGTACGGTACCAAGTGCACTATTTACACCGATCACAGGAGTCTCGAGCATATCCTTATGCAAAAGGATTTGAACATGCGTCAACGACGATGGGTTGAACTGCTGAACGATTACGAATGCGCTATCAAGTACCATCCAGGCAAAGCCAATGTTGTGGCTGATGCCCTCAGTCGAAAGGACACCCTACCTAAGCGCGTGCGAGCGCTACAGCTTACGATTCAGTCTAGTCTTCCTGCACAGATACGAGATGCTCAGGTAGAAGCATTGAAACCAGAAAACGTAAGGGCTGAAGCCTTACGCGGCTCAAGGCAACGATTAGAACAGAAGGAAGACGATGCTTACTATGTAACGGGGCGTATTTGGGTCCCACTTTATGGCGGTTTACGAGAGCTTGTGATGGATGAAGCACACAAGTCTCGCTACTCTATACATCCAGGTTCGGATAAGATGTACCATGACATCAGAACTACTTATTGGTGGCCTAGCATGAAGGCCCACATTGCCACTTATGTCGGCAAATGCTTGGCCTGTGCAAGAGTCAAGGCAGAATATCAGAAACCAGCAGGCTTACTTCAGCAACCAAAGATACCACAGTGGAAATGGGAGGAAATTTCCATGGATTTTGTTACAGGCCTGCCTAGATCTCAGCGTGGTAACGATACTATTTGGGTGATCGTGGATCGACTCACCAAGTATGCTCACTTCTTGGCAATCAAAGAAACGGACAAGTTTTCCACACTTGCAGACATATACTTGAAGGAAGTTGTTTCGAGGCACGGGGTGCCCACCTCTATCATTTCTGATCACGATGCACGATTTACTTCAGAACTATGGCAAGCAATGCACAAAGCTTTTGGCTCACAGTTAGACATGAGCACATCATATCACCCTCAGACGGATGGACAATCTGAACGCACGATACAAACTCTGGAAGACATGCTTCGGGCATGTGTTATCGATTTCAGCAACGGCTGGGAAAAGCATCTCCCTTTGGTGGAGTTTTCGTATAACAACAGTTACCACACCAGCATCCATGCCGCTCCATTCGAGGCATTGTACGGGCGTAAATGCCGGTCACCTCTATGTTGGGCAGAGGTGGGGGATAGTCAGATCACGGGTCCAGAACTTATAGGGGACACCACGGAAAAGATTGCACAGATAAGGCAACGCATGGCGGCAGCACGCGACCGTCAGAAAGCCTATGCGGATAAGCGTAGGAAGCCATTGGAATTTTAGGTCGGGGACCGCGTTTTACTTAAAGTGTCACCCTGGAAGGGTGTGGTTCGTTTTGGCAAACGAGGCAAGCTCAATCCACGGTATGTCGGACCATTCGAAATTATAGAGAAAATAGGCAAAGTAGCCTACAGACTAAACCTACCAGCAGAACTCGGGGCAGTTCACAACGTATTCCATGTGTCGAATCTGAAGAAATGCTTGTCAGATGAGACCCTCATAATTCCTTTGAAAGAGCTCACTATCGATGAACAGTTGCACTTCGTCGAGGAACCAGTGGAAATCACGGACCGGGATGTTAAGGTCCTCAAGCACAAGAGAATCCCTCTTGTCCGAGTTCGTTGGAACTCCAAACGTGGCCCAGAGTACACCTGGGAACGCGGAGACCGGATGACAGAAAAGTATCCCCAGTTATTCGAAACCAATGCAACCACTACTGAGGCTGAAGCTACTACTGCGGAATTTCGGGACGAAATTCCAGATCAACGGGGGGAGGATGTGACACCCAAGGAAAACCAGTGAACTATACAACTTACCTAGCTTCCTCAGTGAGTGCGTACCAAATTTCGGGACGAAATTTCTTTTAAGTTGGGGATAATGTGACAACTCGTATTTCGAACTTATCTTGTGTGACATTACGTGTTTATGCGAACTTTACTAATTGAAAAAATGCGTGATTATGTGATATGTGATTGTGTATATTTTTACATGAACCGAATATTTATCCGACTACACAACCCACTCGGCCCATGTATGTTTGGCCGACTCGAGACCAAGAGGCAACCCAAAGATGGGTTCGGCCCATTCCCCAAATCGCATAACATGTGAGGTGTTGTAAACATCTCACATTTGTACCAAACATACACAAAGTTCACAAACCCTACACACTCTCCTTCTCTCTCTCTTGAAACCGGCGATAACTTCCTTGTTCACCCGAGACCTTTCTTGTTCATCCTCTAATCCGGTTAGTGTCTTATTATCGGCTTGTATTTTATGTGATATTGTGATTAATCGGATTTCATGATCGGTTAGGGTTTATCCTAGTAACTCGGTTCATATGTTGCATGGTATGTTGTATGATATGTGTATGCATGATAACCGGATCGAAGTTTGCTATCCTTGTTATTGTTCTTGTTGTAAATCGGATTGACTGTATGATGGACCGAATCATATGAGCTGTAGTTATTGTTTACGCTTTGGTTATGGTTGGGGTTCTTATGAATAAGTTGATAAATGCCCTGTTTGATCGATGGTATGCTAATCGGATGGTTGGAAATTTGTTAATTGATATGAATGTGTTTGAATTCTGAATTGAATGTTGATTGATCTGAATTGTGAAACTGCCAAATCTGTTTGCTGATCTTATGGAACTGATTGAACTGATATTAAGGAAACTGTTACAAGCTGCTTAGTCTTGACACAGGTTGCGAGTCGAGAACTCCTAGTCTCGACTCGAGATCACAACACTCGCACACAAACAGCACAACTCGAGACCAGCATTTGCGAGTCCGGTTGCGACTCGAGACCGTGTAGTCTCAACCGGACCATGATGACTCGAGACCTCCTTGTTGCGACTCGAGACATCGAAACTAGTATAACTCGAGACCGCTTAGTCTCGACTCGGATCGTTAGTCTCGACTCGAGACCGTGAACACTTGCACATTATTATTGGACTTGCACTGTCACGAGCCCAATTGATTTGGGCCGGATACTTGGACTTGTTTACGTGACTACTATTGGACTGCTATGAATACTTGTGTATGCCATGATTATATTTGCCACAATACGTGTAGAACCTATGTGCTATATTCGAATACGAACCTGACTTGTATGATAACCATGCTAGGACGTGGTTGATCACCCTATAGCTTACTCGAACTTTCTGTGTATCTGCCGAGCAAACCAAGGTGAGTTCACACAGCCAAGGCATGGGTTCCCGGGTGGGAATGGGATTAGATGACTTATTGTATATACTCGAATGATAGAACCTAACGACAAGATACGACTAGACTAGTAACACTTATTGAACTGATCTTCGCACACCTGCCAAGGGTTGGCCGCGATATTATGACTGACTTCGCATACCTGCCTTAGGAAGGTCGCGAACTAAATTTACTAATCTTCGCACACCTGCCTGGGGGGCCGCGATACAAATAAACCTAGTCTAGAATACTTGGGAGGAACATCCCCTAATATCTTCGCATACCTGCCTGGGAGGCCGCGATGGAAACTGATACGATATATGACATAACGAACGAACATAATGCTACTCACACTATACTATTACTGAACTGTTAACTGTGAACTCGCTCAACGAGTTGTTGACTCTCTGCTGCATGCCTTGCAGGACCTTAGGTACTTATGGAGCTTGCACAGGGAGGAGCAGGTCGTTGTGGGCAATGGATCGTGAATGCTTATTAACCGTTTATGATATTACACACTTAATACTATGTTTGGGTTTTTACATTAATGCTTCCGCTACACTTGATTATGTTGGTTTTGATAAACACCTTTCGTATTGATGGATAACTAATACTACTTATTTACATGTTCAATATGATTGGTGGCTTGATCCTGGTCACGTCACGCCTCCAAGCGGTGGTACACCACGGGTGGATTTTGGGGGTGTGACACAATGGATGATGGTGGTGGATGATGGTGTTATGGTGGTGGTGGGTGGTGGATGAAGTGTGAGAGAGGTGGTGTGCCAAGGGATGAGATGGAATGAAACCAAGCATCCCTATTTATAGGCTGAACAGAAGGCTGGGCACGGCCCCATGTCCGCTGGACACGCCCCCGTGCCCGTCTGACAGTCTCTCTCCTCATTAATTGTAATTCGCAATTACAATTAATGCGCCTGCTGTACTTTCACCACGCCCCCGTGCTCACTGGACACGGCCTTGTGGTGGGCAATGGAAGCTTTTACCAGTTTGTCTTTTATGCTGCTTCTTGGGCACGGCCCCGTGCTGGCTGAGCACGGGGCGTGTTCAGGCTTCTGTTTTCTCTTCTTTGCTTTGGAGGATGCCGTTGAGGGTCCGGGCAGTCTACTTTTATTCCTTTTCTTGTATTTATGCTAGAATTAGTTGTCTTTTTGCTTCTTTTGTGAATTGGAGCTCATTTCATCCTGAAAATACAAAAGGAAGACAAAAACACTCTTTTTCCAACATTAGTACTTAAAAAGGGTTAGTTTTATGCCTTAATTGATGTGATTTATATGTTACATTTTACACACATCAGGGGTGTTACAGTTTGATACATGATACATAATTCCCATACACATAAGTTTAACTCGTAGACAATGATCGTGTATTCGTTATTCTTAAACATTCCTTTCATGCAAAACATTTGGTTATTCGAATACGAGACTTGTAATTATTTAACACATCATTATATGTTACAAAAACTTGTTTAAACCTTTCAATATTTCACTTAATTCTTACAACATAAAAATCGTGTTTGCATCCTTGTTTTAACACTTGATTTCATGTCTTGTATGCACTTTAGGACTTGTAACATGTTGTTACTACATTAAACATTATGTGACACACTAATGTACAACAATTATACAACTTATAATGTTAAAAAAAAGATTAGAGACAACAGAAGTTCCGATCAGAACATTCAGCCTGCATTAACTCCTTTTTTTGTTTAATTAACCTCAAACCACTAATCTTAAATGTCCAACCACCTAAACCCTAAACCCCTAAGTATAAATACCCTCTTATTCTAGCCTTTCGACAACTTTTGCTACACTTAAACACTCTCAAAACTCTCATAAACTCAGCTCTATTCCAGCAGAAACAAACAAAAAGTTCCAGCCCTTTTTAAGTGAGTTTAACTCACTTCTTCTTCTATTTCTTCTTTGTTCTTTGCTCTTTCTTCTAAAACACTTGGATAACCTCTAGTAAGGGTTTCACAAGTTTGCTTGGGCAAACTAAGGTGAAACCTCACCATTTATGAGGCCCAAAGTGCGACAAACTTTCTACTAATTTTTATTTCTTTTTGTGTTCATGTTTTGATAGAAAACTTGGTGGAATCTTGTTCCCACCAAGCTCCCAACTTAGTCTATGGTTGTGGGTTTGTGTTTAGGGGATTTCCATCAAAGCTTTTGGGTTCAAACATGTCACAGCCCCCGACCCCACCCTGGGAGCGAGAGCCGCGAACCAGTCAGACGGTATCGGTGTTTATTAATTTGGCAGCGAAAATTTTCATCAGGACCGTAGCTAGGAAATATTTTTATCATAGTTAAACACCAAAATGTTTAAATTATATGAATGGGATAAAACCCAAGTTTTGCTGATAATACATTTATAGGGATAAACCCTTTTTATTGAAAACAAAGTCTCCTTTTTATTTAGGTAACTTTTGTAGCCACTTTTCTAAACCTTCAGTGCTCTCCAGCTGGCTTTTATTGGCTATCACATTGTGTTACCTGAAATGCATTTTAAAAACATTTTATCAGCAAGAAATACTGGTGAGTACATCCCAATTTATAAAACATCAGTTGTTATAACATTACAGTATTAAGGGTGATAACAATGTTTATATCTACACAATTACTCGGTCAGTACGTGTCACTCGACGGATCTGTGACTATGGTCATATCACACATTGGATACCCGTGCCCAATTGTGAAGGTTATCAAGTACGGTATACATACCCCATAATACTGGCAACAATTGAAGAATTACAAAGACTTAATCACTGTAGTTATAACTGATATATATTTATAGTTTTGGAAAACATTTGAAATAAGGGCTCACAAACTGTGAGAAAAGAGAATGGACTCACATTTGTAGACTTAGGTATTTCTACAACTTCCTGGTTAAATTATAGCTTCCTGTTGTTTCTCCTGGTTATTATTTATTAAATAATGCACATGTGTTAATAAGATAACCCAAATCACATTAACCGTACAACTCGAGACAGAACTCCAATGACTGAGTCAGGCAGAGCCTTGACGTGCATTACAGAATCCTAGATCAATCGAGTGTAACACGAGACAGAACTCCAACGACTAAGTCGGGCAGAGCCGACATGCGTTACGAATTCCTAAATCGATCGTGTAGGGTAATAGCAGGGTTATAATACTTACAACGAGGCAGAGCTTTGCTTATTAGGGGTATTATTTCCCGAGAGTTTTAGCTAATCAGAGAATTGAGAGAAAGAAAAGAAATGAACGATGAAGAAATGAGGCTGAAGCCTCTTATATAGGCTGGTCGAGGGGTCCCTCGCGCCCCGCGAGGACCACCTCTATCTTTGTCGCGGCCTGCGAGGGCCATAAAGGCGGCGATAGTGTTGCTGACTCAGCGAGTAGGGTTGCCATGTGTCAGGGCACGTGGCTTGTTGGGTGTCCGGCAAGTTACCTGTAACACCCCAGTGTTTTGAAAGTCAAAGTCAAGATTGAAGTAAAAGGAAGAAAAGATTGCTAATTGCAATCTGACTCTCCTTGCTCAATTCCTGTTTTGACTTCTTTGACTCGTAGTTAGTCTATTTTATGTATTTCGTTAGTTGTATTATGTGGAGTAATTAATTACAATCGCAGTAATCGCATGTTTATTGCTACGAATCGCTTTACGACTGTGAATAATAGGAAGTAACAATGCAATAAAGTTAACTAAACGCTAAACGAACTAATCTAATAATCATCGCGCTCGCAACTCGAATTACGCAAATAGGTGATTGTTATACGTGTGTGTGTGCCTTATGTGTTACTTGTGCGTGTTTATTTATGTTATGTGTGGTAATCAATCGAATCGCAATCGAAACGCAATCGAACTCAATCGAAATCGAATTATAATAATTAGTAGAGAAGAGACAGCGCGCAATATGAATAGTTGGAATTAAAAGTAATTTGAATAGTAAACGCTATCACATTCGCATCACTCACAATCGAAATCATAACAGCAAAACTCGTCACACCGAACACTCGAACCAGGCGACCGATCGATCATCCAACCAGCCGATCGACCAGCCGTCTGACCGGACTGCCGTCTGATCGGACAGGCTGTCCGATCGAGCTGCCTGGCCGATCGGCCAGCCCTTTCCTCTTTTGGAACTCTATAAATACTCCTGTCACATTCATTCTTTCTACTTTTGGAAACTCTCTGACTGAACAGCACGCTCTCCTCAGCTTCTCTCAGATTTCTCTCAATTCCGGTAAGATCTCGTCCTAAATCTTGTACTTTCTTGATCTACAAGCACTCCTACACCTTTCTATCTTTTGAATCTTAACTTCTAACCGTGAAATCACTAGATTTAAGGTGTTCAAGGATGATGTCATCATGGTGTTCTTGAAGGACTTCATGTTTTGGCCTCCATCCACCAAGAACAACTTAGATCTAACCGATTTCCACATAAACAACGAAGATCTTTCATAGATCTAAACATATTGACCGTGAAAAAGGATTGAGAGAATGTTTCTAACTTTCTTTCAACTCTTTTACACTCAATGCCCTCAAAACCGATAGAATCGGAACTTGTGCCGACTTACTACCCGATCTGTGGTCGTGTTCGCTCAAGATCCGGATCCTATCCACGAGGTTTACCGATCTCGGGTTAAATGTGAACCACCGTCTCGAACAGTTCACTAATCGGATTTGGGTGATTCCTGTCCAGTCAAGAGAACCAAGTATTGACCAGGTTCCGCTGTTTGAATCGTCATCAAAATACCTCGATAAAATGACAAACAATTAAAAACAACCAAGTGTAAGACGAACGGGACGACCAGGACGGGGTGCCGTCCGATCGGACTGCTGTCCGAACGGACAGCCACCCGAACGGCCGGTCAGCCGAACGGCTTGCACTATAGGACCCACACTTAACCAACTTCAACTAAAGTTTGAGTATTGAACGAACTACTAATTGATCGGACAACCATCCGATCAGATTACTCTTCGGATCATGAGATACTTGAGCTTTAACACTTAATCGATTTTGACATGTTCAATGCACTAGGAATGCCACCCGATCGAACTGCCGTCCGATTGAGTGACACCCTGCTAAGGATTTGTTCACCTGAAGTACCCATCCAAACGGGCTGTTGACCGATCGAACGACCGTCCGATCGACCGGCCTGGAAGGTAGAGATACTTCCATGTTTTCAAATGCTACAACAAAAACTTCAAAAGTCAGGCCATCATACACAAGCACACTCCTCTCAAAGGAAGAAACAATCCACTCGAACAATCGTCCGATCGGACTACCGTCCGACCGGATAACTGTCCGAACGGACTGTCACACGCACGGCCAGCCGACCGATCGGACAGCCATCCGATCGGGCAGCTGACCGATCCATCAACACTTGTTTCCGATCTACACGTTACTTATCGTTATGCTACCGAACTATTCAGGCTAACCCTACTCTCAAGCACTCCCTTCAATCCATCAACCGCTGTGAGTATACTCGATCCCTTTTTGCTTTATGCAATTTTGGGTGTTTCATACGTTACTTATAAAAAATCACAATCGAACACACTACGCAATACTTTAAACGCTAACCGTTACCGCATGTATTACGTGACTAATTGAATGCTTGTTGTTATGTTTACACGTGGAATACTGTCTACCTGCCTTAACGACAATAGTACTATAGTTTGGACTCAGCACCCGTTCACACGGGGGTTGTTAAGGACAATTATTTGCATGGATTATGGTGGTGATAATGTATTACGAACTGCCTTGGGCAGTCAACCCGCAGTCATTGGTATCGATAGATCCATGTCGTTCCTCTGTGTACGTGTTGGTTATGCGTAAACTATTTCGAACTCTATATGCTATTATCAAACTTGCATGCTCACCTTTACACTATGTGTATTGACCTTTATTTTAACGTATGTGACAGGTGTTTTGGATGCTTTTCTGCTAGGAAAGCAAGGCTAGAATAAGTTTCTAGAGGCCAACAAATAGTTGTCTGTACTAATGAAGTCAAGAGTCTCTAGAAGCAGATAAACAATTGCTATATTTGTAAAATCTGAGTTGTCGGAATAGAACTACTTGCCTAGATTTGTCTGTAATAATTTGTTTACCTTTTGAGACATGGTATGGGACATGTTACTTTAAATTGATTGGTAATGATAGTTGTTATGGAAACTTCTGGACAATCTTTTCGCTCAGTGCCATGCCCCGATGATTCCGCCATCGGTTGGGGTGTGACAGATTGGTATCAGAGCCATAACTATAGGGAATTAGGCAAGACTCGAGCTAGTCCGGGCCGATGTCTTAGAGACCTAATCTATAGTTAGGACCCAATAGATCGACTCGTGCATGTCCAGTAGGGACTATGTATGGGCTTACTGCTATACTTCGCCATTCTCGCCTACACTACACTATCACTGCACTCGAATTTTCAATAATGAAGAAGCGATTTAGTCGAGCTTAGGTGTGAAAACCGCAAACTCTCGACTAAAATTTGCTTGATCAATCCGTATTTTACTTATCAACGGGGAGAATTATACCAAATCAGGAGTGAAATCCATATTTTGATGAATAATCTCCTCTAATTTATTAAAAATAGGAATGAAGTTGTTAAGCCAGGGGTGAAACCCTAACCTTGACACCTTGTTTTGACTTTTATTTGGTTTTACAAAACTCTCACCAAGGCCTCGACGGACTCCAACGACCTGAACTCACAGTATGATTAGAAGGATGTGTGCCGGATACCCAAGAATAGAGGCAGAGGCCCCATCCTGAAAGTCAAAATGTGTACGCCAAGTCATTGAGAATAGTCCAAGTCATTGAGAATAGTCGAGTCACTTTGGATAGTCAATGTCTAATAGCCGCAGACAATCTATTTCTCGATTTTTGTGTGTTTCGATTCTGAGCCTGCGACTGCTGACTCTGATGATTCATTGATTTTGTGTGTTTTATGCGAAATTGCCTGTTTATGTGTTTTTGGAGACTTATTCGATTTTTGCTCTCCCTACGATCGACACACACTACCCGCATTACTCTTCTATCTCAAAGCGTCAACAAATCGTTACTGCTATAAGGAAATGTTGTACGCTAGGATGCTCGCTATACTACACGCTTATACTATATTAACCGCTAAGCTAAACGCGATCACTATACTCGAACAATTGCGGACTTTGAATGATAGGTTTCTGTATTCTGACTGCCTCTGTGATCACGTGCGTATGTGTTTATGTGTTTCTGTGCTTCCGTGACCTACGTGCTTACATGCTTATGTGCTACTGTGTTTATGTGATCTGTGATTTCGTGCCTACGTGTTTAATTGATTACTCAACTGTATTCCTAAGCTTTAGTAAGTATTAGACGTGTGAGGTGAGATCCGATTATGATGTGTCTGAGACCTATGACGATGTCTGTTGCAGACAATGTCAACTGGACCGTCATCAAGATCCCGTCACCTGCTTTCTCGCCAAGAAAAGAGAGACAGACGTCTTACTGCTATCGCTACTAAGCAAGTAGCAAAAGCTGTGAGCGACGTCTATGAGAATGTCAGCAAATCATCTGAGGAGTCGAGAACCGAAACTCCTAAAGCTACCCCCAAAGCTGCCTTCAGTTTCAAGCAGTTCAAGGCTTGTGGGCCAAAGGAATTCACTGGCGAGGAAGGCCCTACAGCGTTGTTCCAATGGTTTGATTCCATTGAGGTCACTCTACGATAGAGCGGTTGCCCTGACGACCTCCGTACTCTGAATGCTTCCGGCGTCTTCCAGTCCCGCACACTAGACTGGTGGACGGCCGAGAGAAACAAACGAGGGAACGATGCAACCTACGGTCTGTCGTGGGACGAACTCAAGGAGGTCATGCTGGAAGAATTCTGCCCTCCTCATGAACGTCAAAAGTTAGAAGATGTATTCTGGCACATAAAACAGAAGGATGGAGAAAACGCTGCTCTAACTACACGATTCAAGAAGCTCAGCATCATCTGCCCTGATCAGGTGAAGACCTCTGACATGGCAATCAAGAAGTATATCCGAGCCCTGACTGACTGCGTTGCAGATTTCGTGCAAGCAGCTAAGACTAAGACGATCGAAGAGACCTACTTACTCGCCGCTGAAATCAATGATAAGCGGGTCAAGGCTGGTGTATGGGATAAAACTTCGAAGCACCTGCATTACGCTACCACCGCCGCTCCAACTGCCGAAACCGCCGTCGCTCAACCGTCAAAGTCCTCACGCCGAAGAAAGAAGAACAACAACAGCAGCTCCAGCAACAAGAACTGTGCTGTCACTTCCACTGCTACTCCTCTCTAGGCCGTACCGGCCCAGCAGCAGCACCATCACCGTCCAGCACTAACTACTTATGCACCACCGGCAAAGCGTGCATACACAGGCCCCCACCCGGTTTGCCTAACATGCTCATATCATCATCCGGTGGGTCTTTCCTGTTGTTTCTGCGCTCACTGCAACATGTACCGCCACTTCACTACCAACTGCCGTACTGGTCCCCGTAACACCACAACTCCTGCCACTTTTCATCAAGCTCTGCTCCCAGCCCCGCAAGGTCATCAAGCGGCTCAGGCACCCGCGGTTAACGCCCGAGTCTGCTTCGCATGTGGAGATCCTAACCACTTTGCGAACATGTGCCCAAACAGGGTGGTGAAACAAGAGCCCCAGCAGCAGCAGCCTCATCAGCAGCAGCAGCAGCCTCAGCAGCAGCAACAAGCCGCACGCGCCAGAACTTTCAACATCAACGTGCGCCAAGCCCAGGCCAACAACAACGTGGTCAATGGTACATTCCTTGTGAATGGTATTTATGCATCATGTTTGTTTGATACTGGAGCTGATAATTGCTTTGTGTCGTTCGAATTTGAGAAGCACTTTAGTCGTAAGCGCTCCTATCTCTCCTCGACATTCGATGTTGAAGTCGCTACCAGAAGAACTGTCGCCGTAAATTCTGTTCTTCGTGATTGTACTCTTGAGCTCAACAATCACATCTTCCCGATCGACCTTATTCCAATGCAACTGGGAAGTTTTGACGTAATAGTAGGCATGGACTTTCTTCGCGAAAACCATGTTGAGGTGGTATGCTTCGACAAGATGATTCGATTCTCGCTCGCAAATGGTGATTTATTATGTGTCTATGGCGAAACTGCTTCGAAAGGTCTCAAGCTCATGTCATGTGTCCAAGCTAGCAAGTATCTCCGTAAGGAATACAGAGCTTTCTTGGCTAACATTGTAGTAGCGGAGGAGGAAAAGAAAAGGAAGATTGAAGTAAAAGACGTCCCTGTGGTTCGAGAATTTCCTCAAGTGTTCCCTGATGATCTTCCTGGTTTACCTCCAAGTCGTGATATCGACTTTCGAATCGACGTCATTCCTGGAGCCAACCCTGTCGCCAAAGCTCCTTACCGACTCGCGCCGTCCGAAATGCGTGAACTCTCAAACCAACTCCAGGAATTACTTGAGAAAGGCTTTATTCGCCCGAGCGCCTCTCCTTGGGGCGCGCCAGTCCTTTTCGTCAAAATGAAGGATGGGTCGTTCAGGATGTGCATCGACTATCGGGAATTGAATAAGCTAACCATCAAGAACCGCTATCCCCTGCCCCGCATCGATGATTTGTTTGATCAGCTACAAGGTGTTACGTGTTTCTCGAAGATCGATCTACGTTCAGGCTATCACCAGCTACGCGTTCAAGAGGAAGATATACCCAAAACCGCATTCCGCACTCGTTACAGCCACTATGAGTTCGTCGTTATGCCTTTTGGTTTAACTAACGCACCCGCGGTTTTCATGGATCTGATGAATCGCGTGTGTAAGCCATTCTAGACCGCTTCGTCATCGAGTTCATCGACGATGTCTTGATCTGTTCAAAGTCGAAAACCGAACACGCGCAACATCTACGTTTGGTTCTCGAGTTACTCCAGGGGAATCAACTCTACACCAAGTTCTCCAACTACGAATTCTGGCTGGAGGAAGTTCAATTTCTGGGTCACATCGTAAATAGTCAAGTTATTCATGTCGATCCTGCGAAGATTGAAGCAGTTAAGAGCTGGATTACGCCTAAGAATCCGCCTGAAGTCCGTTCTTTTCTCGGACTAGCGGGCTATTATCGACGATTTATCGAAGGATTCTCAAAGATCGCTGTGCCGCTTACCGCTCTCACGCATAAAGACAAGCCTTTTGTTTGGGGAACCGAACAAGAGTCTGCTTTCCAAACCCTCAAGCACATGCTCTGCAATGCTCCTGTTCTCACATTGCCTGACGGAAACGATGGCTTCATTGTCTATTGTGATGCTTCCAACCTTGGTCTTGGTTGTGTTCTTATGCAACGGGACAAGGTTATAGCGTACGCATCTTGTCAGCTCAAGATCCACGAGAAGAATTATACAACCCATGATCTCGAGCTAGGCGCAGTTGTTTTTGCATTAAAGATTTGGCGACACTACCTATATGGTACCAAGTGTACGATCTTCACCGATCATAGGAGTCTACAACACATCTTTGATCAAAAGGAACTTAATATGCGTCAACGCCGATGGGTAGAACTTCTCAACGATTACGACTGTGAGATTCGTTATCACCCAGGCAAAGCAAATGTTGTTGCCGACGTGCTCAGCAGACGGAGTTATTTGCTCAGCATCCGCAATACCCAAGCCCAATACGATCTCGAAACTCTCATTCGCGAAGCCCAACATGCCTGTTTCAATGAACACACTCTGAAGAAGGAACGAATCTATCACGATGGAGCTCAACTGGTGAACAAGTCGAATGGGATATTCCATTTCCTAGACCGAATTTGGATCCCTAAGCGGACCGATTTGCGACAGATTTTGATGGACGAAGCCCACAAATCCCGGTATTCAATTCTTCCTGGTGCCGACAAAATGTACCAGGATCTTCGCTACAAGTACTGGTGGCCGGGCATGAAAAGGGATATTGCTCTCTACGTTGGGAAGTGCCTGACTTGTGCTAGGGTCAAGGCTGAACATCAAAGGCCCTCTGGCTTACTCGAACAACCCCCAATCCCTATGTGGAAGTGGGAGAGTATAGCTATGGACTTCATAACAAAGATCCCGCACACGTCATCAGGTTACGACAGCATTTGGGTTGTTGTTGACCGTTTGACCAAATCAACCCACTTTCTGCCAATACGGGAAGACTACAAGGTAGAACGATTAGCCCGAATCTACATCAACGAGATCTTCTGTAATCATGGTATGCCTCGCGACATCATCTCCGACTGTGATGCTCGGTTTACCTCGCGACTGTGGGAAACGTTTCAAGCTGCTCTTGGTACTACGCTTAACCTGAGTACCGCATTCCATCCTCAAACCGACGGACAGACTGAAAGAACAATCCGTACTCTTGAAGACATGTTCCCTTCGTGTGTTATAGACTTCGGTGGTAATTGGGATAAATACCTGCCGTTAGTCGAATTCTCGTATAACAACAATTATCATACCAGCATCCAAATGGCACCATTCGAGGCTTTATACGGAAGAAGATGTCGATCGCCTATTGTATGGCACGAGATCGGTCACTCGCAATTAACCGGTCCTGAGCTATTACAAGAAACGACTGACAAAGTCCTCCAAATTCGAGACAACTTGTTGAAAGCTCGAAGTCGACAGAAAAGTTACGCCGATAGAAGACGCAAGGCCCTTGAATTTGACATTGGCGACTACGTACTCCTAAAGGTATCCCCTTGGAAGGGTGTGGCCAGATTCGACAAGAAAGGGAAACTAGCGCCTCGATATGTTAGACCTTTTAAGATTCTGGAAAGGATCGGAAAAGTCGCCTACAGACTAGAACTACTGGAGGAACTCAGTAACGTCCACCCGACTTTCCATGTGTCAAACCTCAGAAATTGCCTGGATGAGCATGATTTAATTGTACCTCTTGATAACCTCCAAATAAATGAGACACTACACTTCGTGGTGATGCCTGTCAAAATCATGGATCGCCAAACCAAGCAACTCAGACGCTCGCATATTCCTATTATGAAAGTCCGATGGGAAGGAAAATGAGGCGCAGAGTTCACTTGGGAACTCGAAAGCGACATGAAGACGAAGTACCCGCAGTTGTTTACGGCTTCGACCTAATTTTGGGACGAAATTCCCTAAACAAGGGGAGGCTGTAACACCCCAGTTTTTCGAAAGTCAAAGTCAAAGTCAAAGTCAAGATTGAAGTAAAAGGAAGAAAAGATTGCTAATTGCAATCTGACTCTCCTTGCTCAATTCCTGTTTTGACTTCTTTGACTCGTAGTTAGTCTATTTTATGTATTTCGTTAGTTGTATTATGTGGAGTAATTAATTACAATCGCAGTAATCGCATGTTTATCGCTACGAATCGCTACGAATCGCTTTACGACTGTGAATAATAGGAAGTAACAATACGATAAAGTTAACTAAACGCTAAACGAACTAATCTAATCATCATTGCGCTCACAACTCGAACTATGCAAATAGGTGATTGTTACACGTGTGTGTGTGCCTTATGTGTTACTTGTGCGTGTTTATTTATGTTATGTGTGGTAATCAATCGAATCGCAATCGAAACGCAATCGAACTCAATCGAAATCGAATTATAATAATTAGTGGAGAAGAGACAGCGCGCGATATGAATAGTTGGGATTAAAAGTAATTTGAATAGTAAACTCTATCACATTCGCATCACTCGTAATCGAAATCGAAACAGTAAAACTCGTTACACCGAACACTCGAACCAGGAGACCGATCGATCAGCCAACCAGCCGATCGACCAGCTGTCCGACCGGACAGCCGTCCGATCGGACAGCATCCGACCGGACAGCATCCGACCGGACAGCCGTCCGATCGGACATGCTGTCCGATCGAGCTGCATGGCCGATCGGCCAGCCCTTTCCTCTTTTGGAACTCTATAAATACTCCTGTCACTTTCATTCTTTCTACTTTTGGAAACTCTCTGACCGAACAGCACGCTCTCCTCACCTTTTCTCAAATTTCTCTCAATTTCGGTAAGATCTCATCCCGAATCTTGTACTTTCTTGATCTACCCGCACTCCTACACCTTTCTATCTTTTGAATCTTAACTTCGAACCGTGAAATCACTAGATTTAAGGTGTTCAAGGATGATGTCATCATGGTGTTCTTGAAGGACTTCATGTTTTGGCCTCCATCCACCAAGAACAACTTAGATCTAACCGATTTCCACATAAACAACGAAGGTCTTTCATAGATCTAAACATATTCACGGTGAAAAAGGATTGAGAGAATGTTTCTAACTTCCTTTCAACTCTTTTACACTCAGTGCCCTCAAAACCGATAGAATCGGAACTTGTGCCGACTTACTACCTGATCTGTGGTCGTGTTCGCTCAAGATCTGGATCCTATCCATGAGGTTTACCGATCCCGGGTTAAACGTGAACCACCGTCTCGAACAGTTCACTAATCGGATTTGGGTGATTCCTGTCCGGTCAAGAGAACCCAGTATTGACCAGGTTCCGCTGTTTGACTGGTCATCAAAATACCTCGATAAAACGACAAACAATCAAAAACAACCAAGTGTAAGACGAACGGGACGACCAGGACGGGGTGCCGTCCGATCAGACTGATGTCCGAATGGACAGCCACCCGAACGGCCGGTCAGCCGAACGACTTGCACTATGGGACCCACACTTAACCAACTTCACCTAAAGTTTGAGTATTGAACGAACTACTAACCGATCAGACAGTCATCCGATCGGATTACTCTTCGGATCATGAGATACTTGAGCTTTAACACTTAATCGATTTTCGACATGTTCAATGCACTAGGAATGCCACCCGATCGAACTGCCATCCGATCGAGTGACATCCTGCTAAGGATTTGTTCTCGTTGAAGTACCCAGCCGAACGGGCTGTTGACCAATCGAACGACCGCCCGATCGACCGGTCTGGAAGGTAGAGATACTTCCATGTTTTCAAATGCTACAACAAAAACTTCAAAAGTCAGGCCATCATACACAAACACACTCCTCTCAAAGGAAGAAACAATCCACTCGAACAGTCATCCGATTGGACTACCGTTCGACCGGACAACTGTCCGAACGGACTGTCACACGCACGGCCAGCCGACCGATCGGACAGCCATCCGATCGGGCAGCTGACCGATCCATCAACACTTGTTTCCGATCTACGCGTTACTTATCGTTATGCTATCGAACTATTCAGGCTAACCCTACTCTTAAGCGCTCCCTTCAATCCATCAACCGCTGTGAGTATACTCGACCTCTTTTTGCTTTATGCACTTTTGGGTGTTTCATACGTTACTTATACGCTAACCATTACCGCATGTATTACGTGACTAAATGAATGCTTGTTGTTAAGTTTACATGTGGAATGATGTCTACCTGCCTTAACGACGATAGTACTATAGTTTGGACTCAGCACCCGTTCACACGGGGGTTGTTAAGGACAATTATTTGCATGGATTACGGTGGTGATCATGTATTACGAACTGCCTTGGGCAGTCAACCCGCAGTCATTGGTATCGATAGATCTATGTCGATAATTAACATGCTTCATTTTCCTCTGTGTACATGCTGGTTATGCGTAAACTATTTCGAACTCTATATGCTATTATCAAACTTGTATGCTCACCTTTACACTATGTGTATTGACCTTTATTTTAACATATGTGACAGGTGTTTAGGATGCTTTTCTGCTAGGAAAGCGAGGCTAGAATAAGTTTCTAGAGGCCAACAAATAGTTTTCTGTACTAATGAAGTCAAGAGTCTCTTGAAGCAGATAAACAAGTGCTATATTTGTAAAATCTGAGTTGTCGGAATAGAACTAGTTGCCTAGATTTGTCTGCAATAATTTGTTTACCTTTTGAGACATGGTATGGGACATGTTACTTTAAATTGATTGGTAATGATAGTTGTTATGGAAACTTCTAGACAATCTGTTTCGCTCAGTGCCATGCCCCGATGATTCCGCCATCGGTTGGGGTGTGACATTACCCTCTATCGCGCCCCGCGACAGACTTGAGGGTCTTGGTCGCGGCCCGCGAGCGACCCATTTTGCTTGTTTTATTTGATTTTAATTAATATAAAGCTTATACGGGTTCATTTATCGCATACGGGGTGCATTTAGGAGCGCTTTTGGGTGTTTCTCGAGGGTTGTTACATCCTCCCCACCTTGTTTTAAATCTCGTCCTCGAGATTTGGGCTATGATATCTCCTCGGAGTTATGTCACGTCTTTAAATTAGTAAAACAGTATATCAAGGTATCTTGAAATAAAATCAAAAGAGAAAATATAAAATATCATAGGGTAATTGGAATTCAATGGTCCAGAAATTTGTTTCAGGAATCAATGTTAATTGAATGAGATGAAATGATACAATCACCAAGGTGACTGAGTTTCACAAATCAATCGAAATATAAGAATCGAATGACTTTTTAGATACAATAGGATTCAATGTCAAAAAAGAACTTACTTTGATCGTTAATTGAGGAAGACTCAAAATCAATGATAGAAGTATGAAAAATGATTTGTCAACTACCAAGCCAGAAATTTGTGAAAATTATTTGAATGGCAGAGATACACCGAAATGCAATAGATATTAGTGTATCGTTGTCATGATACATAATTGTATCAAGAGCATTTAAATGATGAGTTGGGCGAAAGACGTATGAATTGATATGATCATGATTTGTTCAGGCTACCAATTTATAGAGACACCACAAGGTGTTTGTAATGATTGAAAGAATTCAATGATTATGGAGACCGAACGATTTTACCGTTCTCGAAGTTAACGGAAAGTTTCGAGGAAGTGAATCTGGATATTCAAAAGATAGGATGTTCAAATGAAGGAATAAATAAATATCGAAGGATTGATCAAATATGAAAGAAATGTTGGATGTACATTGGAATAGGAATTTAGGTACCTTTATCTTAACACATAATTGTATTAGGACTGGTTTAGGATAATAAACCAACAGAAGATGGATAATTTTACACCTTAGGTGTGGAAATGAAATGAATTCAAATTTCAAAGAGAATATCACCACAGGTTGCCATGATTTAACAAATGAGTTGTTGGAGTTGAAGACTTTAAACAAGTCTACTATGACTCAAACAAATGAAGGGTTAGTTGAGATTACCTCGAATATAATGATCTCAATTCATCATATGGGATTTTGAATTGAATATATATATGAGCAAGTTCAAACAATTTGAGCTTTGGTTTGGACATAGTCCAACAATGGATATATGTATTGACAAGAAATGGTTACAATGAAATCCGGTAAGAAACTTTGAAAAGAAAAGGAGTTTTCCAAGAAATTTGTTGACTTGATATCATAAGTCAACGTTTTTGCAATCATAGGGATTGTCAAAAATGAGTAGAATAAGATCCGAACTCGTGAATAAAAGATCTTTTGAAATGAAATCACGTGCGTAATAAGCAATGCATGTACGACGTAGGAATTTGTCAAGAGATGAGACAAATGAGTGTTGGCTTTATGAAAGAAAAATACAGACCTTTTATTTATAAAATTTTGATTGGAATCAAAAGTTAACTAATACTTTAGTACAGACAAAACGTACAGGTGCTTATGTTAGAATTTGCTATTGCTTCCTGTGTCGTAGCAATTTATGCGTTCTCCTTAGCTTCATCTAGGTTTCTAGCCTTGTTGCTGGGTGCTTTAGATAGTTTCGGACAGTAGAGACGGATGTGACCTGGTTCTCCGCATTTGTAACAGATGTTATTTTTCTTTCTACATCCTTCCTCTGTATGTCTAGTCTTCTTGCAGAAGTTACAGTGGAGTGTCTTCCTAGAATGGCGTTTTCTTGAACGCTTTTTGTTGTTGCAGGTAGATTGCGCTATTGCTAGTTCCATTCCTTTGTCCTTATATGATATGTCAGAGCGGAATTCCTTATAAGAGTAACTATAGGTTGTGGTTTTCTTATGGTTGGAAGATGGAGTTTTGATACGAATATCATGACCTCCATTGATACTAGGTTTAGGTTTGAAGTGATGAATATGCCTACAGTGGATAGTAGGATTCTCGTTTATAGGCACAGAAATTTTAATAGCTTCAATGATCGAAGATATGGCATTAGATATTCCTTGAGCTATTATATTTTCTATAGTATTCCTATCTAAAGAATTTTCATTACTAGACTGAATTTCCTGATTACATGCGATTTACTTTGACATCTGAATTGCAAACATGTTCAGATATAATTATCACAGAACTAAACAATTACACAGATACATTTTATTGCTTATATTACATTAGCATAATTGTAATCATACCGGTCAGTATTATGCGCTGATATATATATATATACATATATACATATTATATTTTACTATTTACTTTCATATATATTTTATCAAAATATAAGAAAAGTATATATATTATATTATGTGTTGTTTCTTTCTTGTTGTACTAGCTTTTCTCCACATCGCCTTAGCTTAGCTATATTTTCAGAGCGTATGGATGGATAGGTATTCGGGATGTATGGTGAAGATTTATGATTGTGATGGTGGCTAGAAATATGGGTCTTATATAAGATCCTGAGATTTCCCGTCATTGGTCCTATCATCGTTCCCTTGGTGCTAATACAGGGGTTCTTAGGGTTTCTTTTTGGGTTAAATGCGGTTAAGGGTTTGAAAAATCATTTGGAGAGATTTGGGGTAAATATGTAGGTTTGTTTCTTCTATAAAAGCTTGTTTCTCTATATAAAATATTGTATATACTATCCAAATATTTTGTCTTGTATATGCATACGCATATAAAATTTTAAATTTCCTGTAATATACATATACATATACATACATACATATATATATATATATATATATATATATATATATATATATATATATATATATATATATATATATATATATATATATATAGTGGAGAGTTCAAATGAGAAGAAATTTTTTGTAAGAAGAAAAAAATAACAAATTTCAACCAATAAGAATGCTTTATTTTACTTCATTTAATATAACTATCCAATTATATAACTGATGGTATTAATTATCCTGCTTATTCCCATAACTTTATTTATTCCTTTATACTAACAATAGTAATAGTATATTGAAATAAATTTCTATTAAATTTATTGAACATAATATTTTGGAATAAAAAGGGTAAATCACCAAAAGAAATGAATTTAATTAAAATATAAATTTTCTGGATTCTTTTAGAAAAAAATTATTTTTGACTGACAGGTCAAATCATTTTGGTTGTAAAATACTAGGACTTGATTTTTAATTTATCATTTTTATTTATTTAAAGAATCATAATATATAATACAAAATTGGAGTTTCTAAATTTGATCCTTAATGTATTAAGTGGTGAAGTATTACTCCTATCTCAGAATATATATACATATGACTCAAATATAATTTAAGGGATGAGTTAAATTATTAAATAGTAAAAATCCTTAAGTTATTTCCTATCGATATGTATGTGTTGTGTACATATATTTTAAATCATCTAGTTATACAATACCAAATATTTTTGTACTTATTTGTATGAAATATCATTTGTTTCATTAATATAGGTTATAAAATATAAAATATTTTATATATATATATATATATTTGCATACTTTTCATATAGATGAAAATGTACATGTGCTTATAATATAACATAATCATATGGAATAATATTTTCATAGGGTTATTATGAAAATCTTGTTTTTAAACATGTTTAAGTATACTAAAATATTATATTTTAACAAAATTAATATAATTATATGTTTTGTCAAAATTTTGACAAAAATATATATCTAAGTAGAGTAAAATTTTAGATTATATCATAAATCATAAAACATACTACTTGCATCGAATAATATTTTATATTATGATATTTCAGAGATATTATACCTAAAGGGTGTTATCTTATATATTTGATTAAGATATTAATGTCAGTATCATAATATTATTATAATTTATATTGAATTGTATTCACATAAATATATGGGTATGATATATATCACAAAATTTAATATTAATATATTATGAATATATCTCCTTTATATATTTATAGCATAACATACTGTAAGATACAAATAGGGGTTACACATATTGAGAATTTAAATGACATAAAATCATTTAGGTATAATACATGAATTGTATTATTTTTAATATTTATGATATTTTCGAAGTATCATTCCTGAATTGTGTTATCTTATATTAATATTAAGATATCAAAGTTAATATCGTAATATTATTATAATGTTATAAAATTTATATTGAATTCTATTCATATAATTATACAGGTACGATATATATATATATAGGACAAAGATCCGTTAGGAACCACCCTTTATTGCGAGAACCGCGAGAACTAATGTGAACACAACCAAAAATGCCTAAAAATAGCTAAAAAAAACACAAAATTTTTTTTTAATATTTTTTATATAAAAATCGCTACTTTTACTAGCAAAAAAAAAATTTTAATTTTTTTGGCTACTAAAAGTAGCGATTTTAACATAAAAATATTAAAAAAAATTTAGATTTTTTTTTTAGATTTTTTTAGGTTTTTTGGGGGTTTAATTTTTAGCATTTTAGCTTGAGAGAGGGGGGGGGGGTTAGGTTTTTTTTTTGGGGGGGAGGGGGGGTTTTAGGTTTTTGGGGGGTGGGGGTTAGTTTTTTTTTAGCTATTTTAGGTTGTGTTCACATTGGTTCTCCCGGTTCTCGAAATAAAGGTGGTTCTCGCATGAACCTTACCCTATAATATATATATATATAGGGTAGGAGTTGGCTACAAAGCCTTGTTTTCCTACAAAGTGTAAGAAGCCTCCTACATGTGACATGTGGCAATCCTAGTTTTTTATCAAAAAGGGTATTAGGGTAATTTCATTATTTATTCTAATTATGTATTTTATTATTAGATAACTAACTAACCAGAAATTTATGGAAAGTAAATATCTTATTCTAGTAGTTCGACAGTTTCATTTTATATCATTCAGTCCAGCGATTCCTGCATATATTCATCTTCTCTTTCACAACAACTGATCTTCTCTTTTACTGATCAGAATTATGGCGTCAAATGCTATTGTTGATTGCGGTGATGGTAATGTTTATTTGATACTGCAGTTTCTTAAACTTGATTTTCTCTTGTTGATTTGTTTTAGCTACTGTAGATTTTACATAACAATCACTTTGTTGTTCGATTTCTTGACATAGTGTTTTACCAGTAAATAGACTCATACCATTGTGTTTTAATATTTTATCGTTGTTTAACTTAGTGTTGTCAATATCTTTGTCAATGAGCATGGGGGACGACTTATTGACATTTGTGTTTTACCAGCAATAGTCTAACACAAATGTGTTTAAATAATTATCATTCGACTAGGGTTTTGTAGTTTTTATGTTGCTGTGTTTTAAAATTCATCAGTGTAATGGGGGACGATTTATTGACATTGTGTTTTACCAGCAATAGTCTAACACAAATGTGTTTAAATAATTATCATTCGACTAGGGTTTTTACACTTTATAGGAGTTTTTATGTTGCTGTGGGGGACGATCAGCATTTGTCTAATACAAATGTGTTTAAATAATTATCATTGGACTAGGGTTTTGGGGTTTTTATATTGCTGTGTTTTAAATAACATGTTGTGGTTTACTGGTTGGAATACATGCAACTTCTGACTGATCTTCATGGGCATGTTTTAGATATTTATCTCATGTAGTTTACCATTATGGCATGTGTGTTATTGTACGTTGTGTTTTTTATGTAGATGTTCACTCATGTGTTTTATGTGGTTTAATATGTTCTTTTTATGGTCTGATACACATGTTGTTTTTTACGATGTCTTTTAAACATGTATCACGTGTAGAATATTGTTGTGTCTTGTTTTTTTTTTTTTTTTTGCATGTGTGTATATGTTCTATGTGTGTTAAACATCTATCACGTGTAGTGTTTTTGTTATTGCAGGTGTATTTTTGGTTTACTAATTTTCTTGTGTTTTACTACTTGTTGAGTGTTGTTTTTTTTTTAATTGTGTGTTTTACTTACCTTTTGTGTGTTTTACTGTGACGTTACATTCGATTTTCAACTTTTTCTTGGTAGGTCAATGCACTAACAAATGTGGTGTTTTTTTTTCGTGGTTTTAAATTTTGTATTTTTTTAGACGGCCCCATTTACCAACCACGTGGTGTAGAACATGTTTCTCCGAGTTCGGGCAAAAAGACATACACTCCAAACTCACCATCCTCGATGACTCCAGTCGTTGGCATGGTATTTGACACGGTAGATGTTGCCTACAACTTCTACAAAGCATATTCAAGTGCGGGTGGCTGGACTGTAAGGAAGGGAACGGAGCATACAGTAATATCTGTGATTCTCCGGATGATCGTTTAGAGAGAGAGAGGGAAAATCGCGTTAAATGAGGGATTGTCATTGATTTGACGGTTTTTTGACTGATTTAAAACACGTTGAATTACCAAACTACCCCTATTATATTAAAAGCCCCTCTTTTTAAAACACAGATATTACGAAAATGCCATCCATTTCATCTCAGCCATTAAACACATTGATCTGGTGGTCCAGATCGCTTCCTACACTTTGTAGGAAAAACACACTTTGTACCCGAACCTCACCCTATATATATATATATATATATATTTATATATATATATATATATAATATGAAATGGGATCAGGAGAAAACGCTCAAAAGTGTGAGAATGGTGAGAACGCTTCCTGGCCTAACACGTGTCCCGCCGCTTAGAAAAGGGCGGATGGGCTTTTTGTCCTTTCATCTTCTTGTTTTCCAGTTCCGCTTTTCCCAATATTGTTGGTTTTTAAGATTTTTGGCGTTAACCAAATTCAATATTTATTGGCGTTTAATGGTTTCATTGTATTAACATTTTGGCGTTTATTCAAATCGTTTGCCATTATCTATTTGAATGGCGTTTTTCAAGGCGTTTTAAACAAGTTGGCCCATTGTTCTATTATTTTTTATAAACATTTTGGCGTTTGGGTTATCTTGGCGTTTTACAATTGTTGGATTATATTTCAGCCACAGTAAAAAAAATACAAACGAAGAAAATAAATTAAAAATCCTAATCGGATCTCTCTTCCCAATCTTCACTGTCATCGGTCTCTCTCTTATTTAATAGTACTAGAACTGTCACCAAATATATGGCGTTTTATGTAAAACTTAACAAACCCATTGGTTTGATATTTTTGCATGCTCGTCTGTTGATCTGGCTTTTTTTGTGAATGTTTGGGGACATAGATCTATGTCGTGTGAGTGGGTTTTTCGCTTTTTCTTTATCTTGGTCTTCATCTTTATAATCAACCCACTCTTCATTGTCATTGATCTCTTCTTGTCATCCAAACTTTCTTCAAGAACAAAAAATACAAAATGCCATATGACTGGCATCAGTATCTTTTTCTTGAATTTTTGTCCATCTCATGCAGCAAAATCTTTCTGAGTTACTCCCTTCTGATAATAATTCATTCAGTGAAATTTCACGAAAAACTATTATGAATATCTAAGAAAGCATATTAGCCATCTTTGATTTTTATTTTGGCGTTTTTCAATGAGTGGTATTTAGTAGTATTGGCGTTTTTTTTTTTTTTTGTTTGATCAAATGGAAGTTGCTGAAACGTATTATTTTATAGGATGTCTTTTTGGTGCCTAAGTTAGGCGTTGCATTATTATAATAAGGGTTATTAGATTTTATCACCCTCAACTATTGTCTATTGGCCGCTGCCACCCCCAACTATCACTTTTACGCCCGTCACCCCCAACTTAACACTTAGTGTGTTCTGTCACCACATCTTTAACCAATCCCTAACTTTTGGACCTGTTACTACACTTTTTGGGGTGTCATAGGGATCTTGAGAAGGTTTTAGGGATCTTAGAACACCCCCAAAAGTATAATAATAGGATCAAAAGTTAGTGATCTGGTGACAAAACACACTAGGTGTTAAGTTGGGGGTGACAGGAGTCAAAGTGATAGTTGGGGGTGGCAGCGGTGTAACACCCTTTAAATTGAATCAAGGTTTAACGCATAGTTTGCGAAAAGGATCATGTAATTAAGTTTACATATACATCGGAAATACAGGTTTATTAAAAACTTTTTCAATTTAAAAAAAAATATACAACATAATGTAGTTTAGTCGTCGTTTGAAAGTTACTACGACACACCGTGCGGAAGCTTCTTTTTCATGTGTTCAGTTCTTTCTTGCCGCTTGATCTTCATCCGGGTACTCTTGATATCCACCTATGATCAAAACCAACATAAAAGTTAATTTTGATAACTTAAATATAAGTCGAAACAAGTTCTAAGCAACGAATAATCAAACAAAATATTTATTTCCAACTATGATGTCTCCCGCGTGTCGCGGGAGACCCATCTCAATGTGTCGCGTGTCGCGCCCCAAGCTGAGTCCTTCGTCGCGTGTCACGGGGAAACCCAATTTCCAGCGGGTTCATTACTGAAACCTGCATTTTCTGCCCAGCTATAATTTTCAACAAAAATCAAACTTGAGATTGTCTTAACTTTTTATCTACAAGTCCGTTTTACGCGATTCTTTTTCCTACGCGTCCGTAATTAAATTACCGACCCCTTTATCATCTTGGTTTGCATAAAAATCTGATTTATCCAATGTTGGCTCATAAATCCTTTAGGTGATTATTCGACCCGTTTGGCATTATTATTTCACTACATGCTCTAAAAAGAAAATAGTTAATTCCTATCATTTTACCCATCCCGGGCTTGTCAAACCTTAACGTTTTCACTCTCATCCTAGAGTTTACGTAGGCGTTTACATTCTCCGATTCATTTGTATCTATCTAAGCATTTAACCACAATTTACTTCTTAGTCTATTTTGACCCGCAAACGTTTTTGCCTATACTTTTTTATATGTATCTAAGGGTTTCAAAATTAATAAACAAGTTTCTAAACAAACTCTAATAGTCGTTTACTCGGTTCGCCCGTTAAGGGTCTTTTGGTCAATTCTAGTCTCTTATTTTACGACGAAAGACTCTCACCAATTATTGACCAAATTAGCACTTTTAACTACAATATAATTATACGTACCTGGCTCGGATCAATACATTGACCCGTTTTAATACCTTGTCTCAAAAATTTGCTAATTCATAGCAACGCTAATTCATAAGCCGCTTTATCCTGTAAGCATAAAACTCGACAAGTGCTTATTAGTCGATATTTGTCAAATGGTATCCACATTACCATTTGACCCGTTTTACTCTTTTTATTTATTAGGCTTACTTATAGTAACCGTTCAAAAACTCATTTTTATAATTAGCTTTTCATGGCTAATTTACCATTCTATCTCTTTTACCATTAAATATGGTTTTTATCATTTATATTAGTTCTGACCCGTATTATTTCGCGTCGGGAACGATATCTTGAATATTATCCTTATTGTATTCGAAACTTATAGGATGAACATTTATTTTACTAAAAGGTGTAAGTTTCACTTACCTTGCATCCGGTTATGTGCTTTTTCCGCGTACTCGATCCGTTTGACCCGCTTCTTTCCCAAGTCTTCATCTAGCTTGTCTAGAGTCAAATTATCATCATCACAATCGTAAGACGGCTAGATTAGTCATAATCGTTTTCGACTATTCCATCCTACGGGTTTTATGTCGAATTTATCATTCGACCATATCAAAATTATCATTCGATCTAATCATTGGTCGGTTTGACTTTTTAAAAGTCAATTGACTTATCAACATATTCAAATGCACATTTGGTTCATTGAACTCACTTAGGCATATTTCATTCGAACTCTTAATGAAATCAAATTTTACACACAACCAAGTAGACCGCGATTTCATTCAGGCATTTCATATCACTGAAAAATGGGTTGTTTTTGGTGACTTGTTTAACCTGTTTACAAGTCTTCAAAAATTATGATTTTTTTATGTGGCATACCTCTCGGAGGGTAGACCTTGTGTTAAAATTTCAAGATCTAACTCTTTACCAAAAGTTCGTAAAAATCCATTTACTAAGCTGCAATCAGATTCGTCACTTCTGACTGCAGCTTACGGAAAAATTCATTTAAAATTCCTCATTTATCCGATTGATGAAATTCCAATTGGCGATTCTTTTAGTCACTTAAAAATATCTACAGTAGAAATTTGAGGTCATAACTAAATTCCTAAATTGAGTTATGACATTCGTAATGGGCTACAAATTCTGCCAGAAAACGCAGCCTGAACCTTCGATACCGAAAAATTCATAAAACATTCAATTTTCGTCGAAAAAATGCAATTCCAGTGGGGTATTCATATAACACCCTTACTATTATATAACGGTTATTGTACATTAATTATATGTTTTCATATAAAAAAATAGTAACAATTATATAATTAACCATGAACTTCTTTTATATAAAAAATTATATGAAGTATTTTTAATACATATAATTATACCTAATTAATTGGTATTCATATAATATTATACACATTAATACACGCGACAGCCGCACTATGAATTATATAATTAATTAGTTGGTATTCATATGTATTTAATAAATTCATATAATTTAATATTATGTTAATACATAATTAGTTGGTATTCATATGTATTTAACAATTATACCTAATTAATTGAATTTAATACATTAATTAACCATGAGCTCTGATTACCAACTTATTTGTTATATAATTCATATAATAGTAACGGTTATTACTATACAAGGGGTATTCATAATTGTTGTGTTGTGTTAGTGCGGTTGTCGCGTGTCGCGGGGGATCTAAAGGATCCTGCCGCGTGGCGCGGGGGAAACGTTTTTCCAGCATGTGCAAGTTTTTGACCTGCATTTGCTGCCAGCTCCGAAATTTCAGATTTTTAGCTTCGTTTGTCCATAACTTTTGACTCGTAAGTCCGTTTTAGGTGATTCTTTTTCCTATGCGTCTGTAAATTCATTACCAACGTACCTATTACAATTATCATACCGAAAATTTAACCTACGCGCCGAACAGATAAAAATCACTTATGCAATTATTCGACCCATTCTAACTTCTCTCAATTAGCTAGCTTTTTAATAGTTAACATAGGGCGCTTTCTACCCAACTTCCCGGGCTTGTTATCACCGGCATTTTATTACCAATATTTTGCTTTCATGCTCGTATGATTTTAACCGCCTATGCTAACTATTAATAATTTTAACGCTACTAATACACCATTATTCAACCCGTTTGGCTCATCTACGGAGTCCTCCATTATGATGACTACCAAACGACTTCTAACCGATTCGTAACCTATTGTTTCAAATAACGAACATTTTCATTCAATTTTCACAACCTTTATTCTACAAGCAACTAAACATGCTCTAATTATCAAAATTACTCAATGTAACGAATCAAGTTACATACCTTTAGTGCACGCCCTTCAGACGCAAATCGCCACCGACTTGTCCACTCGATGTTCCGGTATCCTTTCCTATAGAGTTCAATCATGACGCGTTTAGAACTCTTTTCAATCACATGTCGCATAATTTGCCAAAACATCACAATTATGCATTTTAACTTTAAAATTTCAGTTTCGAGCCCTCTTTGAGGCATTTTCACAAACACTTAAAGGGCAGGATTTTACATCTTTTATTTTCAAGTTCATGGCTAGTCGCTTAGCCAAAATTAACACCAATCGAGTTATCACATATAGAATCAAACATTAAATTTTTCAGAAATCAGTTTCTATGAATCAAATTACACTAGGATAACGTTCAAAACCCTAGTGTTCATCAAGTTCTATATAACCACTAATCACCTACAATGGTGGCCATGGATTTCACTAAAATTTGGCATGATTTCAACATGTAATTGCCTAGGGTTTACTCCAAGACACTTAAATGTTCTTATTTCATCTACATAACACACATGCATTAACAAATTTCGAGTTCTCTAAATTCATGAGAATTTCAAGTAGAGAGTTTTTTATAAAATTTTGCATACCTTATGATCTCCTTTGGATGGGGATCATTAATCTTAGCTCGGATTTCGTTTTGGATCAGATTTGAACCTTCAATTATGAGTTTTGTGATGAACTAGGGCTTTGGGGAAGCTTGGGGTCGCCCCTGCTTCTGATCGATCTCAACAACACACAAGCAAGTGTGTTTTGAGTTTAATTCTTTTATTTTATTAATAATAGTTTTCATTTAGACACTTTTGGTCCTTTATCTTTCGTTCTTTCTTTGTTTTAACTTTTTAACTACTCATAACTCAACATCTAACTAGGTTAATGTCATTCCTAGTTAGTTTATTTTTCTTATTTATTCACAACATAATTGTAATTTAAGAACTTGTATTTTTGGGATGTTACAAGTCCACCCCCCTTAAAAAGAGTTTCGTCCCTGAAACCAGAGTACGTACTGAATAGTGTAGGGTAGAGACGTCGCATCTCCTCTTCGGACTCCCACGTAGTGTCCGAACCCTTCCTATGCTCCCACTTGATCTTGACTTGATCGATTTGTTTGTTTCGCAAGTGCTTAACTTTTCGATCTAAAATCTCCAATGGCCTTACCGCATAATTCAGACTATCATCCAACTCGATATCGTCGTAGTGGATATAAGCTGTTTCCTCCGCTAGACATTTCCGTAATTGCGACACATGAAACGTGCCATGTTGTGACAACCCTCACCAAACCAGGTATCCGTACGAATTAATTAATATTTAATTAATGCTTAATTACTTTGCTTGCTTCCAATTGTGGTTAAACTGCTACGTGATTTCTGATACATACATATACTTGCATCATACCTTATTGCTGTCACTCCATTTATTTACACAGAACTATAGTGACAAACTTGATGCACAAAAGCACAGTAGCACAATGAACGGGTAACCCAGTAAACGTGCTGACATAGCCAGCACCAGACAGATGCTGTCTCTAAAGCCAGTATGAGCCGGGAATAGATCACTACACTAGTAGGGAGTGTAGAGAGGTGAGGATTGCAGAACTGCGTCACTAGGTATTAGTTATAGTGACCGGATGTGCCTAAAACATGTTTTAAACACAAAATTCTGCACTTTAATACAAAATTCAGCATTTAAGCTAACTAGTAAAGGGCACAAAAACATGGGAAAATAATACTAGACACTTTTCAAAGTATCGGGAATTTATTGTGTCACTAAAAATAATATTAAAGACACTTTAAATGCTTATTAAGCACTTTAACGGATCAGTATCCAACCGAACAACCGGGCTTTACCCGGAACAGAAAAATATTGACAATGACATTGTTTTTCCTTTTCTAAGCTAGTTAGGGTTCCCGAACACCCTAACGCCCGTTACAAAACACTACACACTAATAACTAAATCAATCACCTAACTAAACTAAATATCACCTAACTAGTTAGTCCAAATCCAACCATATTACCCCCCCCCCCCCCATGATCCGATCGGTTCCCCTAGGGAACACACACACCCAATTTTGATTATTTTAATCTTGCTTGTCTAATATCATGGGGACACTTTGTATAATGGGTAAAGGGAATGGATGGTTTATAAGAAGGTTTAGGAGGTAATCACATTATCATTCACTCCAACACTTAACAAAAAAAACTACTCTCCCTCTCCTCTCCTTTGGATCGGCCGAACACCACAACCATCACCTCACCATCCTTCAAATTTTGTTCAAGCAAATTTCATACATACAAGTGTGCTAGAGTTCATACGAGGAGACCCGGTGCTTACGGAATCACAAGGACCTCTCTACATCGCTTTTATCCACCTAGTTTTCGCTTTGATTCTTCCCTAGCCTTGAGCTAGTTGTAAGTGATTCTAAACACCCTCTTGATCTTATCTAAGGTGGTTAATAAGAGATTTAACGGATAAAAATCGAGAACACTAAAGATCAAAGACTAAAAGTCTTATAAGAATGATAAACTTGATGGTTAAAGAGTAAATAGTGGTGTAAAACTTATGAAACTTGTCTAGCTATGATTATTTTATGTTATTTGATGCTAGTAGTAGAACGGATCGTCATCTAATCATGCTAGATCATGTTCATGGAACATGAACTAGTGTTATATTAAGTGTAAAAATGGTAAGATAATGAACTCTACTATTTATGAACATGAACTTGTGTAAAAGTGATTTTTCTTGTAAAATGGAGTTCTAAACTAGTAGATCTAAAGATCTACAAGTGGTATTTTCGAAGAACCAAGTGTAAGATGCAATCACGTTTAAAAGCCGGATCTTTCATGAAATAAAAGCATTTTTGTGAACAAACAAGTGTGTAAACACTTGTGGGACAAAAGGTTTTAACAAAGAAATATTTTCGTAATTTATGACTAAGAAGTTGTAAAGTTACATTTTCTTTAAAGATAAGATTTCCAAGAAACCGATTTTATTTTTAGAAATAGAAAGATCTACTAAAAATATTGGAAAGTTACTACATACTTTTACACAACTTACAAGTTCATGTGTTTGCAATTTATGCATATTTTTTACTAGTTTGATGTTTTGATATTGAATATTGGTGACTGAAAATTTATTGATTGAGTTGTTAAAAGAAAATGATACGCTAGTAAGCGTGGCCACCTCCAGTTACAGAGGAAACTCTGGCGAAATTTTTCCAGAAATATAACACTTGGAAAATATTTTTGCAACAAGTGTTATGAATATATTTTAACTTGTTTTTCCAAATAAAGTTCGCCATGATTTTTATTACAAAATAACCAAGTGTCGGAGGTGGATTTTCATAAATAAAACTTGCTAAATATATATTTAGAATATATATTTTTCATAGTAACACTTGTGTGGATTTTATGATTATTTTGTGAACTAAATAAATATTATTTTTAGAGTAAAAATAATATTACTGGAATACACTGAACAGTAACGACTCCAAAATAATACTAACGCCCTCACAATAAATATTTAAGGTACACCGGTATTATTATTACCACATGAACCTTAAAATGTAACTTATGTATTTTCAGAAATATTCGTAAGTGTGTATTTTGACTAAGGAATTATTTTGGAAAATTGTATAGAATAGAATATAATATTTTTGGGAAAAATATGTACATTTTGAAGATAGAGTATTTTAGACAAATGAATTAAAATATATTTTATTAAGTGAGACTTAATAATATATTCTTGGAATTATACAAACACACATGTATTAAAGCCCCCATCCTTGGGAAGGAATATAATTAATACATAATTAAGAAGTGTAAATAGGAAATAGTTGTCTAACTATTTCCCAAAAACGTTAAACCTTAAGCCAAGGCACGGCCGTCCGTCTAATAGAAGTTAGTACGTGTAGGTCGTCACGCAGCAGGTTGACTGGGAGATTACTATTTCGAGACGCACTTCAGTGAGTTCATGCCCCCCCCCCCTTTTCTCTTAACTGTTTTCAGTTTTTATACTTCGGGGGTGAAATACATGTTACTATGATTACGAATACTTTTTACATGGTATGGTTAGCGTAAGGAGGGTTACTACTTAGATCATGTGAGTGGGTAGGCGGGAACTGGAGGCCATTAATCCTCATTGTAGGACCGAGGGTCATTAGCGGTAGATCTATCTGGGTGTAGCGAGCCCAGCCCCAGGCCCAACAGAACGGACCTCGGGGTGACTTTGAGCCCGACGCAAAAATCTGCTAGGTTTGAGTCTTCCTACTGCACTTCACACATATCAATGGCCTTTGCAAACCATTGGTGATCTCTTTATTTCCTTAGTTGCTACATACCAGGGATTTTTATACTTACAAAGGTTTTACATACTCACTGCACATGAACTCGCTCAACATTTTTGTTGATTTTTCCAACTTACATGTATTTCAGGGAATTAAGGATCTGGCAAGGTATGCTACGTTTTCACGCTGCGTAAGAGTTATGAGGTCATCCAAGTTTAGGGGATGTGGCTTTTACCTGGACGAGTCACAGTCCTTAATTCCGTTGCATGTGTCAACGTTTTAAAACAATGTTGTTGTTAGTGCATTACGTCTATTGACTTCGTCTTGTATCATGTAATAGAATAGGATCGGATAGGATATCCAGTGCACGAGGTTCGAGAGACGAAAGTTGGTGGATTATCAAGTAGGTCCGCTTATATGGACATTGTCCATAAAAGCAAACCACAAGCTAATAGGTCCGCTCATATGGACGACCATATAAGCGAACCTACCACCACTATATATAGGTGCATGCTTTGTTCATTTGGTAACTTCTGGAAATTGAAACGAAGTGCTGCCAAATTGCTTTCAGGTTGTAAAAGTTGTTAGATCAATAAAAGAAAGCATTATAATTAGTTTGAGCGTCTGATTCATTGATTCCGCCTTTGAATTGGATATACAACTCTTCTGATCGACTCGTACAGGGTCTACAACGATCCTACAAGTGGTATCAGAGCACAGGAGGAAGAGTTTAGCTCAAATTGGATCCGTTTTCTGTCTTCTACACCTTCTTTTTCAATCTGGACAAGTTTCCACGGTTAAAATCGGCCAAATTTTTCACAGAATGTATATTAGTGGATAATATCAAACCCTTGAAAGCTTCATATCAAAATTCAACCTAAAAATGGTCGAAATAACCTTCGGATGTGGGTCCGCTTATTCGGACACTAGATAGGTTCGCTCGAAAGTCACATAGGTCCACTTTTATGACCATATAGGTTCGCTTCAGTGTCACAATATTTGAGTAGATCCGCTTCAGAGGTCCGCTTATTGGGTCACATTCTGAGTAGTTCCGTTCGAAAAAGCTAGATCCGCTTGAACGAACAAGCTAGTTCCGCTCGAACGGACAGTTGGTTTCGCTCTAGATCCGCTCGAATGGACATCAAGTAGATCCGCTCGAACGTACATTTTAGGTTCGCTTATTCGGACACAAGCAGTTCCGCTTATTCGGTCCAGCAGGAGATCCGCTTATTTGGTCCAGTAGGAGATCCGCTTGTTAGTCCAATAATAGTTTCGTTTATCTGTCCAACCAAATTTCGCTTTTTGTCATCAGCTAGTTTCGCTTATACAGATAACTTGGGTTTTGCTCATACGTTCGATCTGATTTCGCCTGTGTATCATATTTTGTTCGAAAGAGAAGTTTATCGTGTTGAGATCATTTCGTGTCGATCAAGTGTCATTCAGTTTTAGTTTATCTGATATTGATTGTACTGATTGTTTGTGTTTGTTTGATGCTTTCAGGTTTGAAGATTAAAGTGAGAGATTCAAGAAACATTTTAAAGATGTCGGATTTTGGCGAAGAGTTTTACAACACGTTTTATAACGCATTTACTTCAGAAGATACACCAATTACTCCAAAGAATGCTACTAAAGTGATATCAGAAAATTTGAGCTACGATAATGTGTACGGAAACCATCAGAGACCACTAAAGCTCATGAATATCGAAGATTATCACTGGTGGTATGAAAGATTTGAGAATTGGGTGCAAGCGTATCCGTATGATAGCTGGATTTGTTTGACTTTGGGATATGTAAAACCAAGAAATGAAAGACGTGAACTGATCACACTGAAAGATTTCACAGCAGATGATAAGAGAGAACATTCAGTAGAATTGAGAATGAAAATTCTACTTCAACAATCTATCAGAGAGGATATTTTTTCACTGCTTCAGTATGGTGAAACATCTAAGTCAATTTGGGAAGCGTTAAAATTGAAAGCTGAAGGAGGGAAAGATATCAAGAAAAACAAAATATCGTTGTTGAAAAAAGAGTTTGATATGTTTAGCTGCATGAAGAATGAAACAGTTCGTCAAATGATTGAACGATTTTGTCATCTAAAGATTGAGCTGGAGAGATTTGAAATTAAAAAGGAGAGAGAAGAAATGGTAGATAAACTTGTTGAAGCTTTACCACATGAAGATGATTGGAAAACATATGTGATTGTGTTGAAAAATGATGCTAATTTTGATAAACTTACATTAGATCAATTGATAGAAAAAATAGAGGGGCGTGATCTGTTGATTCAAAAACAAAACAAGATGTCAAGTTCTAACTATCAACAAAATGTTGGTTTGTACTATCGAAGAGGGTTGTTACAAAACAATGAGTCTCCAAGGATCAAAACAGGTTTTACGGCAGAAAAGACCAATGAGTCACCAAAGAATACATCTTCAAGTTATGATCCGGGATATCATGCATCATCTGCATCTGGATCGTCAAATTCAAATTCCAACCTTGATTGGAAGAATTCTCCATTGCTGAACAATGAATTTGCTCAACAGCATATGAGCTTTTTAGCTTCCATTCTGGTATCTTATGAAGGATTAATTGCAGGAAAGATCGAAAATCCTAACATGACAAAAGAGGATTACGATCAGGTGGATCCAGAAGAAATGGAACTCATGGATATTCGCTGGTGCATGGCGAGTGTCATTCGAAGAGCTCAACGATTCATGGAGATCACTGGCAGAAGATGTTTGGAAGGACCTGAAATGAAGATGGGTTTTGACAAGAACAAAGTAACTTGCTTCAAATGTAAGGAAAAAGGTCACTTCAGGAGAGAATGTCCAAACAACAGAACTGATGAAAGTGTAAATCCGTTTCGTGAGGACTATTATAAAAAGGCTATCTATCACAAGAACAACGAACAGTCAACCAGAAAGCAAATTGATGGAGGATCATCCAAATAAAAGAGAGTTGCTTTGTCATTTTTTGATCATAATATGGATAGTATAGATGATGATTATGAAAGATCTGTGCAATCTATAGTTCAAAATTATGATTGGGAAATACGTTTGAAAGAGTCAGAAGCACCCAATTTCATAATCTATGATGATGAAGGTTATGATTGGAGTCAACATGATGAAGAGGTTGTCAAAGTGGAAGCTAAAGCAATGACTGCTGAAGTAACACTTACTCGTGAAGAAAGACATGCACGTATGAGATTGGATGATGTGTATGATGCTTACAAAGAAGCAACACGCGTAGGAAGGTGGAGCAAAGAAAAGGAATGTTATGTTGATCCTCAAGGAAACCCGACGGTTGATCCGAAGACGGTTGATCTTGATGCATTAGTTGCTGCTATACCTACTGTGAGTGTTTGGTGCAAAGGCCTTAGGGAGATTCCAAGGTACAAAGAGCAGGTTGAAGAAGGTATTCGGAAGGTGATATTTTCTAGTCTGGAGAAGAAAAAGAAGAAGACAGTTGAAGAAATTGTGACTGAGAGTGAGAAGATGGTGAATGAAGTGAAGAAGGTTGAAGAGAAAGCCGAGGAAGTTGTTGAAGAGAAAACGCAAGTCGCTGAAGAAGATCAGATTCAGAAAGCAGAGGAAATCACAGTGCCAGTCATTGAGGTAATTATACAAACTGATACTTCTGATAAAATTGATGATGAAGTTGAACAACAATGCAAGAAATGCATGGAAACGTGCAGTGCTTGTATTGAGAAAGATGAAAAACTCAACAACAGAGACATTGAATTTACTAAAATAGATAAAATTTTCAAAGAAAAATGTCATGAGATGATTGAAAATGAAAAGTTTTTGAAACAAGAAAATGAAAAATTGAATAAAAAATGTGATGATCTTGAAACAGAAAACAAGGTATTAAAAGAAAAGTGTTCAGCTGTTTGCAATGAATGTGTTCCAAAAGAAATAAGAATTCAAGAGTTGCAAAAAGAATATGATGTAATGAAATTGTCATATGAAACTGTAAAAGAAGCATATGAAACTTTAAAAAGTAAAGTCAAAAGTCTAGATGATAGATTGTGTGCTTGTCAAAGAAACACTAAATTTCTTGAAGCTAGATTTGAAGATAAACAAAGAGTGTTAAACCAATATATTGATGATGTTGCTAAGATTAAACAAGAATTGGAAGACAAAGAAAAGTTGGTCAATAAATTGCAAAGTTATCATTCATCGTCATATATTCTGGAACGTATTTTCAACATCACACCCGATGAGAAAGAGTCTGAAAAGAACAAAAAGGGAATAGGGTCTGAATACCATCAAGTTCCACCACCGTTGGAGAATAATTATACATTCTATGATGGCGAAAAAGTGGAAAAAGTAATTAACATGGTTGATCAGTTACCGATAACATCGATGTGACTTACACCAAATCTGATGATATCAGTGATTCAGAGGTGGTAGGTAAAGTTGTTGAAAGTGTTTTCAAAGAAGAGTCGGTTGATACAGGTAAACCTGAATCACAAGATGAAAATGAAGGAAATTTTCATGATGGATATCTGAAAAACACAAAATCCGAGAAAAATTTAAATGATGATTCAAAGGGATTGGTTTATACCATGATTGGATCAGACAAATTATTCTTAGATGTTGTATTCCCAATTCAGAATGTGATTTCAGAAAAGATTGACAAAGTTTTCAAAATGGTTGAGATTGAGAAGTCTGAAATTTCAAAGTGTGTTGGTAAGAGTCGTAAAGGTTCATATAACAAACCTGGTTTCAAAAAGAAAAATATGAAGGCTGGTTTGGGTTATAAGAAGAAACAGAATAGAAGGAAAAATGAAGTGCCAAATTATCAGGCTAAATTGAGTTTTGTTCAAGGAAACAGTTTAGCTGAAGAAAAAGAACTCAAAATGAGACAGTCTAATGTTGAGTTTGAGGCACAAAAGAAAAAACAACAACCACAGGTCAAAGATGTGTCCATGAGAACATGTTTCAAATGTGATCAAAAAGGACATCTTGCACGCAAGTGTCCAAATCTAAAACCTGTGGATGTTGATCAAAAGAAGATTGATGCTGAGAAACAAAAATCTGAGAATGTGAGACAAAGGTCAACCAAATTTGATTCGAAACAAACTTGGAGGTATAACACAAACAAGTTTGCTTCAAATCAAAGCTGGAAATCAAACCAGAACAGGTTTGATTCAAGACAGACCTGGAATTCTCACACATCCAGATTCAGAACAACACAAAGTTGGAAAACATCAGTTGATATGACAAAACCCCAACAGTTTTGGAAACCAAAAGTTGTTCAAAATCAAAGTGATCAAAAAGAAAAATATTTTTACAAAAGGGGTACACCAAAAGGTCAGACATGGTCTGTTAAGAAACATGTTGGTTTGGTAAACGATGAGAAAGGTGAAGTTAAAATTGAGAAAGTTTTTGTGAAAAATGATAAAGAATTTCCAGCATTGACTGAATATTGTGTTGAAATGCCTAAGGTTCAACAGACCTGGGCTAAATTGTTCAAGTAATTGAGTTAGTTCAATGTGCAGGTGCTCAAGAATTTTGAAGATTGTTAGTTTGGAAAATGGAGCAGCCTGGCACACCAAGAGGAGGAGAAGGCTGTTGGACCCTGTGTTGGTTGAAACATGGAGATTATAAGTTTTTCTGTACATAAATAAACAATATTTTCAAAAACTCTAAAAATTGTTAAAGTTGAAAAACCAAAAATATGTTTGTGTTTACTTTCTGTCAAAAATAGAAAATTACAAAAATTTTATGTTGATTGAATACGCCGAAACCCTCACGGCTGAACAAACATGATTACATTCACCAGATTGAAAAACAGTTTTCAAACTGTAAAAATCAATGTGTTGTAAATCATGGGGGTACAAAATTTGACAATATGATACTATCAATCAGAGCATGAGAAGCAGAAAATGGATGGCGAGACAAAGCTATCTACATCGATTATCAAATTTCCTTTAATGGTTTTGCATTTTAGGGGGAGAAAAATTGTCAGAAAATACAAAAACATTAGAAAATTTGAAAAAGCCAAAAACATGATAAAATTAAAAAATTGAGTTTTTGTGTAAAAAGAGGAAATGATAGTACATCAGTAGACAGTTACAGTATGCTAAAGAAATGTAATGATTAAATAGCGTTAAACAGTCTCACTGATGATATGTTGATAGGTTTTTATACACTTAGTAAACTTTTTCGGGATATAAACCTAAATTCAAACTTGCTTATTTCGTGGGGAACGCTACTTGGATATATAGGTAACCCCTGAACTCGTTTGAAAGGTCCCTTATTCTGAGATACTAGGTCTTTATACTCAGTGATATCTGGGGTATTATTCCGGGACTTCTGCTGTATGGAAGTACTGACCTAGTCCCCGAATAATATTTTCCGCAAATGCTTGAAATACAGCATCGCCCTCAGCAAGCTGATGAAACAATAAAATTGATAGTCGTTGCTGTTGTAACTAAAAGATCCTCTAAAGGGGACACACCGAAAAGTCGAAGCCGTCATCTCTCTGCGTATACGGAAGTATCGACCTGAGCTCTCACGGCCCTCGCATCTAACCCCTTACAGATATCATCTGTGGTATACTCACCTGTAAAACTGAATATTGGGATCTGGATACGGGAGTATATTCAAGAGGTGGGACACATGAATGAGTTTAAGTTCTTAAAACATCTAATTCGTATCCTGAATAAGTTGAAATTTGTATGAAAATTTAAGTGGATCAGTATATCGACAATCTAAGTGAATTGTTTAATTCTTAATGTGTAATTAAGCTCAACGGTACTTGTGACTTGTCAAAAACTGATATGATCCTCTGACGCATACTCAAACAAAAATAGTGTCTGTAAATATGTTTGTATATATTTCTTTACTGCTTTATATTTTCAGAAAATACAAAAAGATTTTGATTTCTGCTTTATTTTCAATAAACCAATGTCTGAGTTGCTGAGTTTCAAAATCTAAGTAAGCTGATTGTGTTTCTGAAAATAAAACAAGTTCCTTAATTTGATACTTGAATTAAAATCAAAAATTTCAAAAACAGTTTGTGATATCTCCAAGGTCATTAGTTTGGACTTGGATGATAAACTGTGAGGGAGTTGGATTCTTTAACGCTGTCATATCTATAAAGTTGGTTGATAGGGGGAGTGATTTAGAAAATTTGATTGATGGTCTTTTAAAATGTTGTTACTTATATAGTGTTTGAGTGATTGCAGATAAGATACCAGATTACGATCCCAGAAGCAGAGTCTAAGGGGGAGTCTAAAGACAAGCTGAAAGTGAGGAAGAGCTTGTAACTGGAAAGCTAGGTGTCGATCCCAAAAAGCACGGAAGCTTGACGAGAGGGGGAGCCAGCTGATAATGAAGCTGTTGATGATAAAGCCAGTGATGAAATCCTGGTGAAAGAGTCAAAGTTAGAAGTTATTCAAAGAGAAAGAGTGATGGATGCTTACATTGTTACAATCTGATTGAGATGGCAAAATGATCAAGACTGAAGAGGTGGCATAACAGAGAATGGTCACTGAAGACTTCGTCAATATCCGAGGGGGAGTCTGTTAGTGCATTACGTCTATTGACTTCGTCTTGTATCATGTAATAGAATAGGATAGGATATCCAGTGCACGAGGTTCGAGAGACGAAAGCTGGTGGATTAGCAAGTAGGTCCGCTTATATGGACATTGTCCATAAAAGCGAACCACAAGCTAATAGGTCCGCTCATATGGACGACCATATAAGCGAACCTACCACCACTATATATAGGTGCATGCTTTGTTCATTTGGTAACTTCTGGAAATTGTAACGAAGTGCTGCCAAATTGCTTTCAGGTTGTAAAAGTTGTTAGATCAATAAAAGAAAGCATTATAATTAGTCTAAGCGTCTGATTCATTGATTCCGCCTTTGAATTGGATATACAACTCTTCTAATCGACTCATACAGGGTCTACAACGATCCTACAGTTGTGGTACTTTTATTTTAAAATTTAAATCAATGGATGATCTGCATGGTTTTACTTTCATATAGCTTTGTTGTGATTAAGCTATGGTATTAAGAAGTCACACCAAATTAACCCATGCTTCCGCAAAGCCAGGGTGTGACACATGTAACCCACTCAACTCTTCCGGTAGTTCGAGGCGATAAGCCACCTTGCCAACCCGTTCGATGATTTTAAATGGCCCGATAAACCTGGGGCTTAGTTTCCCCCTTTTTCTGAATCTGATAACGCCCTTCCATGGGGAAACCTTTAACATAACCATGTCACCTATCTGAAATGCAATCGGTCTTCGTCTTTTGTCGGCATAAGACTTTTGCCTATCTTGGGCTGCTTTCAAATGGGCTTGCACCACTTCAATTTTCTCATTAGTGGCTTGAATTACGTCTTTATGTGCCAATTCACGTGGTCCCACTTCACCCCAACACACCGGGGTTCTACATTTTCTACCATATAGCATCTCGTAAGGTGCCATGCCGATACTCGAATGGTAACTATTGTTATACGAAAATTCGGCCAAAGGTAGATAAACATCCCAACTTCCGCCGAAGTCGATGATACATGCCCGTAACATATCCTCTAGCGTCTGTATTGTTCTTTCACTCTGCCCATCCGTCTGAGGATGGTAGGCGGTGCTAATGAAGAGTTTCATTCCCATCTGTTCTTAAAAATCTCGCCAAAAATTTGAAGTAAACCGAGTATCTCTATCCGACACAATGGATACCAGTACTCCATGACGTGCCACTATTCCGTTTGTATATACCTCGGACATCTTTTCTGAAGTATATGTTTCGCGTATAGGAATAAAATGTGCACTCTTCGTCAATCTATCCACAATCACCCATATGGCGTCGAATCCCCGAATCGTTTTAGGTAGTTTGGTCAATAGGTCCATGGTGATATGTTCCCATTTCCAAACCGGGATCTCCAAAGGTTGCAGTTTCCCATAAGGTTTCTGGTGTTCCGCATTGACTTGTAAGAAAGTCAAGCACTTCTCCACATATTTCACCACATCCCTCTTCATTTCGGGCCACCAATAATTTTGTTTCAGATCGTTGTACATCTTGGTCGCACCTAGGTATTCATAACTAGACAACCACCGACTAGTTTAAACGGTTATGACACGATAAGTAAATTGTTTACATTACAAAAACATGGTCTAATAAAGTTTAGATATTGCGGAAGCATCAAAAATTATGTTCGGTTTTTCAAAACTTGCTTGATCGCCATCCGTAAGATCCCCATCATAACCTAAAGTCAACACCACTTAAAAAGTTAGTTTTGGCATTGAATTCATAATAACAAGTTCCAGCATCACCCATAAAAAAAATAACAAAATTTCAGAATCGGTCCTGTCGCGTGTCGCGACAAAACCCACCACCACCTGTCGCGTATCGCGACGGCTTCCGCGTGTCGCGGAGGATCAAAAGGATCCTGCAGCGTGGCGCGGGGGAAACGTTTTTCCAGCAAGTGCAGGTTTTCAACCTGCATTTGCTGCCAGCTCCAGAAATTCAGATTTTTAACTTCGATTGACCATAACTTTTGACTCGTAAGTCCGTTTTAGGTGATTCTTTTTCCTGTACGTCTGTAAATTCATTACCAACGTATCTATTCCAATTATAATACCGAAAATTTAACTTACGGACCGAACAATCACTTATGCAATTATTCGGCCCATTTTAACTTCACTCAATTTGCTACCATTTAACTAGTAAACCTATGGCACTTTATACCCAACATCCAGGGCTTATCATCACCCGCATTTCTTTACCAATCTCATGGCTTAATGCTCTTGTGATTGTTATCGCCATTGTTAACTCACTAAAACACTAACACAACAATTTACACAACTAATCGACCCGTTGGCTCATCTTGTGGAATCCTCCAATATGATGACTACCAAACGGGATCTTACTAACTCTAAACATATTAATTCAAGTAACGATCATGGTCGCTACAATCAACGAAATTTCCATCCTACAATACGACTATACATAATTTAACAATAATTCACTTAATGTAACGGGTCAAGTTACATACCTTCAATGCACGCCTTTCAAACGCAAGTCGCCACTGGCTTGTCCACTCGACGCCCCGGTATCTTTTCCTATAGAGTTCAATCACGATACGTTTAGAACTCCTTTTTCTATCATATGTCGCATAATTTGCCTAAACATCACAATCATGCGTTTTAACCTTAAATTTCAGTTTCAAGCCTTCTTTGAGGCATTTATACAAACACTTTAAGGGCAAAATTTTACATGATTATATAACAAGTCCCTAACTTATCATTTAGCCCGAATTTACATAAATCAAGCTTTCACATATAAAATATAACATTCAGATTTCAGTAATCTCTTTCCATGAATCAATTTACACTAGAATAGCCTTCTAAACCCTAGTGTTCATCATTTTCTCACAAAACCCATAAACCACCTTCAATGTGTTCATGAAATTTCCTGAATTTAGACATGATTTCACATGTTGTTGTCTAGGTTTTACTCCTAGACACTATATCATCCCTATTCTATCTAAATAACAAACATGCATCATCTAATTCCGGATTTCCCGAATTCGTGAGAATTTCAAACAGAGAATTTTCATCAAATTTTACACACCTTACAACCCCCTTGTAATGGGGATCACTAATCTCAACTCGGATTTCGTTTTGGACTTGATTTGATCCTTCAATTGGAGGTGTTTGATATGAACTAGGGTTTTGGGGAGCTTGAGGTCGCCCCCTGTCTTTTGATCGATATCAACAACACAAACAAGTGTGTTGTGAGTTTTAATTTTTGTTTTATTATTATTAGTTTTCACTTAAACACCTTTAGTCCCTCAATTTTCGTTTTTCTTTTGTTTTATCACATTAACTACTCATAAGTTGTCATCTAACTAGGTTAATGCCATTTCTAGTTAGTTCATTTTTTACTAATCTTATTTACAACTAAATACAAATTTAAAAATGTGTATCTTCGGGATGTTACAAGTCCATCCCCCTTAAAAGGGTTTCATCCCCGAAACCAGAGTAGGTACCGAATAGTGTAGGGTAGAGACATCGCATCTCCTCTTCGGACTCCCACGTAGTGTCCGAACCCTTCCTATGCTCCCACTTGATCTTGACTTGATTGATTTGTTTGTTTCGCAAGTGCTTGACCTTTCGATCTAAAATCTCCAATGGCCTCACCGCATAATTCAGGCTTTCATCCACCTCGATATCGTCGTAATGGATATAGGCCGTTTCCTCCGCTAGACATTTCTGCAATTGCGACACATGAAACGTGCCACGTATCCCACTCAAATTAAGCATCGATGATGAAGAATACTACGTTTCAAGTGTCGCAATTGCGGAAATGTCTAGCGGAGGAAACAGCCTATATCCATTACGACGATATCGAGGTGGATGAAAGCCTGAATTATGCGGTGAGGCCATTGGAGATTTTAGATCGAAAGGTCAAGCACTTGCGAAACAAACAAAACGATCAAGTCAAGATCAAGTGGGAGCATAAGAAGGGTTCGGACACTACGTGGGAGTCCGAAGAGGAGATGCGACGTCTCTACCCTACATTATTCGGTACGTACTCTGATTCGGGGACGAAACCCTTTTAAGGGGGATGGACTTGTAACATCCCGAAAATATACATTTTTAAATTTGTATTTAGTTGCAAATAAAATTAGTAAAAAAATGAACTAACTAGAAATGGCATTAACCTAGTTAGATGACAACTTATGAGTAGTTAAAGTGATAAAACAAAAGAAAAACGAAAATTGAGGGACTAAAGGTGTTTAAGTGAAAACTAATAATAATAAAACAAAAATTAAAACTCACAACATACTTGTTTGTGTTGTTGAGATCGATCAGAAGACAGGGGCGACCTCAAGCTCCCCAAAACCCTAGTTCATATCAAACACCTCCAATTGAAGGATCAAATCAAGTCCAAAACAAAATCCGAGTTGAGATTAGTGATCCCCATTATAAGGGGGTTGTAAGGTATGTAAAATTTGATGAAAATTCTCTGTTTGAAATTCTCATGAATTCGGGAAATCCGGAATTAGATGATGCATGTTTGTTATTTGGATAGAATAGGGATGATATTGTGTCTAGGAGTAAAACCTAGACAACAACATGTGAAATCATGTCTAAATTCAGGAAATTTCATGAACACAATTTTTGAAGCTTTCGCAATATCTAAACTTTATTTGACAATGTTTTTTTAATTTAAACAATTTGCTTATCTTGTCATGACCGTTTAAACTAGTCGGTGGTTGTCTAGTTATGAATACTTAGAACTTGTGTTGGTAGCTTATGTTTTAAATTTAAACATCTTTTACATAAAATTATATGAATTTTCATTAAATTCATGTATTAATTAGACGGGTGTTATTCACCCCAAATGAACTTCTCCTCCTTCCAGGTTAACTTTGTTAATGGCGACGCAATTTTGGAGAAATCTTGAATGAACCTCCTATAGTACCCCGCAAGCCCTAAGAAGCTTCTAATTTCCGAAGGGTTCTTCGGGGGATTCCATTTCGACACAGCGTCGATCTTTGACGGATCTACCAATACTCCATCGGCACTTATGATGTGGCCGAGAAATTGCACCTCTCGTAACCAAAAGGCACACCTAGAGAATTTCGCATACAACCTTTCTCGTCTAAGTGTCTCTAACACCTCTTGTAAGTGGTGTGCATGCTCAGCTTCACTTTTCGAATACCCTAAAATATCGTCGATGAACACGATGACCGATTTATCCAGCATTGGCTTGCAAACCCGGTTCATGAGGTCCATGAAAGCCGCGGGTGCATTTGTCAGCCCAAATGACATCACGAGGAACTCGTAATGTCCGTATCGCGTGCGGAAAGCCGTCTTCGGCACATCTTCCTCCTTGACCTTTATTTGGTGATACCCCGATCTAAGGTCAATCTTTGAAAACCAGCTCGCACCTTGTAATTGGTCGAATAGATCATCTATCCCCGGTAGCGGGTATCGGTTCTTTACCATGAGTTTGTTTAACTCCCGGTAATCGATACACATGCACATGCTTCCGTCTTTCTTTTTTCACGAACAGTACCGGTGCGCCCCAAGGAGACACACTCGGCCTTATGAATCCCTTGTCAAGCAGGTCTTGAATCTGGGACATCAACTCTTGTAATTCCGATGGCGCGAGTCGGTACGGTGCTTTAGCTACGGGTTTTGCGCCCGGAATCAATTTGATTCCAAACTCTACTTCCCGTTCAGGCGGTATCCCCGGTAAATCTACCGGAAACACATCTTCGTAGTCCCGTACTACCGGTACATCTTCAATCTTCAGTGATTCCTTCTCGGGCTCATTCGCGTATATCATAAAAGCCTTGCATCCTTGCTTCATAAGCTTGTGAGCTTTCAACATCGAGCATATTATGGGGTTACCTCCTTTTTCGCCATAGATAGTGGCGTGCTTCCCGCTCGGAGATGTTAGCTTTATCTCCTTACGAAAACACACGACCTTTGCGTGGTGCTGAGATAGCCAATCCATCCCAACGACTACTTGAAACTCCCCCATTGACATCGGGATTAGGTCTATCAAGTATTCTTCATCATCGATGCTTAATTTGCAGTCTCGACAAATATCACAAACTATAAAACTTTTGTTGTCCCCTATTTCAACTTCTAAGGGCACAGATAATTTCGTCAATACAAATGAAGGATGTCGAATAAATCCATGCGAAATGAAGGATCTATTCGCACCCGTATCAAACAGTACACGTGCAGGAATTGAGTTAATTGTGAATATACCTGAGACAACATCGGGTTCTATTTTCGCTTCGGCCGCGGTAAGTTGGAAGGACCTAGCCTTCGGCTTAAGAGCTTCTGCTGGAGATTCTTTAACGTCTCTCCTTCCCACTAAATCTGGGCATTCGGACTTTTTGTGGCCGGGTTGATAACATTTGTAGCAAACCGAGACTTTACCCGGGCATAGCGACGCCGTGTGCCCCGTCTTACTACATATGGGGCACGGTTTGTCTTTGAACCGACATTCTCCCTTGTGTCCTTTCCCACACACTTTACAACTTGGTGACTCACCTTTAGCATCCACCTTCTTTCCCGATTCCCATGTTCAAGCTTTCTTTGTAGGGCTTGGATTCACATCTTGTGCCCTTCGCTCACCCCTTTCAACTTGTTTCTTCAACTCGATTTCCCGTTCCCGAGCAACGTTTATGATTTCGGTAAGGGTCTCGTATTTTGAAGGAGTCATAAACTCCCTATACTCGGCGCTCAGCATGTTATAGTAATAGTATATTTTCTGTTCTTCATTCGTCACCAATTCATTACAAAACTTCATCTTATCCATAAACGTCGCCGTAATCTTGTCTATGGTCTCGCCCTTGTGCCTAAGTTGCATGAACTTTTCCTTGATTTTATTAATGACCGCTTTGGGACTATGATGTTTAAGAAACGGCGTCTTAAACTCCTCCCATATCATGGCTCTTGCCGCTTCAGCCCTTATTTCATTCTTTTTATTGTCCCACCAATCTTTGGCTTGACCTCTCAACTGACCCGTTCCGTAAGCAACAAAGTCACTTTCGTCACAATGGGTCCTTTCAAACACCCCTTCAATGTCACCCAACCATCTTTGGCAAATTATCGGGTCAACCTCCCTGTTGTAAATTGGCGGTTTACATGCCATAAATTTTTTGTATGAACACCCTTTACGTTCTCCCGATTTCTCTTTGCATGAATCAATTCGAGCAACTGGAAGAGTTGAGTAGGATACATGGCACGTTTCATGTGTCGTAATTGCGGAAATGTCTAGCGGAGGAAACAACCTATATCCATTACGACGATATCGAGGTGGATGAAAGCCCGAATTATGCGGTGAGGCCATTGGAGATTTTAGATCGAAAGGTCAAGCACTTGCGAAACAAACAAATCGATCAAGTCAAGATCAAGTGGGAGCATAGGAAGGGTTCGGACACTACGTGGGAGTCCGAAGAGGAGATGCGACGTCTCTACCCTACACTATTCGGTACGTACTCTGGTTTCGGGGACGAAACCCTTTTAAGGGGGATGGACTTGCAACATCCCGAAAATACACATTTTTAAATTTGTATTTAGTTGCAAATAAAATTAGTAAAAAAATGAACTAACTAGAAATGGCATTAACCTAGTTAATGACAACTTATGAGTAGTTAAAGTGATAAAACAAAAGAAAAACGAAAATTAAGGGACTAAAGGTTTTTAAGTGAAAACTAATAATAATAAAACAAAAATTAAAACTCACAACACACTTGTTTGTGTTGTTGAGATCGATCAGAAGACAGGGGGAGACCTCAAGCTCCCTAAAACCCTAGTTCATATCAAACACCTCCAATTGAAGGATCAAATCAAGTCCAAAACGAAATCCGAGTTGAGATTAGTGATCCCCATTACAAGGGGGTTGTAAGGTATGTAAAATTTGATGAAAATTCTCTGTTTGAAATTCTCATGAATTTGGGAAATCCGAAATTAGATGATGCATGTTTGTTATTTGGATAGAATAGGGATGATATAGTGTCTAGGAGTAAAACCTAGACAACAACATGTGAAATCATGTCTAAATTCAGGAAATTTCATGAACACATTGAAGGTGGTTTATGGGTTTTGTGAGAAAATGATGAACACTAGGGTTTAGAAGGCTATTCTAGTGTAAATTGATTCATAGAAAGAGATTACTGAAATCTGAATGTTAAATTTTATATGTGAAAGCTTGATTTATGTAAATTCGGGCTAAATGATAAGTTAGGGACTTGTTATATAATCATGTAAAATTTTGCCCTTAAAGTGTTTGTATAAATGCCTCAAAGAAGGCTTGAAACTGAAATTTAAGGTTAAAACGCATGATCGTGATGTTTAGGCAAATTATGCGACATATGATAGAAAAAGGAGTTCTAAACGTATCGTGATTGAACTCTATAGGAAAAGATACCGGGGCGTCGAGTGGACAAGCCGGTGGCGACTTGCGTTTGAAGGGCGTGCATTGAAGGTATGTAACTTGACCCGTTACATTAAGTGAATTATTGTTAAATTATATATAGTCGTATTGTAGGATGGAAATTTCATTGATTGTAGCGACCATGATCGTTACTTGAATTAATATGTTTAGAGTTAGTAAGATCCCGTTTGGTAGTCATCATATTGGAGGATTCCACAAGATGAGCCAACGGGTCGATTAGTTGTGTAAATTGTTGTGTTAGTGTTTTAGTGAGTTAACAATGGCGATAACAATCACAAGAGCATTAAGCCATGAGATTGGTAAAGAAATGCGGGTGATGATAAGCCCCGGATGTTGGGTATAAAGTGCCATAGGTTTACTAGTTAAATGGTAGCAAATTGAGTGAAGTTAAAATGGGCCGAATAATTGCATAAGTGATTTTTAGTAGTTTGGTCCGTAAGTTAAATTTTCGGTATTATAATTGGAATAGATACGTTGGTATTGAATTACGAGTTCCTCGTGATGTCATTTGGGCTGACAAATGCACCCGTGGCTTTCATGGACCTCATGAACCGGGTTTGCAAGCCAATGCTGGATAAATCGGTCATCGTGTTCATCGACGATATTTTGGTGTATTCGAAAAGTGAAGCTGAGCATGCACACCACTTACAAGAGGTGTTAGAGACACTTAGACGAGAAAGGTTGTATGTGAAATTCTCTAAGTGTGCATTTTGGTTACGAGAGGTGCAATTTCTCGGCCACATCATAAGTGCCGATGGAGTATTGGTAGATCCGTCAAAGATCGAGGCTGTGTCGAAATGGAATCCCCCGAAGAACCCTTCGGAAATTAGAAGCTTCTTAGGGCTTGCGGGGTACTATAGGAGGTTCATTCAAGATTTCTCCAAAATTGCGTCACCATTAACAAAGTTAACCCGAAAGGAGGAGAAGTTCATTTGGGGTGTTGAACAAGAAAGGGCGTTTCAGACGCTAAAAGAAAAGTTAACTCAAGCTCCGGTATTAACATTGCCGGACGGAGTCGAGGACTTGGAGGTTTATTTGGATGCCTCGTTATCGGGGCTCGGATGTGTTCTGATGCAACGGGGTAAAGTTATAGCTTATGCCTCGAGACAATTGAAGATACATGAAAAGAAATATCCCACGCATGATCTCGAGTTTGCTGCGGTGGTATTTGCGCTAAAAATATGGAGGCACTATTTATATGGGGTAAAGCGCACCATATTCACAGAGTCAAAAGAGCCTAAAATACTTCTTTGATCAGAGGGAGTTAAATATGTGCCAGAGACGATGGTTAGAATCGGTGAAGGATTTCGACTGCGAAATACACTACCGCCCCAGAAAGGCAAATGTGGTGGCGGATGCTCTGAGCAGAAAAGCGGACTATGTTCCAATACGAGTAAGGTCGATGCAGCTTGTGGTGACCTCGGGTATACTTGAACGTATCCGGAAAGCACAAGTAGAAGCAGTGAAAGAGGAGAATTGGAAGAAGGAACGAATAATCGGCTAGTTGAAAGACTTATCGGATGGAAAGAACGGGTTGAAGACTCTGTCACACCCCTAAAATCCACCATGCGGAGTACCACCGCTTGGAGGCGTGACATGACCAGGATTGAGCCACCAATCATTTTGAACAACATATTTAAGTAAATAAAACCAACCACAATACAATTGGTGACCAAAAGGAAGTTAACCAAGTTCAATTTAAACAGCGGAAGCATAAGACGTTAAACCAAAGCATAAGTTCGTAGTCCATAAGTTTAATGACCCAAAACATAAGTTTCATAAGACCATAAAGTTTATTTATTAAGTACGGGACATAACAGTTCGCATCCCACAACGACCACCTCCATGTGCAAGCCCCATAGCATCTAGCGACCTGCAAAGCATGTAACAACGAGTCAACAACAAAAGTTGAGTGAGTTCACGGTTGGTTATCCATTTTAGAGTTGTTTCCAAAAACGTAGTTTAACCTTAATCAGCTATCCAGCCGCGGGGGTTACCCCATAGTTGGAAAACGTTTATTAGTTAACCATCCCATGTCCACCTTCCCTGGCTATCCATCCCGGCACTCCGGCTGTGGGGGCTACCCCATTATTTAAACTAACAGACTCGTTTATCATATCGACTACTAACGAGAATTAATTGTGTCCTAGCGTCGGTGTCTATCATCACCGACGTGCCATAGTCCATTAGTACACGCCCGTCCGACTGGCACGGTGTGAGGTTTGTTAAACCTAATAGCGCTATTAACTAATGACCCGCTCGCCATAGCCTCGGCGATTAAGTCGATATAAAGGGAGTGACTTCGCTGATAGAGTTCTAGTCTAGTAAGTCTAATTCCGTCCCAACAGGAGGAGGAATTCTCATTCCTGAACACGTCCCAAGGACGAGGAATCCCTATTCCTGAACCCATTCCCATTCCCACCGGGAATTTACCATGCTTTGTAGAAAAGTGTGAACTCACCTCGGTTTGCTCGGTTAGGCTCTCAAAAATAGCTAGCAGTCAAGGTCGGTCAATCACGTCCTAATATGATTACCAGTTAGTCATTTAGTGGTTTCACATAGAGCACAAAGTTCCTACACGTATCTACTACATAACATGCATTCACTTTAATAGTTTACGCTCATATAAACATTCCACCTATAGCTACTCAAGAACAAGCATACGATATTGCACATATTACTTTCATTGACATATAACATGTTAGATCATCCTCAGATAACATACTCGATATTTAGATACGCAATTTACTACTTATGTCTTTTCAGCCTTAATATCCAAAATTGGGCTGTTTTCGGGCATTTTAATAAAATAGTTAACTTACTCCAAAAATTCCCAACTTTTTACAGAAGGTGCTAAACGATCGAAATATTATTTTGTAAAAATCTCGGGATCCATTCATTACCAATATTTTATAAAAAATCATTTACCGGACTGTAATCAGATTCATTACTTTCTAACTGCAGTCCACGGAATAATTTATTAAAAATTTATCGTAAGTCCGATTGACGAAATTCCAGTGGGAGAATTACAACGACATCAGTTTCCATCTACAGTACAAATTTCATGACGTAGTTCTACACAGATTTCAAGTTATGGCGAAAAACATAACACATATTTTATGCAGTAAAAACGCAGCCTGAGCTGCTGTCCAAAAACAGACCTTTAAAAATAGTAAACGAAGTCCAAAAATTATGATTCCAGTGCCATTAGAACCGTATTTCGAAATAGTACGTTATAGACTCAAGAAAATCAGTTTTTCGTTAAATATTGACATGTTTACTGCCAACTGAAGTTGGCTGTAAAAGCTTGGACAGAAGCTGTTTTCAGCTTTTAGCTTTCTAACTCGTGTTCAATTGATTCCGTTAACGTGTTTAGTGATCACAACGACATCAAACATCAATATTAACAAGCAAATCATCAGGTAATCAACAAGAATCAAAACAACTTCATATTAACATCACTTCATCACATTTCAACAATATTTCATCATTAAGTTAGCTCTATGTTCAAGACTTTTGCATATGATCTTCTAGTGTTCTTAAGTTTTCATAATAATCTAACTATTAACCACTTAAATAACATGAAAAATGAACGGATCTAAGTTCTTACCACTAGCTCAAGACTAGGGAAGTTCAAGTGAAGAAAAGTGGTGGATAAAAGAAGATGAGAGTGGTCCTTCAACTTCCGAACACACTGAGCTTCGTTGTATGTCTTCTAACACCTATGTATGCTCTTAGAATGCTTGAAAGTGATCAAGTGATGGTGGTGGTGGTGCTCTTGGGGTCGGCCGAAGCCAAGGGAGAGAAGAGAGGGTGAGGTGTGTTGAGTTGTGAATGAGAATTGAAAATAGATAGTCTAGTGGTTAGTGTTTATAACCTCCAACAAGTCCTTAACCATTAGTTCTTGTGTTTCAAAAGTTCCTATCATGATCTTATTTTTAATTCAAGAAAATCAAGTGTGTAAGGCCTTGGTGGCCGTGAGATATGTGGGGGGGGGGTATGTAGAGTAGGTTTAAACTAAGTTAGTTACTTTAAGGTTAAATTGTAAGTATTAGTTAGGTTTCTAGTTAGTTGATATTTTTATGAGGTGTTATGATGTTCGGGGACCATAACTAGCTCAGTAATGTAAAAACAATGCTTCTAGCATTATTTTGGTGTTCCGGGTAATGTCCGGTTATTCAGTTTGATATTGTTCCGTTAAAGTGCTTGATTAATCCCTAAAGTGTCCTATATATATATATATATGTATATGTATATATATATATATACGTATATATATATATATATTTGTAACATTTTTAATTTTCAACACTCAGGAAAGCATACCGGACTATTTAGTAACTTTTCTGTACACTACTAGTATGTTAACAAGCACATGTAAGTATAACACACTAATCAGAAAGCAGTTAACTGATTCAACACAGTCATCAAGCACTTTAATTATCATTAATAAATTGTACGGATACACGGAATTATGAGGGTTGTCACATTCTCCCCCTGTTAAGAAAATTTCATCCCGAAATTTAGCACGTGGTTACTGAGGAAGCTAGTTAAGTTGCGTTGGTTTCCTGGTTTTCCTGGGGTGTCACATCATCCCCCCGTTGATTTGGAATTTCGTCCCGAAATTCTGTAGTAGCTTCAGCCTCAGTAGTGGTTGCATTTTTCTTAAACAGCTGGGGATACTTGAGTTTCATTTGGTCTTCTCGTTCCCAGGTATACTCTGGGCCACGACGGGAATCCCAACAAACTCGAACAAGAGGTATTCTAGTGCGCTTGAGAATTTTAACATCTCGATCAGTAATCTCTACTGGTTCCTCGACGAATCGCAGCTGGTCGTCGATTGTGAGCTCCTTGAGGGGAACTATGAGGGTCTCGTCTGACAGACACTTCTTCAGATATGACGCGTGGAATATGTTGTGAACTCCACTGAGTTCTTCAGGTAGATTCAACCTGTAGGCCACCTTGCTAGTTTTCTCAATGATTTCGAACGGTCCGACATAACACGGATTGAGTTTGCCTCGTTTGCCAAAACAAACTACACCTTTCCAAGGTGAGACTTTGAGTAGCACTCGATCCCCAACCTGGAACTCGAGTGGCTTTCTTCGCTTATCAGCATAGCTTTTCTGACGGTCACGAGCTGCCGCCATTCGTTGTCGTATCTGAGCAATCTTCTCGGTTGTATCTACTACAAGTTCTGGGCCTGTGATTTGACTGTCACCAACTCCTGCCCAACAGAGGGGTGATCGGCACTTCCGTCCATACAATGCCTCAAACGGAGCGGCCTGGATACTGGTGTGGTAACTGTTGTTATAGGAAAACTCCACTAGCGGGAGGTGCTTTTCCCAGCCATTACCAAAATCGATGACACATGCCCTAAGCATGTCTTCAAGGGTCTGGATGGTGCGTTCAGATTGCCCATCCGTCTGTGGGTGATAAGCGGTGCACATATCTAAACGTGAGCCAAAAGACTTGTGCATGGCTTGCCACAGTTCAGAAGTAAAACGCGCGTCACGATCAGAAATGATGGAGGATGGCACTCCGTTCCTTGATACCACTTCCTTTAGGTAAATGTCCGCTAGAGTAGAAAACTTATCCGTTTCCTTGATAGCCAGAAAATGTGCAGACTTGGTCAGTCGATCTACGATCACCCAAATGGTATCGTTTCCGCGTTGAGATCTGGGCAGGCCAGTAATGAAATCCATGGAAATTTGCTCCCATTTCCATTTAGGTATCTCTGGTTGTTGAAGTGGGCCTGATGGTTTCTGGTATTCGACCTTGACCCTAGCACAAGTGAAGCATTTACTGACGTAGGTTGCTATGCTGCCTTTCATAGCAGGCCACCAGTATGTAGTCTTTAGGTCGTGGTACATCTTACCCGAACCAGGATGTACCGAATAACGAGACTTATGTGCTTCATCCATCACAAGTTCGCGTAAGTCTCCATAAAGTGGAACCCAGATGCGTCCGTTAACATAGTAGGCGCCGTTTTCCTTTCGTTCTAGCCGCTGCCTCGATCCTCGTAAGGACTCATCCCTGATGTTCTCTGCTTTCAATACTTCAACCTGAGCATCGCGAATCTGAGCGGGAAGGTTAGATTGGATGGTAAGCTGTAACGCACGTACACGCTTAGGTATAGTATCCTTTCGGCTGAGGGCGTCCGCCACAACATTGGCCTTGCCCGGATGGTATTTGATAGCGCATTCATAATCATTCAAGAGTTCGACCCATCGGGGTTGACGCATGTTTAACTCCTTTTGCTTGAAGATATGCTCGAGACTCCTGTGATCGGTGTAAATGGTGCACTTGGTACCGTACAGGTAATGTCTCCATATCTTAAGTGCGAAAATAACTGCTCCCAATTCCAAGTCGTGTGTAGTGTAGTTCCTTTTGTGAACTTTAAGTTGGCGCGATGCGTAGGCAATGACCTTGTCACGTTGCATCAACACGCAACCAAGTCCTTGGATGGAAGCGTCGCAATAAACCACAAAATCATCTGTGCCTTTAGGCAATGAGAGGATAGGCGCGCTACAAAGTCTATCTTTCAGGTGCTGAAATGCGGACTCCTGTGCATCACCCCAATGATAGGTGACACCCTTCTGAGTCAATGAAGTGAGAGGTTGCGCAATCTTGGAGAAATCTTTGATAAACCTTCTGTAATATCCTGCCAAACCCAAGAATTGGCGGATTTCTGTTGGTGTACAGGGTGCAGGCCAGTTCTTAATCGAGTCAACCTTAGATGGATCCACATGAATTCCATCCTTGTTTACCACATGGCCTAGAAAGTGGACTTCGCGAAGCCAGAAGTCACATTTCGAAAACTTGGCATACAACTGCTCTTTTCGAAGAAGTTCCAGAATAAGCCTCAGATGTTGCTCGTGTTCCTCCTGACTCTTAGAATAGATCAGGATGTCGTCGATGAACACTATGACAAACTTATCCAGGTAAGGCTTGCACACTCGGTTCATGAGATCCATGAAGACTGCAGGTGCATTCGTTAATCCGAAAGGCATAACCAGAAACTCGTAATGGCCGTAACGAGTTCTCAATGCTGTTTTGGAGACGTCCTCCTCTCGGACTCTCAGCTGATGGTATCCCGATCTCAAATCAATCTTAGAGTAATAACTCGACCCTTGCAATTGGTCGAACAAATCGTCAATGCGTGGAAGAGGATAACGATTTTTCACGGTCACCTTGTTGAGTTCGCGGTAGTCAATACACATTCTGAAGGTACCGTTTTTCTTCTTTACGAATAACACTGGAGCTCCCCAAGGCGAAGAGCTAGGACGTATGAAACCCTTTTCCAGGAGTTCTTGTAGTTGCGTAGACAGTTCTTCGAGTTTTGATGGAGCTAGACGATATCGTGCTCGAGCTACTGGTGCTGCTCCAGGAGCTAGCTCGATTTGAAACTCAACTTGGCGATGAGGCGGAAGACCAGGTAATTCCTCGGGAAATACCTCAGGAAAGTCGCGTTCAATAGGTATGTCTTCTATTGTCCTTTCTTCAGCGGATGAATCAGAAACGAGGGCTAGAATAGCGGTGTGGCCCTTTCGCAAGCACTTCTGGGCCTTAAGGAAAGAGATGATGCCTACAACAGCACCACCCTTGTCGCCACGAATCATGAGGGGTTCTTTACCAGAACGAGGGATACGGACGATTTTCTCCTTGCAAATAATCTCCGCTTGTTGTTGAGATAACCAATCCATCCCAATAATGACGTCAAAACTACCCAAAATGATAGGAATAAGATCGATAGAAAAGGTCTGACCCGCTAGTTCGAGGTTACAGCCCTTAACTATGTGTGTGGCTTCAAGACTTTTACCGTTTGCTATTTCTACCGTGTGTTTGGTGTTCAAAAGTGTTAGAGTGCGCTTAAGCATCTAACTAACTTTTAAGGACACGTAGCTAGTATCGGCACCCGAATCAAATAAAACAGTAACAAAGAAATCATCTAGAAGAAACTTACCCATCACAATGTTGGGATCGTTCCTTGCATCACCCTGACCAATCACGTACGCACGACCCCTTGCCCCATTACCATTGTTGTTTCCCCCATTGTCGTTTCCATTCCCCTGATTGCTGTTGTTCTGGTTCTGATTTAGCTGGGGGCAGTCCTTCTTGAAATGGCCCTCAGCACCACATTGAAAGCACCCCTTGTTGTTACCTTGTTGTTGCTGATGCTGGCGTTGATTTGGTGGGGCTTGCTGTTGCTGCCGATTCTGATTTGCTGGACACTGACTCCTGCAATCCCTTGCAATGTGACCAGGCTTGTTGCACCGATGACAGTTGCCTTTACTACATGGCCCGCTGTGGTGCAAGTTGCAACGATTACATTTGGGGTGATTCCCCTTGTATCCACCTTGACCTTGATTCCCAGAAGACTACTGACTGGGGCTCCTGTACTCGTCTGTCTTTCGCTGCTGGGATTGAGCTGAAGCAGAACCCTTGCCCAAATTTCCATCCCACTTGCGCTTATTATCATTGGGAGCATCAGAAGTAGTAGCGCTAATACGCTTGGGCAGCCTGTTCTACTCAACTGCCTGATCAGTGAGATGATGAGCCAACTTGATGATTTGTTGTATGGTGCCAAGATTAGCTGAGGTTACGTGACTCTGAATCTCTGGTACAAGACCCTTGAGGTACAACTCAATACGTTTGATGGGAGGGTCCACCATTGTAGGACACAAGATGGCCAGCTCGTTTGACCTCTTCGTGTATGCCTCGATCTCAGGCCCTGTCATCTTTAAATTGAAAAATTCCACCTCCAGCTTGTGGATGTCGTCACGACTGTAGTACTCTTCTTTGATTAACTCTTTGAAGTCATTCCATGGGGTGGCATTAGCAACCGCCAGCCCAAGCAGTTGAACCTGTGCTTTCCACCAGGTTAATGCAGCACCTTCGAGTGTTCCGGTAGCAAATTTCACCCTACGGTCTTCAAGGCATTCACACATCTCGAAAACAGACTCGAGCTTCTTGAACCAGTGAAGAAGACCTACAGCTCCTTCTGTGCCGCTGAAAGTACTAGGTCGGCAATCCATGAAGGTTTTGAATGTGCACACAGGAGGTTGTGCAGGTTGACCTGTCGCGCGAGAGCGAAAAGACAAGATTAAACACAAGAGTTGGTTTGCGAGGGTAGGGTCTAAACGACCTAAGATGGGTTGATATGGCAGGTTATAGCTCCTGCAGGGACAGCTGCGAGTGCCTCAACAACTCATTCATTGATCAAAGCCGTCAACTGGGCTTGAGTTAGGTTGATACGTCCACCGCGTCCGTTCATGATCTTCACAATGAAGCAACGTAAGTGAGAAAAGTGTCGCGAAAGTGCGTAAGTGTGGGACGACAGGAGAGAGTAAGCACACAAGGTTCAAATAGCAGTTATCACGTTAACTAATGCACAGTGTGAACTATCTAACCGACAATATAACATAAATCATACCACCTATTCTGTCGAGCCTTGCACGTGGAGTGAAGCGTCATTGTGGATCGTTGAGCACTGTACAGGTTATAGACTGGTTTTTATCAAAAAGCTTTTCCCTTTTTAAATCCAAGTTCACTATAAGCAATGGCTCTGATACCAATCTTTCACACCCCCAAAATCCACCATGCGGAGTACCACCGCTTGGAGGCGTGACATGACCAGGATCGAGCCACCAATCATATTGAACAACATATTTAAGTAAATAAAACCAACCACAATACAATTGGTGACCAACAGGAAGTTAACCAAGTTCAATTTAAACAGCGGAAGCATAAGACATTAAACCAGAACATAAGTTCGTAGTCCATAAGTTTAATGACCCGAAACATAAGTTTCATAAGATCATAAAGTTTATTTATTAAGTACGGGACATAATGTCACACCCCGAATTATCAGAGCTTGGCGTGACTGGACCGGTATCTTCATTGCACAGCGGAAGCAAAAGGTTAAGACTTCTAAACAGTGAACGCCTGCTAGGTACTCGAATTTCCATGGGTTCTCCTATTCCAACCGTTCCATAGTCTTAAAAAATGCAACCTGAGAAAGAACATGCGAAAAAGTCAACATAAAGTTGAGCGAGTTCATAGTTTGTTTTGAAAAGATTTAAAATAAATCTTTTTGTTTACCGGTTTAAAATATGTTGAGAAAATATAGAAAAAAAATATTTTCTCGGCATGATATATGAAAGTTGTGAGTCTAGCCCACGAGAGTGTTTGTGCATTGCACGAGAGAGAATGGGCCAAGCCCAAACTAACCTTTGTAAGCAGGATCAGCGCGTCCTCTTACTTAGGTATAATTTGAAAAATGTTACCAAAGATTGTAAATCTAGGTATTTGTGAGTTTCCATCAAATGAATCTTATGAATATAGGAAATTTTTAGTGTTGTAAATGGGTATGTAAAGCGTCTATGAACAGGTTGATCGTTAATGTTTCGCGAGGACATTAACGTATGCGGCGACATAGGAAGTACTCAACCTGTGTAGACGGTTTTTAGTGTCGAATCACCTCGACTGTGTCGAATCACCTCGACTGTGTGAACCACCTCGATTGTGTCGAATCACCTTGACCGTGTCGAATCACCTCGACTGTGTCGAATCACCTCGACTGTGTCGAATCCCCTCGACTGTGTCGAATCACCTCGACTGTGTCGAATCACCTCGACTGTGTCGCCCGTACCCATTAGAAAATCATGCACGTTTCGTAAATAGGCGCGTGTTTTGTAAAACCGGTATGTTTGATCGAAATCATTCGTAAACCATTTAAGTTCCTTGAAATTCGTTCGCAACACGGTTTAGAAATATGAGTTTTCGTTCATGGAAAAGTTGTTTATTTTTGCAAAACTTGCATGTCTTTCCACCCCCGAAAACATTTATAAAAATGTAAAATAGTAAAAAGTGGGGGTTATGAACTCACCTTGACATTCCTGTGCAAAGCTAGCTTAGCGTGTTTCCGTAGTGTCGTTCCAAGAATGTGAACTCGCTAGCGTGCAACTAAAGCATTCCTAATCAAGGAATAATTATAAGTTTCTAACTAAATTGGCGCAGCTAAACTACGTGTCCGAGCTCTACCGAATCGTTAACTAAACGATTCTATGAAGGTGTTATTGTTATTTGACTTAGAATAACCAATCTATGGTTATTTGGTCCCATTTATAATCGGGATAAAACTAAGTCTTGAAAGTGACTTAGTTTTTGAATGGTTTACAATATATAGGTTTATATATTTAAATATAAATATACTTACGGTGTCGTGTTAGTTGTGACGAATAGAAATACGTAGGTGGATAGCGGTTCGTGTCATCATAGTAGTTGTCGAAGGATGGAAATAAATATACATGCATATATTTCTACATATGTGTCTATATATCGAAAGCTTGATGTTTGAAATGAATTCAAACATTTGAGTCGTCTTACAAGAATACTCGGACTCTAAATAATGGAAAGTAATATAAATAACTATATTTACTTCATAAGATTTCCGAATACTAACATTTGAGATAAATATAAAAATTATATTTAGCTCTTTAGAAAGTTTAAAGTCGGCGCTTAAAATGAATATAAAACGTTACACTTATTTCATGCCTAAGTACAAAGTGGATTGTTTGAAATAAATATAGACATTATATTTAAACAAATGTTCAGAATTCTCGACATTCGACATATAACTCATTTTGTAAAAGCAATTGAGACTAAACACGCTTTGAAATAATATAATAAGATTCGAGTCTTAGTGGTTTAAAATAAAATAAATCGTATTCGTCGAATGTTATAACTTTATTTGTAATTCGTAAAGTCGCCAAAATAAATGTACTTTCGTATTTATTTTATAAGAAAATTCAAACTTCGATATGTGTCGTTTATATAATATAAAGATGTTTGATATATGTTGGATTTTTTTACGAAAACGGACAGAGTTTCCTCTGTTCTTGGACGATCCGACATCTAAAGTGTCGATTTATTTTCAAAATTCAATCAATTACTCAACACTGTAACAATATATATAAGATTCTTGTCAAAGTATATCAAAAGTAAACTAATATCGATTCTGGTCGAGCTCGGTCGCGTATAACTATAACTTTTCATAACAACGAAATAGATAAAGAGAATTTTCGTGTCGTTTAAACTTTTACCGCGTCTTGCGTTTGACCAGTTGACCCGACAGTTGACTGCCGTTGACTGGGGTTTGGCCAGTTGACTTTCGTCGACTAATTTTGACCGTGTCGTGAACGAGAACCACCCAAAACTGACCTGAACCGTAATCTGAACTGAAATCTGACCGAACCAAATCGTGACCTGAGGTGGACTAAGTTTGGCCCGTAACCTGTCTTGTTGAACCGAACCGAACCAAGACCCGAGATGTCACCCGAACCGACACTTGATTGAACTTGAACCAACCCACAAACTTGAAACGTGAATAAAACCACCACCATTACCGCCACTGCCGTAGACAGCATGGCTCCGGCGGTGAGCGCCGCCGTCGGCCAACACCACCCCCCTCCCCCCATCAATATCATCCTCGTCTTCAAACACATCGGCATCATATGGCCGGAAAAGCTTAGAACTTATAAGGTTCTGATAAAAAAAATAGGCTAAGGAGTATGAAAAAAATAGGGACCAGATCTTACCGGTATGTCGTCGGTACGTCGCCACGTTTTTCCGGCCGCCAGGGATCGACCGGTGTTTGGTTGGTTCTCCGTTTACTCTGTCGTTCCCTCTCTTTCTGCTCTCTCTCACTCTCTCGCTCTGATCTCGCCGCCACACGCCACCACCATCTGGTGGTGGCATCCATTAAATCAGAAAATATAGGGGGTGTCGGGTGGTAATTTAGGATGAATCAGGAGGTTTAGGGTTTCTCATATGTAGGAGAAGAGGGATACAGTGTGTGTGTGTGTGAATTGTATCGAGAGGGAGAGAACACTTGAGTTTTTGAGAAGATAGAATTTTTCATGTGTGTGTATTGTCTGTGTTTGAGTTTGTGGTAGGCAAGAGAAATGGATGAGGTTACTTGGAAGGGAATTAGGTATGAACGGCTGGACAAATGAAGCTATAGGGTTCACTATCCCTTATATAGCTAGGTTAAATTAGTGGGCTTTGGGCTTGGGCCCAAGGCCCACAAGCCCAATCCCTGTATTTAAGTGGCCCGAATTTTCCTATGAGACCCGTTATCAAACCCGATGTCTCCGTAACGTCAAATGATAAAATTTTATTATTAAAATACGTGAAGCATAATCAGTAGTCGTTTGTGCGCTCGATCGTCGATTATGGTTAATTTCGCGTAAAGTCGCGTTATTTGTCGATCTAACCGTTTTTCGTTCCGTTTTCGACTACGGTAGTTAAAATTTAATCACGATTCATACTAATTATATCGCAAAAGTTTAGTTTTGGAAGTAATTACGCGTGTCCGATGCTTTCGTTTGTCGACGGTGCGTTCCTGCATTCGCGTTTTTCTTTCACGTTTACGTTTTGTGGCGTACGGAAGCACGACAAATTCACAAAAATTAAATTCATAAATATAAAATATTCGTAGAAAATCCGTATTTGTCTGCGTTGTCAGTATTTCGTACAGTTTCAGTTCGTTGTCGTTCAATGTTAAGCGGATTTTTCCGCAATTCACCGTTTGCGTACTGTAATGTCGGTTAGATGTTCCTAGGCACTCCACAAGCCTAATCAAGTTAATCTACATCTTAAACACTATTTGTTAACGCCTAAACATTTGTTAATCACTTAATTAGACGCCGTTAATTACCGGTTGTCACATTCTCCCCCTGTTACAAAAATTTCGTCCTCGAAATTTAGACTATGTTATCTCCTCAGAATTGTGTCGTTCACAGGTAAGTCCGAACAAAACTAAAATGAATGGCCATGGAGTCAAATCAAGACTTGTTCAGATTACGTGAATGTAAGGACATTTTGCATCAAAGAACCCAACGGTTTAAATGAATTTGTTCCAGAAATCGATGTCAAGTGAACGAAGTTTATTGATACCGTCACCAATGTGACTAAATTTACGGGATTCAACAAAAGAGGAAATTTCAACCAGTGGAATTCCAAATGAACGTTCACTAACTGCAAATCAATTTTTAAAACAATAGAATTTACTACCAACGGAATCTAGCGTTGGTTGTTGTATAAGTGAAACTCGAATTCAACAAACTCAAATAAGTAGAATCATAAAATGATTTACCAACTCTTGAACCATTAAATGAATAAGATAAAATCAAGGTGTTAACATTGTTGAGTTGCAAGGATACACCGAAATGAAATACAACCGAACCTGGTGTATCATCGTCTTAATACATAGTTGCATTAAGACTGTTTAAATGATGTGTTAAACGAAGAGCATATATAGTTTCGCATGAAACAGTCGATCACGATTAGCACAAGCTACAAGTTTATACCGACGCCACAAGGTGTCGTAGTGAATGAAATAACTCGATGATAGCGGTGACCGAACAAGTATCACCGTGTATTGCATGAAACGCTCGATCATGATTAGCCCAAGCTACAAGTGTATACTGAAACCACAAGGTGTCAAAGTGAATAAAACAACTCAATAATAGCGGTGATCGAACAAGTATCACCGTATTTTAAATCAAATGAAGGCTCAACGAAATAAATGTGGGTGTTCCAAACAAATTCCATAGGATTTTCAATTGAAAATGAAACAAATAAATAATGTTTTTCGATCGAAAATGGAAGAGCAATAAATATCACAAAATGTTCGATCGATGCTGAAAGAATCGTTAAGAGGTACACTGAAATATTTAACACGAACTTGTGTACCATCATCTTAACACACAATTGCATTAAGACTGATTTAATACAATAAATCGAACAAACGGATTTAATATCAATAATCAAATAAATAAGCAATTAAATCCGTACATGATGGGTGCAAACGAGATTAGCGCAAGCTTCAAATATGTGAGACGCCACCACAAGGTGATCGTGATCAAAGAAACGACTCAATGAAGTCGAAGACCAAACAAGCATGTTATGGTTCAAAGCAAATGAAGTGCTTGTTGGGATTATGTAGAATATGATGACTTCAATCCATTATATTAGACCTTGAATTGAATATATATCATGAGCAAGTTCAAACAATTGAACTTGGTTTAGTCACATTTCAACAATGAATGCACGTATCGATACGAAATTTCAACATGGTTACAACGAAAAACCATGTATGTAGCTTGAAAAGGAAAAGAGATCCGACAAGTTTCATTGACTCGATATCAAGGAGTCAACGCTTTACAACAATGCAATCGTCCAAATCACAATGCAATAATCAACGTAGAGAAACAATATTGAACGTTGATAAAGCAACAATTTCGAGTGAAGTCACATGCGTAACAAACGACGCATGTATAAATATGAATTCATCAAGAATGAAACAAATGAGCATTCACTATTACGAAAGAAATTTTTTTTTGTGATGCAATGATCATTAGGGGGAGTAGAAGTATGAAAGTCTACTCACTATATGCAAAAAGTCGAAATTTCAACAAAAGAAATCTAAGGACTTTACCTGGAATTTCGCGTGATAATCGTTTGTTAGTTGACATTACCATGGAATGTCGAACATAGCGTAATCGCCATAAATGAAATAGGGGGAATGCGGAGACATGTGACTTCTTTTGCAGCGCCCATAGTTGTGAGTCTCATTAGACCTAGTATCGATCGTTATGAAATCTTGTTTAAGCGTACCTCAGTGTGATTCGTGTCGTTTGCAGGATCACGTGGCAAAGTACTGCATTTCGGTTGTTGTTCTCTCGCTATCGAGATTAGCATCGTTGTTGTCGTGATCGTTTGTGTTTTCCCAAGGCCTTGCCTCGAAAGTCGTGTGTGATGTACTTCGACGTCCGCTGACGTATAGTTTAAGTTTCACGTATATTCGCGCACTTGCGTTTCGTTCCGCGTAGAATGTGATGTGCTCTGACATCCGTTGACGTATAGTTTGAGTTTCATGTATCATTGTGCACTAGCGTTTCGTTCCACGTAGGTTACCTGCTCGGGTAAGTGAAATAGCATAGAAGACATAACATAATGGTGTTTGCTCGAGTTGTTAGTCACGGTTTCTAAGTGAGGACTTTTAATGAGTTTCAAAATAGGTTCCCAAAGGTCCTAAATGCATGTTATTCAAAACTCTCAAAGTTTTGATTTTTGTGTGTAATTGTTTCGTGTAACGTGTATCAACACAACACTTGTGTATGTTTAAAACCAAAATTGTTGACTCATTGTTTTCAGCAACGGTTGGAACCCATATTCGAGTCTTAAGCGTTCTGTATGTGTTCAAGTCTTGATATCTAAGTCCCCAGAGGATAGTGAGGTTAAAGCCTAGGTATCTCTAGAGAAACCTAATTCGCTGAAACCTATAGCTCTGATACCAATCTGTCACACCCCGAATTATCAGAGCTTGGCGTGACTGGACCGGTATCTTCATTGCACAGCGGAAGCAAAAGGTTAAGACTTCTAAACAGTGAACGCCTGCTAGGTACTCGAATTTCCATGGGTTCTCCTATTCCAACCGTTCCATAGTCTTAAAAAATGCAACCTGAGAAAGAACATGCAAAAAAGTCAACATAAAGTTGAGCGAGTTCATAGTTTGTTTTGAAAAGATTTAAAATAAATCTTTTTGTTTACCGGTTTAAAATATGTTGAGAAAATATAGAAAAAAAAAAACATTTTCTCGGCATGATATATGAAAGTTGTGAGTCTAGCCCACGAGAGTGTTTGTGCATTGCACGAGAGAGAATGGGCCAAGCCCAAACTAACCTTTGTAAGCAGGATCAGCGCGTCCTCTTACTTAGGTATAATTTGAAAAACGTTACCAAAGATTGTAAATCTAGGTATTTGTGAGTTTCCATCAAATGAATCTTATGAATATAGGAAATTTTTAGTGTTGTAAATGGGTATGTAAAGCGTCTATGAACAGGTTGATCGTTAATGTTTCGCGAGGACATTAACGTATGCGACGACATAGGAAGTACTCAACCTGTGTAGACGGTTTTTAGTGTCGAATCACCTCGACTGTATCGAATCACCTCGACTGTGTGAACCACCTCGATTGTGTCGAATCACCTTGACCGTGTCGAATCACCTCGACTGTGTCGAATCACCTCGACTGTGTCGAATCCCCTCGACTGTGTCGAATCACCTCGACTGTGTCGAATCACCTCGACTGTGTCGCCCGTACCCATTAGAAAATCATGCACGTTTCGTAAATAGGCGCGTGTTTTGTAAAACCGGTATGTTTGATCGAAATCATTCGTAAACCATTTAAGTTCCTTGAAATTCGTTCGCAACACGGTTTAGAAATATGAGTTTTCGTTCATGGAAAAGTTGTTTATTTTTGCAAAACTTGCATGTCTTTCCACCCCTGAAAACATTTATAAAAATGTAAAATAGTAAAAAGTGGGGGTTATGAACTCACCTTGACATTCCTGTGCAAAGCTAGCTTAGCGTGTTTCCGTAGTGTCGTTCCAAGAATGTGAACTCGCTAGCGTGCAACTAAAGCATTCCTAATCAAGGAATAATTATAAGTTTCTAACTAAATTGGCGCAGCTAAACTACGTGTCCGAGCTCTACCGAATCGTTAACTAAACGATTCTATGAAGGTGTTATTGTTATTTGACTTAGAATAACCAATCTATGGTTATTTGGTCCCATTTATAATCGGGATAAAACTAAGTCTTGAAAGTGACTTAGTTTTTGAATGGTTTACAATATATAGGTTTATATATTTAAATATAAATATACTTACGGTGTCGTGTTAGTTGTGACGAATAGAAATACGTAGGTGGATAGCGGTTCGTGTCATCATAGTAGTTGTCGAAGGATGGAAATAAATATACATGCATATATTTCTACATATGTGTCTATATATCGAAAGCTTGATGTTTGAAATGAATTCAAACATTTGAGTCGTCTTACAAGAATACTCGGACTCTAAATAATGGAAAGTAATATAAATAACTATATTTACTTCATAAGATTTCCGAATACTAACATTTGAGATAAATATAAAAATTATATTTAGCTCTTTAGAAAGTTTAAAGTCGGCGCTTAAAATGAATATAAAACGTTACACTTATTTCATGCCTAAGTACAAAGTGGATTGTTTGAAATAAATATAGACATTATATTTAAACAAATGTTCAGAATTCTCGACATTCGACATATAACTCATTTTGTAAAAGCAATTGAGACTAAACACGCTTTGAAATAATATAATAAGATTCGAGTCTTAGTGGTTTAAAATAAAATAAATCGTATTCGTCGAATGTTATAACTTTATTTGTAATTCGTAAAGTCGCCAAAATAAATGTACTTTCGTATTTATTTTATAAGAAAATTCAAACTTCGATATGTGTCGTTTATATAATATAAAGATGTTTGATATATGTTGGATTTTTTTACGAAAACGGACAGAGTTTCCTCTGTTCTTGGACGATCCGACATCTAAAGTGTCGATTTATTTTCAAAATTCAATCAATTACTCAACACTGTAACAATATATATAAGATTCTTGTCAAAGTATATCAAAAGTAAACTAATATCGATTCTGGTCGAGCTCGGTCGCGTATAACTATAACTTTTCATAACAACGAAATAGATAAAGAGAATTTTCGTGTCGTTTAAACTTTTACCGCGTCTTGCGTTTGACCAGTTGACCCGACAGTTGACTGCCGTTGACTGGGGTTTGGCCAGTTGACTTTCGTCGACTAATTTTGACCGTGTCGTGAACGAGAACCACCCAAAACTGACCTGAACCGTAATCTGAACTGAAATCTGACCGAACCAAATCGTGACCTGAGGTGGACTAAGTTTGGCCCGTAACCTGTCTTGTTGAACCGAACCGAACCAAGACCCGAGATGTCACCCGAACCGACACTTGATTGAACTTGAACCAACCCACAAACTTGAAACGTGAATAAAACCACCACCATTACCGCCACTGCCGTAGACAGCATGGCTCCGGCGGTGAGCGCCGCCGTCGGCCAACACCACCCCCCTCCCCCCATCAATATCATCCTCGTCTTCAAACACATCGGCATCATATGGCCGGAAAAGCTTAGAACTTATAAGGTTCTGATAAAAAAAAATAGGCTAAGGAGTATGAAAAAAATAGGGACCAGATCTTACCGGTATGTCGTCGGTACGTCGCCACGTTTTTCCGGCCGCCAGGGATCGACCGGTGTTTGGTTGGTTCTCCGTTTACTCTGTCGTTCCCTCTCTTTCTGCTCTCTCTCACTCTCTCGCTCTGATCTCGCCGCCACACGCCACCACCATCTGGTGGTGGCATCCATTAAATCAGAAAATATAGGGGGTGTCGGGTGGTAATTTAGGATGAATCAGGAGGTTTAGGGTTTCTCATATGTAGGAGAAGAGGGATACAGTGTGTGTGTGCGTGAATTGTATCGAGAGGGAGAGAACACTTGAGTTTTTGAGAAGATAGAATTTTTCATGTGTGTGTATTGTCTGTGTTTGAGTTTGTGGTAGGCAAGAGAAATGGATGAGGTTACTTGGAAGGGAATTAGGTATGAACGGCTGGACAAATGAAGCTATAGGGTTCACTATCCCTTATATAGCTAGGTTAAATTAGTGGGCTTTGGGCTTGGGCCCAAGGCCCACAAGCCCAATCCCTGTATTTAAGTGGCCCGAATTTTCCTATGAGACCCGTTATCAAACCCGATGTCTCCGTAAAGTCAAATGATAAAATTTTATTATTAAAATACGTGAAGCATAATCAGTAGTCGTTTGTGCGCTCGATCGTCGATTATGGTTAATTTCGCGTAAAGTCGCGTTATTTGTCGATCTAACCGTTTTTCGTTCCGTTTTCGACTACGGTAGTTAAAATTTAATCACGATTCATACTAATTATATCGCAAAAGTTTAGTTTTGGAAGTAATTACGCGTGTCCGATGCTTTCGTTTGTCGACGGTGCGTTCCTGCATTCGCGTTTTTCTTTCACGTTTACGTTTTGTGGCGTACGGAAGCACGACAAATTCACAAAAATTAAATTCATAAATATAAAATATTCGTAGAAAATCCGTATTTGTCTGCGTTGTCAGTATTTCGTACAGTTTCAGTTCGTTGTCGTTCAATGTTAAGCGGATTTTTCCGCAATTCACCGTTTGCGTACTGTAATGTCGGTTAGATGTTCCTAGGCACTCCACAAGCCTAATCAAGTTAATCTACATCTTAAACACTATTTGTTAACGCCTAAACATTTGTTAATCACTTAATTAGACGCCGTTAATTACCGGTTGTCACACATAACAGTTCGCATCCCACAACGACCACCTCCATGTGCAAGCCTCATAGCATCTAGCGACCCGCAAAGCATGTAACAACGAGTCAACAACAAAGTTGAGTGAGTTCACGGTTGGTTGTCCATTTTAGAGTTGTTTCCAAAAATGTAGTTTAACCTTAATCAGCTATCCAGCCGTGGGGGTTACCCCATAGTTCGAAAACGTTTATTAGTTAACCATTTCATGTCCACCTTCCCTGGCTATCCAGCCCGGCACTCCAGTCGTGGGGGCTACCCCATTATTTAAACTTCCAGACTCGTTTATCATATCGACTACTAACGAGAATTAATTGTGCCCTAGCGTCAGTGTCTATCATCACCGACGTGCCATAGTCCATTAGTACACGCCCGTCCGACTGGCACGGTGTGAGGTTTGTTAAACCTAAAAGCGTTATTAACTAATGACCCGCTCGCCATAGCCTCGGCGATTAAGTCGATATAAAGGGAGGGACTTCGCTGATAGACTTCTAGTCTAGTAAGTCTAATTCTGTCACAACAGGACCAGGAATTCTAATTCCTGAACACGTCCCAAGGACGAGGAATCCCTATTCCTGAACCCATTCCCATTCCCACCGGGAATTTACCATGCTATGTAGAAAATTGTGAACTCACCTCGGTTTGCTCGGTTAGGCTCTCAAAAATAGCTAACAGTCAAGGTTGGTCAATCACGTCCTAATATGATTACCAGTTAGTCATTTAGTGGTTTCACATAGAGCACAAAGTTCCTACACGTATCTACTACATAACATGCATTCACTTTAATAGTTTACGCTCATATAAACATTCCACCTATAGCTACTCAAGAACAAGCATACGATATTGCACATATTACTTTCATTGACATATAACATGTTAGATCATCCTCAGATAACATACTCGACATTTAGATACGCAATTTACTACTTATGTCTTTTCAGCCTTAATATCCAAAACTGGGCTGTTTTCGGACATTTTAATAAAATAGTTAACTTACTCCAAAAATTCCCAACTTTTTACAGAAGGTGCTAAACGATCAAAATATTATTTTGTAATAATCTCGGGATCCGATTCATTATCAATATTTTACAAAAAAATCATTTACCAGACTGCAATCAGATTCATTACTTTCTGACTGCAGTCCACAGAATAATTTATTAAGAATTCATCGTAAGTCCGATTAACGAAATTCCAGTGGGAGAATTACAACGACATCAGTTTCCATCTACAGTAGAAATTTCATGACGTAGTTCTACACAGATTTCAAGTTATGGCGAAAAACATAACACATATTTTATGCAGTAAAAACGCAGCTTGAGCTGCTGTCCAAAAACAGACCTTTAAAAATAGTAAACGAAGTCCAAAAATTATGATTCCAGTGCCATTAGAACCGTATTTCGAAATAGTACGTTATAGACTCAAGAAAATCAGTTTTTCGTTAAATATTGACCTGTTTACAGCCAACTGAAGTTGGCTGTAAAGGCTTGGAAAGAAGCTGTTTTCAGCTTTTAGCTTTCTAACTCGTGTTCGATTGATTCCGTTAACGTGTTTAGTGATCACAATGACATCAAACATCAATATTAACAAGCAAATCATCAGGTAATCAACAAGAATCAAAACAACTTCATATTAACATCACTTCATCACATTTCAACAATATTTCATCATTAAGTTAGCTCTATGTTCAAGACTTTTGCATATGATCTTCTAGTATTCTGAAGTTTTCATAATAATCTAACTAGTAACCACTTAAATAACATGAAAAATGAACAGATCTAAGTTCTTACCACTAGTTCAAGACTTGGGAAGTTCAAGTGAAGAAAAGTGGTGGATAAAAGAAGATGACAGTGGTCCTTCAACTTCCGAACACACCGAGCTTCGTTGTATGTCTTCTAACACCTATGTATGCTTTTAGAATGCTTGAAAGTGATCAAGTGATGGTGGTGGTGGTGCTCTTGGGGTCGGCCGAAGCCAAGGGAGAGAAGAGAGGGTGAGGTGTGTTGAGTTGTGAATGAGAATTGAAAATTGATAGTCTAGTGGTTAGTGTTTATAACCTCCAACAAGTCCTTATCCATTAGTTCTTGTGTTTCAAAAGTACCTATCATGATCTTATTTTTAATTCAAGAAAATCAAGTGTGTAAAGCCTTGGTGGCCGTGAGATGGGTGGGGGGTATGTAGAGTAGGTTTAAACTAAGTTAGTTACTTTAAGGTTAAATTGTAAGTATTAGTTAGGTTTCTAGTTAGTTGATATTTTTATGAGGTGTTATGATGTTCGGGGACCATAACTAGCTCAGTAATGTTAAAACAATGCTTCTAGCATTATTTTGGTGTTCCGGGTAATGTCCGATTGTTCGGTTTGATACTGTTCCGTTAAAGTGCTTAATTAATCCGTAAAGTGTCCTATATATATATATATTTTTGTAACATTTTTAATTTTCAACACTCAGGAAAGCATACCGGACTATTTAGTAACTTTTCTGTACACTACTAGTATGTTAACAAGCACATGTAAGTATAACACAGTAATCAGAAAGCAGTTAAGTGATTCAGCACAGTCATCAAGCACTTTAATTATCATTAATAAATTGTACGGATACATGGAATTTTGAGGGTTGTCACAGACTCGATCCGGAAGAATATGGGTTCCAATCACTTGTGTGGTGAAGGCGCTACTACTTGATGAAGCCCATAAATCTCGATATTCTATTCATCCGGGTGCGACCAAGATGTACAACGATCTGAAACAAAATTATTGGTGGCCCGGAATGAAGAGGGATGTGGTGAAATATGTGGAGAAGTGCTTGACTTGCTTACAAGTCAAAGCGGAACACCAGAAACCTTATGGGAAACTACAACCTTTGGAGATCCCGGTTTGGAAATAGGAACATATCACTATGGACCTATTGACCAAACTACCTAAAACGATTCGGGGATTTGACGCTATATGGGTGATTGTGGATAGATTGACGAAGAGTGCACATTTTATTCCTATACGCGAAATATATACTTCGGAAAAGATGTCCGAGGTATATACAAATGAAATAGTGGCACGTCACGGAGTACCGGTATCCATTGTGTCGGATAGAGATACCCGGTTTACTTCAAACTTTTGGCGAGATTTTCAAGAACAGATGGGAACAAAACTCTTCATTAGCACCGCCTACCATCCTCAAATGGATGGGCAGAGTTAGAGGACAATACAGACGCTAGAGTATATGTTACGGGCATGTATCATCGACTTCGGTGGAAATTGGGATGTTTATCTACCCTTGGCCGAATTTTCGTATAACAACAGTTACCATTCGAGTATCGGCATGGCACCTTACAAGATGCTATATGGTAGAAAATGTAGAACCCCGGTGTGTTGGGGTGAAGTGGGACCACGTGAATTGGCACATAAAGACATAATCCAAGCCACTAATGAGAAAATTGAAGTGGTGCGAGCCCATTTGAAAGCGGCCCAAGATAGACAGAAGTCTTATGCCAACAAAAGACGAAGACCGATTGAATTTCAGATAGGCGATATGGTTATGCTAAAAGTTTCCCCATGGAAGGGCGTTATCAGATTCAGAAAAAGGGGGAAACTAAGCCCGAGGTTTATCGGGCCATTTAAAATCATTGAACGGGTTGGCAAGGTGGCTTATCGCCTCGAGCTACCGGAAGAGTTGAGTAGGATACATGGCACATTTCATGTGTCGCAATTGCCGAAATGTCTAGCAGAGGAAACAGCCTATATCCATTACGACGATATCGAGGTGGATGAAAGCCTGAATTATGCAGTGAGGCCATTGGAGATTTTAGATCGAAAGGTCAAGCACTTGTGAAATAAACAAATCGATCAAGTCAAGAACAAGTGGGAGCATAGGAAGGCTTCGGACACTACGTGGGAGTCCGAAGAGGAGATGCGACGTCTCTACCCTACACTATTAAGTACGTACTCTGGTTTCGGAAACGAAACCTTTTTAAGGGGGATGGACTTGTAACATCCCGAAAATACACATTTTTAAATTTGTATTTAGTTGCAAATAAGATTAGTAAAAAAATGAACTAACTAGACATGGCATTAACCTAGTTAGATGACAACTTATGAGTAGTTAAAGTGATAAAACAAAAGAAAAACGAAAATTGAGGAATTAGAGGTGTGAAGTGCAAGGCCATTGATATGTGTGAAGTGCAGTAGGAAGACTCAAACCTAGCAGATTTTTGCGTTGGGCTCAAAGTCACCCCGAGGTCCGTTCTGTTGGGCCTGGGGCTGGGCTCGCTACACCCAAATAGATCTACCGTTAATGACCCTCGGTCCTACAATGAGGATTAATGGCCTCCAGTTCCCGCCTACCCACTCACATGATCTAAGTAGTAACCCTCCTTACGCTAGCCATACCATGTAAAAAGTATTCGTAATCATAGTAACATGTATTTCACCCCCGAAGTATAAAAACTGAAAACAGTTAAGAGAAAAAGGGGGGGGGCATGAACTCACTGAAGTGCGTCTCGAAATAGTAATCTCCCAGTCAACCTGCTGCGTGACGACCTACACGTACTAACTTCTATTAGACGGACGGTCGTGCCTTGGCTTAAGGTTTAACGTTTTTGGGAAATAGTTAGACAACTATTTCATATTTACACTTCGTAATTATGTATTAATTATATTCCTTCCCAAGGATGGGGGCTTTAATACATGTGTGTTTGTATAATTCCAAGAATATATTATTAAGTCTCACTTAATAAAATATATTTTAATTCATTTGTCTAAAATATTCTATCTTCAAAATGTACATATTTTTCCCAAAAATATTATATTCTATTCTATACAATTTTCCAAAATAATTCCTTAGTCAAAATACACACTTACGAGTATTTCTGAAAATACATAAGTTACATTTTAAGGTTCATGTGGTAATAATAATACCGGTGTACCTTAAATATTTATTGTGAGGGCGTTAGTATTATTTTGGAGTCGTTACTGTTCAGTGTATTCCAATAATATTATTTTTACTCTAAAATAATATTTATGTGGTTCACAAAATAATCATAAAATCCACACAAGTGTTACTATGAAAAATATATATTCTAAATATATATTTAGCCAGTTTTATTTATGAAAATCCACCTCCGACACTTGGTTATTTTGTAATAAAAATCATGGCGAACTTTATTTGGAAAAACAGGTTAAAATATATTCATAACACTTGTTGCAAAAATATTTTCCAAGTGTTATATTTCTGGAAAAATTTCGCCAGAGTTTCCTCTGTAACTGGAGGTGGCTACGCTTACTAGCGTATCATTTTCTTTTAACAACTCAATCAATAAATTTTCAGTCATCAATATTCAATATCAAAACATCAAACTAGTAAAAAATATGCATAAATTGCAAACACATAAACTTGTAAGTTGTGTAAAAGTATGTAGTAACTTTCCAATATTTTTAATAGATCTTTCTATTTCTAAAAATAAAATCGGTTTCTTGGAAATCTTATCTTTAAAAAAAATGTAACTTTACAACTTCTTAGTCATAAATTACGAAAATATTTCTTTGTTAAAACCTTTTGTCCCACAAGTGTTTACACACTTGTTTGTTCACAAAAATGCTTTTATTTCATGAAAGATCCGGCTTTTAAACGTGATTGCATCTTACACTTGGTTCTTCGAAAATACCACTTGTAGATCTTTAGATCTACTAGTTTAGAACTCCATTTTACAAGAAAAATCACTTTTACACAAGTTCATGTTCATAAATAGTAGAGTTCATCATCTTACCATTTTTACACTTAATATAACACTAGTTCATGTTCCATGAACATGATCTAGCATGATTAGATGACGATCCGTTCTACTACTAGCATCAAATAACATAAAATAATCATAGCTAGACAAGTTTCATAAGTTTTACACCACTATTTACTCTTTAACCATCAAGTTTATCATTCTTACAAGACTTTTAGTCTTTGATCTTTAGTGTTCTCTATGAGGCTAGGGAAGAATCAAAGCAAAAACTAGGTGGATAAAAGCGATGTAGAGAGGTCCTTGTGATTCCGTAAGCACCGGGTCTCCTCGTATGAACTCTAGCACACTTGTATGTATGAAATTTGCTTGAACAAAATTTGAAGGATGGTGAGGTGATGGTTATGGTGTTCGGCCGATCCAAAGGAGAGGAGAGGGAGAGTAGTTTTTTTTTTTTGTTAAGTGTTGGAGTGAATGATAATGTGATTACCTCCTAAACCTTCTTATAAACCATCCATTCCCTTTACCCATTATACAAAGTGTCCCTATGATATTAGACAAGCAAGATTAAAATAATCAAAATTGGGTGTGTGTGTTCCCTAGGGGAACCGATCGGATCATGGGGGGGGGGGTAATATGGTTGGATTTGGACTAACTAGTTAGGTGATATTTAGTTTAGTTAGGTGATTGATTTAGTTATTAGTGTGTAGTGTTTTGTAACGGGCGTTAGGGTGTTCGGGGACCCTAACTAGCTCAGAAAAGGAAAAACAATGTCATTGTCAATATTTTTATGTTATGGGTAAAGTCCGGTTGTTCGGTTGGATACTGATCCGTTAAAGTGCTTAATAAGCATTTAAAGTGTCTTTAATATTATTTTTAGTGACACAATAAATTCCCGACACTTTGGAAAGTGTCTAGTATTATTTTCCCATGTTTTTGTGCACTTTACTAGTTAGCTTAAATGCTGAATTTTGTATTAAAGTGCAGAATTTCGTGTTTAAAACATGTTTTAGGCACATCCGGTCACTATAACTAATACCTAGTGACGCAGTTCTGCAATCCTCACCTCTCTACACTCCCTACTAGTGTAGTGATCTGTTCCCGGCTCATACTGGCCTTAGAGACAACGTCTGTCTGGTGCTGGCTATGTTAGCACGTTTACTGGGTTACCCGTTCATTGTGCTACTGTGCTTTTTTGCATCAAGTTTGTCACTATAGTTCTGTGTAAATAAATGGAGTGACAGCTGTTAGGATCTGAGGCTGTCATGATTCGTGTTTGTTTGCATAAAACGAGTAAGTGCAGCGGAAATGAGTAGCAAACTATGTAAACACAAACAAAGGAAAGTATAGATTGATAAACAATTGCTTTTCATTGATTCAAATGATTTACATAAAAGCAAAAGATTACAGTAAAAGCTTACAATCTAAACTCCCCCTCAGCCTGATACACCAGAGTTGGTTACACAAGATGAAAGGATGAATTGAGGAGAAGAACTCACTCAAAACGATCAAGTGTAACAGTACAGAGTACTGTCATACTTATAGGCAAACCAAACTGCTGATATACTTCAGCTGACGTCACCATGATAGTGACATCTAACGACCTAACAAACTACAAATACTGTCCTATACAAACTACTGTTATTAACATCTGATATTCACTAACATACAAAACAAAATGAAAACTACTGCTTCACGTTCCACTGTTGTAGCCTTAGCACAGATGTTGAGTCTTCAATGCTTTCTTCAAAGGTGATCAGTCTTTGAGAGGGCAGTGCTTGAGTCTTCAGCAGCACTTAGGAAACAGCAGTAGATAGAGCAACAGAGTTTGTCTTTAGCAGTTGTTAGGTAATCATCAGAGTTTGGTTTATCAGTTGTTGTAGTTGAGCAGCACTTAAGATTATCAGTTGTTAGATAACCACTGTCAAGGGGAGAGATTAGAGTAAACTACTGCTTATTTGAAGTCCACTGATGGGATCCGGTTTTGGCTTTACATTATCTGTTCCTCTGTTAGGGTTCAATCCCAACAATCTCCCCCTGGAACAGATAATGCCAAAACCCTTCCTTATTCAGGACCTTTATTCTTCATCAGAAGTTCCTTTGCTTTTCTTTTAAATTCTTCCTCAAAATCCTTGGAACTTGTATCATCCTCATCCCTGCACAGTGTAAGCTCAAGGAGATCCTGTAGATCTTCAGCACTTAGGCCTAGTGCCTGATTCCTTGATATATGCTTCACATCACCATTGAATCTGAGCAAAGTCAATACGTGGGTCTTCTGATCAGACATCCACTTTAGTATTTTTGAACTCAATGGGTTTCTTGGGAGAGATTTATTATATGATGAACTTGAAGTGATTGGCCTGAAGAAGTGAAGAGCAGCATCATGAGCTTCAGACACTCGTATGAATGCTTGATCAATGATCTTGTTGGCTTCAGCTATATCTGCTTCAACTTCTTTGTCAATCAGCTCACTGTTTGTGATGCCTGCTGATGACTTTTGGCTTACTACTTTAACCTTTTTGGCAAGGACTTGTAGTTTAGCCAATCTTTCTTTATCTGAAGCTATTTTCTTCATAGCTTCTTCAATCTGTTCAGCTTCTTTGTTCTTATCTACTCCAGCAGACAGCATTTCCCTCTTTTCTTTACTCAGCTTTGTAATAAAATCTTCTGCTGTGCTGATCTGTGTTTCGAAAAGTTTGACTTGTTCTTGAAGCTTTTTGTAGTCAGACATTTTGGGAGGGTTAGAGGCTTTCATCCTCTGCTTCTCAAGTCTTTCATAAGCTTCATCAGTTTGTTTCCTAGACCATTTTGATACGGCTTCAGCAGTGCCTATCTTAGCATCCACCAACTCCCTTTTCTTCCTTTTATACTTAGCAGTGAGATCAGCAATGAGTCTTTTGTACTTACTCCAGTTTGGAGCAGTTTTCTTCTTTGAGGGATCATTTTTGACCTTTTGGATCCTTTCAGCCTCATGCTTCAAAGCTACTAATGGCCATTCTTTAAACTGGGATTCTTCAGCTGGATAGAACTTTTCTTTCATGATGAAGGCTAGAAGCTGTTCTCTCAATCTCTTCTTTTGATCAGCCTTTTCTTTGTCTAGCTCTTGTGCATATTCTTCCATCTGCTTAACCTTTGCAAGGTAGAACTCCAGTCTATTCGCAATGCCTTCTTCGCTTAGTTTTTCTTTCTCACTGTCAACCTTGGCTTTAACTTTAGCTTGCCTTGCCTTTATCTTGAGATAATCATTTAAATCTTCTAGAGCTATATAGCCGATGAGTGAGGAGAATTTTCTTTTCGATGGGTCTGCTTCTGTATAAAACTGTCTAATCTCATTTTTTATGGCATCAAGCTCTAGTGGATATTTTTCAGCATTTGGATCATGTATCCCTTCATCGGCAGTAATTGGCTTTCTTTTTCTTTTTAGGAGCTGTGGTTGTGATATGGGAAGAGATATAGGAAGAATTAGGGTAGTTGTGGATGTCTGACTAACAGTGGTTGAAACAACTGGTGTCTCAACTGCTGTTGTCATTACAATTACTGATGTATCAGTAGTTGTCTTCTGCTTTTGAGCAGGGGATGGAGAATGGGAAATGATATTTGAAGGTGGTGATGGTGGTGGTGACTCATCATCAGGAATGAAGACCTTTCTTCTTTTTGAAGAGGAGACTGATGATGTTTTGGGTGGATCAGTGGTGTGTGATTGTGATTAACTAACAGTGGTTGAAACAACTGGTGCTTCAATCACTGTTGTCACTACAGCAGATGTTGTAACATCTGCTGTCTTCTGCTTTATTGCAGGAGGCAGTGGTGGTGATGTAATTGTAGATGATGATAGTGGTGGTTTTTGTGTTATAGACACAAGTGGTGGTGGAACAGTAGTTGTGATGGTGTGTGATGAGGTGGTGTGTGTTGAAGGTGTGTGTGTTGATGAGATGGCAGCTGTTTGGCTACTGACAGCAGTTTTTGTAACTACTGCTGTATCAGCTGTTGAAGTTTGTGAGGTTTTGGGTTTCTCTGGTTCAATGTACACCCCATCTTCTATACCTTTCTTTTTCAACCTGGTTTTCTCCCCCTTTTTGGCATTATCTGCCAAGGGTGTGTCCATGAAGAAAATGGCAGAAGGAGCTTTCTCACTTTGAGCATTCTGTTGTATGCTGGCCTTTATAGCCTTGATGTCTGCTTGAGTGTCTTTGAACCGAGATTCCACCATGTTGGTCAGCATTTTTACTTGATTTGCGTGCTGTTTAGCAGCCAATTGTTGCTGATGTTCAAGCAGTGGTTGGAGAATATTCCATAGCTCATTTGCAGCAAATGCTTGTGGAGTAGGTGCTTGAGCAGGAGGAGCAGAAGATTGGGCTATTTGAGCTTCTAACAGCTGCTGCACCATATCTTTTATTTCTGCAACTGAAGATTCTACGTTTTCAACTCTGGCCGTCAATTCATTATATCTATCATCACCTGAATTAACAGGATCATCTGAGTCCCCACCAGCAGTGGTTGTATCAATGTTTGACTTAGGAAGTGAATCCCAAATATCATCCATTGATGCCCCTTGTTCTTGGTACTGGGGACTTCTTTCTTCAGCAACCGATAGACCTTTGATGGTACCAGTGGTTATATTTAACTTACTGGTGGTTACCGATGTTGCCATGGAAGAAATTGCCTTCAAGGGAGTCTTAGTTTTGAAACAACTGTCCAACTGAAGATCTGTTGATCCATCAGTTGTAGTTGCTGCTCCACTTGAACTACCACCAAGAGTTACTTGTAACTCAAGGGGTGTAACCTCCTCAACTATTGTTGGGATAGCAGAGGTATTAACATCAGACCTAGTCACTTGTGGAGGTATGCTCTCAGTAATAGGTGATTGAGAGGAACTGGTTTTTGTTTGTGCAATATCAACTGCATGCAACAGGGGTATTATTGATTGTGGCATTATTATTGGTGAGGGTGTGGGGGTAGAAAGAGACATGTCCTTGGGATCAGGACTGTGGAAGATGGATCCGAGTGGATACAGAGCTTCATAATGTGGTGTCCATGTGCTTACAACCTGACCCTTTTGTGAGGATGCAGGAGGAGTTTTAGGCTAGGGTTGAGATCTTTCTTCCAGCTGCTGTGAGGAAGTAGCAGCAGTGGTTTCTTGTGACTTTTGTGTTGTCACTGGCATTAACTCAGGGATCTCATCTTCCAGAGTTGCCTTTGGTGTGGGTTTGGTGGGTTTTTTGGATGTTTTTCTTTTGGTCTTTTTGGTGGCAGGTGTTGGTTTCAAAGCAGTGGGTGTGCTACTTTGATCACCTGGAGCAGTGGGCTCAGCAGTGGTTACTACAGGGTCAGTGGCAGTTTCTAAAACCTGCTCTGCCTCTTTTGTTTTTAATTTTATTGGTGCCATCATTCTTGAAAAAGTTTCTTTTGTTAGAAAGTTTATTTTGAATGAGACACCTTGTTTGGGCAGTTCTGCATCTTTCTCTACAAATGTTTGTTCAAAATAATAGCTTAGAAATCTCGGAAAGAGCAGAAAAGCCTTATTATCAACGTTCTTTACCAAATCATCAAATATTACCTGGGAGTAGTTAAAGTTTTTATCGTTTAAATTTGCATACCCCAGGCATTGAATTTTTGTTGGTATCTCATTGAAGGACGTTGTTTTATTTGAAACACACATGAGCAGTTTGTGAAATAAAAATCTAGGTGCAGAAGGGAAATAACCCTTTTGTAGGGTATCTACCTTTGGTTGTTCTGCATAACCCCTGTTCATGAAATCCTTTACCAACTCGTCTTTTGTAAAAGAGGTTTTTCCATTTAGATCATCGAGTTTAAAGGTTTCAGAGATGGATTTCGGAGAAATTTTTACCTTCTTACCCTGTATCGAGGAGTTGATGGCGGCGGTGGTATCTCCTTGTTTTTCAAGGGTAGCATTTTTCCAGAATTCTCTCTGGGTATCAAGGTAAATAAGAGCGTCTGCAGTTATCAAAGTTTTGTACTTTGACGCAGAGAGAATGTCAAGGATGGAGTCGAATGTGTGGTTATCGGTGGGTTTTGTGAGTATACCCACATAACTGTGTGGAGCTTTGTAGCGTATCTCCATGGTTTCAGCGGCCATTTCAGTGGCTTCTGCTGTTTTGGAGGAAGATGATGAAGGTTTTGTTTTTGATTTCGATTTTGGCTTCGTCATTTTTGATGATGAATATCGAAGAAGATTTTTGGAGTTATGAGAGGGAAACTGTTTTGTGAAGAGAATGTTTGGAATTCAATTCGACAGTGTAATCCTCTGTTTGGATTTAATCAGGGTTTTATTTAGGGAAAAAGTGATTGCTGATGTGGCAGCGGTTATTTTGATCTGAAGGCTAAAAACAGACCACGTGTCAAACATCTGATGGAATGGTAAATGATGGAAGACAGTTGTTTTAACAACTACTGATGGATCACGCATCAGTAGTTACAACGGTAATCAAATGAAACAGTGGATGTATCAGTGGATGAAACAATGATTTTAACATCAGTGTTTTTGAAGAACAGAGGTTGACACTTTAGCAATGGACAGATTTTAGAGAGCAGATGTTAAGGCACAACAGCATTTTAGATACAACAGTGGATAAGAACAATATGTATAACAACTGGTTGTGCAGCAGTGTTTTGACCACTGACTGATAATTTTAGCATCTGTTTGTTCAGATGTAGGAATCTATCATCTGTTTAGTACCAGAAATGCTATTCTTAATAAAATCCATTTCAGATGTAAATTATCAAGACTAAATTACCAGCAGTTACCTGCAAGGAAACTTGTTCAAGGTTTTGCCAAATGTCTATTGTTTAGACAATGGTTCAGCATCCTAGATGATGAAGGCATTTCTACTAGAGCTGTTCATTTTGTGTCTAATTACTGGAACTAGAACATGAGTATCTCAATAGTCTAAGTCAATTTTCAATCAATTTATGATCAATGAAAACCTAACTTGAGCTTAACATGACCTTGGTATGTATGTCATTTCCTTTTGACCAGTTTTAGGGATAGTAATTACACGAAAAAAACAGGGTAATTATATCCAGACCAGAGATGAACTTTTACTATAAAAAATGAGTAAAAGAACATAATATATATTAAAAATATATCTGGTCTTTATTTCGGAGAAACAATACCTTAACAAAAATTAAAGGAAGTTTTGAAAATAATCAAAAAGGATCTGACAGTTATCAGAGAATTCATGATCATATTATTCTCAAGTTATTTTTTGACCATTGTTTGGGTCATTTTCTTGTCAATTGATTGAAATTCAATTTAAGTACAATCACTAGAGATGCTAATTGTTACCAGAACAGTTCCTGTTTTTGATGAATGCACACAGTTTCATAATAACCACTGATGATCTAATATTAATCCTCAAGAGTGCTTTATACCAATACTCTTTTCTTTTGATTTCAAAAGTTTTTGAGATAGTCACACTTTGAGATTAATTCATTTTCCTTTTCCCTATACCCGGTTTATTCATATGTTCAGAAATACTCACTAGGAGATTTTATTTTGAACATACCTTGTCCATAATCATTTTGAAGCAATGTTTTAAGAAATCTGACCATGTTTGAGCATGTTTTAGTTCAGATCTCACATTACTTATGATTAGGACTGTTTTAACATTTTATTTTTCTCAAAATGTGTTAGACAAGGTTGATTTGGTCCTTTTGAAGGTACTCAACTTGCCTTTGAACACATGAGAGATTTTGACTAAAGTTTTTCTCCCTCTTTTCGATATCAGCAGTATGCGGGTGTTTTAGATGAACACAAGTTTTGTTGATCTGAGGTACATACTTTAGTGTTTATTAAAAAAAACATCACAAATATCGAAACAACAATTGTAGTTCATTTTGAAACATTTAACGATCTCATAATTTATCAGATATTTTGCAAATCTGAAAACTATAAGTGACATATGTATGAAAACATTTGTTGTGTGAGATTTGTGTGTCATATGACATCTTGGTTGATTTACAGAGTTTTTGAATAACCATTTTGATCATGATTTGCTCATTACTCTGTTTTTCAACTGAATGCAACCAACCTTAGTATCAATGAATTTTGAGCTGAACTGTTATGTCAAATTGATTGTTAGATCAGATTTGACTGTCCAAGCTCTGATACCAATTGTTAGGATCTGAGGCTGCCATGATTCATGTTTGTTTGCATAAAACGAGTAAGTGCAGCGGAAATGAGTAGCAAACTATGTAAACACAAACAAAGGAAAGTATAGATTGATAAACAATTGCTTTTCATTGATTCAAATGATTTACATAAAAGCAAAAGATTACAGTAAAAGCTTACAATCTAAACTCCCCCTCAGCCTGATACACCAGAGTTGGTTGCACAAGATGAAAGGATGAATTGAGAAGAAGAACTCACTCAAAACGATCAAGTGTAACAGTACAGAGTACTGTTATACTTATAGGCAAACTAAACTGCTGATATACTTCAGCTGACGTCACCATGATAGTGACATCTAACGACCTAACAAACTACAAATACTGTCCTATACAAACTACTGTTATGTAACATCTGATATTCACTAACATACAAAACAAAATGAAAACTACTGCTTCACGTTACACTGTTGTAGCCTTAGCACAAATGTTGAGTCTTCAATGCTTTCTTCAAAGGTGATCAGTCTTTGAGAGGGCAGTGCTTGAGTCTTCAGCAGCACTTAGGAAACAGCAGTAGATAGAGCAACAGAGTTTGTCTTTAGCAGTTGTTAGGTAATCATCAGAGTTTGGTTTATCAGTTGTTGTAGTTGAGCAGCACTTAAGATTATTAGTTGTTAGATAACCACTGTCAAGGGGAGAGATTAGATTAAACTGCTGCTTATTTGAAGTCCACTGATGGGATCCGGTTTTGGCTTTACATTATCTGTTCCTCTGTTAGGGTTCAATCCCAACAACAGCAATAAGGTATGATGCAAGTATATGTATGTATCAGAAATCACGTAGCAGTTTAACCACAATTGTAAGCAAGCACAGTAATTAAGCATTAATTAAGTATTAATTAATTCGTACGGATACCTGGTTTGGTGAGGGTTGTCACAACATGGCACGTTTCATGTGTCGCAATTACGGAAATGTCTAGCTGAGGAAACAGCTTATATCCACTACGACGATATTGAGGTGGATGATAGCCTGAATTATGCGGTAAGGCCATTGGAGATTTAGATCGAAAAGTTAAGCACTTGCGAAACAAACAAATCGATCAAGTCAAGATCAAGTGGGAGCATAAGAAGGGTTCGGACACTACGTGGGAGTCCGAAGAGGAGATGCGACGTCTCTACCTTACACTATTCGGTACGTACTCTGGTTTCGGGGACGAAACCCTTTTTAAGGTGGGGTGGACTTGTAACATCCCAAAAATACAAGTTCTTAAATTACAATTATGTTGTGAATAAATAAGAAAAATAAACTAACTAGGAATGACATTAACCTAGTTAGATGTTGAGTTATGAGTAGTTAAAAAGTTAAAACAAATAAAGAACGAAAGATAAGGGACCAAAAGTGTCTAAATGAAAGCTATTATTAATAAAATAAAAGAATTAAACTCAAAACACACTTGCTTGTGTGTTGTTGAGATCGATCAGAAGCAGGGGCGACCCCAAGCTTCCCCAAAGCCCTAGTTCATCACAAAACTCATAATTGAAGGTTCAAATCTGATCCAAAACGAAATCCGAGCTAAGATTAATGATCCCCATCAAAAGGAGATCATAAGGTATGCAAAATTTTATAAAAAACTCTCTACTTGAAATTCTCATGAATTTAGAGAACTCGAAATTTGTTAATGCATGTGTGTTATGTAGATGAAATAAGAACATTTAAGTGTCTTGGAGTAAACCCTAGGCAATTATATGTTGAAATCATGCCAAATTTTAGTGAAATCCATGGCCACCATTGTAGGTGATTAGTGGTTATATAGAACTTGATGAACACTAGGGTTTTGAACGTTATCCTAGTGTAATTTGATTCATAGAAACTGATTTCTGAAAAATTTAATGTTGGATTCTATATGTGATAACTCGAGTGGTGTTAATTTTGGCTAAGCGACAAGCCATGAACTTGAAAATAAAAGATGTAAAATCCTGCCCTTTAAGTGTTTGTGAAAATGCCTCAAAGAGGGCTTGAAACTGAAATTTTAAAGTTAAAATGCATAATTGTGATGTTTTGGCAAATTATGCGACATGTGATTGAAAAGAGTTCTAAACGCGTCATGATTGAACTCTATAGGAAAGGATACCGGAACGTCGAGTGGACAAGTCGGTGGCGATTTGCGTCTGAAGGGCGTGCACTAAAGGTATGTAACTTGATTCGTTACATTGAGTAATTTTGATAATTAGAGCATGTTTAGTTGCGTTGTAGAATAAAGGTTGTGAAAATTGAATGACAATGTTCGTTATTTGAAACAATAGGTTAAGAATCGGTTAGAAGTCGTTTGGTAGTCATCATAATGGAGGACTCCGTAGATGAGCCAAACGGGTTGAATAATGGTGTATTAGTAGCGTTAAAATTATTAATAGTTAGCATAGGCGGTTAAAATCATACGAGCATGAAAGCATAAGATTGGTAATAAAATTCCGGTGATAACAAGCCCGGGAAGTTGGGTAGAAAGCGCCCTATGTTAACTATTAAAAAGCTAGCTAATTGAGAGAAGTTAGAATGGGTCGAATAATTGCATAAGTGATTTTTATCTTTTTGGCCCGTAGGTTAAATTTTCGGTATAATAATTGTAATAGGTACGTTGGTAATGAATTTACAGACGCATAGGAAAAAGAATCACCTAAAACGGACTTACGAGTCAAAAGTTATGGACAAACGAAGCTAAAAATCTGAAATTTCGGAGCTGGCAGCAAATGCAGGTCAAAAACTTGCATTTGCTGGAAAAACGTTTCCCCCGCGCCACGCGGCAGGATCCTTTAGATCCCCCGCGACACGCGACAGCCGCACTAACACAACACAACAATTATGAATACCCCTTGTATAGTAATAACCGTTACTATTATATGAATTATATAACAAATAAGTTGGTAATCAAAGCTCATGGTTAATTAATTAAATTCATTAAATTAATTAGGTATAATTGTTAAATACATATGAATACCAACTAATTAATTATATAATTCATAGTGCGGCTGTCGTGTGTATTAATGTGTATAATATTATATGAATACCAATTAATTAGGTATAATTATATGTATTAAAAATACTTCATATAATTTTTTATATAAAAGAAGTTCATGGTTAATTATATAACTGTTACTATTTTTTTATATGAAAACATATAATTAATGTACAATAACCGTTATATAATAGTAAGGGTGTTATATGAATATAACATAAATCATACCACCTATTCTGTCGAGCTTGCACGTGGAGTGAAGCGTCGTTGTGGATCATTGAGCACTGTACAGGTTATAGTCTGGTTTTTATCAAAAATCTTTTCCCTTTTTAAATCCAAGTTCACTATAACCAATGGCTCTGATACCAATCTGTCACACCCCCAAAATCCACCATGCGGAGTACCACTGCTTGGAGGCGTGACATGACCAGGATCGAGCCACCAATCATATTGAACAACATATTTAAGTAAATAAAACCAACCACAATACAATTGGTGACCAACAGGAAGTTAACCAAGTTCAATTTAAACAGCGCAAGCATAAGACGTTAAACCAAAACATAAGTTCGTAGTCCATAAGTTTAATGACCCAAAACATAAGTTTCATAAGATCATAAAGTTTATTGATTAAGTACGGGACATAACAGTTCGCATCCCACAACGACCACCTCCATGTGCAAGCCCCATAGCATCTAGCGACCTGCAAAGCATGTAACAACAAGTCAACAACAAAGTTGAGTGAGTTCACGGTTGGTTGTCCATTTAGAGTTGTTTCCAAAAACGTAGTTTAACCTTAATCAGCTATCCAGCCGTGGGGGTTACCCCATAGTTCGAAAACGTTTATTAGTTAACCATTCCATGTCGACCTTCCCTGGCTATCCAGCCCGGCACTCCAGCCGTGGGGACTACCCCATTATTTAAACTTCCAGACTCGTTTATCATATCGACTACTAACGAGAATTAATTATGCCCTAGCGTCGGTGTCTATCATCACCGACGTGCCATAGTCCATTAGTACACGCCCGTCCGACTGGCACGGTGTGAGGTTTGTTAAACCTAAAAGCGTTATTAACTAATGACCCGCTCGCCATAGCCTCGGCGATTAAGTCGATATAAAGGGAGGGACTTCGCTGATAGACTTCTAGTCTAGTAAGTCTAATTCTGTCACAACAGGACCAGGAATTCTAATTCCTGAACACGTCCCAAGGACGAGGAATCCCTATTCCTGAACCCATTCCCATTCCCACCGGGAATTTGCCATGCTTTGTAGAAAAGTGTGAACTCACCTCGATTTGCTCGGTTAGGCTCTCAAAAATAGCTAACAGTCAAGGTCGGTCAATCGCGTCCTAATATGATTACCAGTTAGTCATTTAGTGGTTTCACATAGAGCACAAAGTTCCTACACATATCTACTACATAACATGCATTCACTTTAATAGTTTACGCTCATATAAACATTCGACCTATAGCTACTCAAGAACAAGCATACGATATTGCACATATTACTTTCATTGACATATAACATGTTAGATCATCCTCAGATAACATACTCGACATTTAGATACGCAATTTACTACTTATGTCTTTTCAGCCTTAATATCCAAAACTGGGCTGTTTTCGGACATTTTAATAAAATAGTTAACTTACTCCAAAAATTCCCAACTTTTTACAGAAGGTGCTAAACGATCGTAATATTATTGTGTAATAATCTCGGGATCCGATTCATTACCAATATTTTATAAAAAAATCATTCACCAGACTGCAACCAGATTCATTACTTTCTGACTGCAGTCCACGGAATAATTTATTAAGAATTCATCGTAAGTCCGATTGACGAAATTCCAGTGGGAGAATTACAACGACATCAGTTTCCATCTACAGTACAAATTTCATGACGTAGTTCTACACAGATTTCAAGTTATGGCGAAAAACATAACACATATTTTATGTAGTAAAAATGCAGCTTGAGCTGCTGTCCAAAAACAGACCTTTAAAAATAGTAAACGAAGTCCAAAAATTATGATTCTAGTGCTATTAGAACCGTATTTCGAAATAGTATGATATAGACTCAAGAAAATCAGGTTTTCGTTAAATATTGACCTGTTTACAGCCAACTGAAGTTGGCTGTAAAAGCTTGGATAGAAGCTGTTTCAGCTTTTAGCTTTCTAACTCGTATTCGATTGATTCCGTTAACGTGTTTAGTGATCACAACGACATCAAACATCAATATTAACAAGCAAATCATCAGGTAATCAACAAGAATCAAAACAACTTCATATTAACATCACTTCATCACATTTCAACAATATTTCATCATTAAGTTAGCTCTATGTTCAAGACTTTTGCATATGATCTTCTAGTATTCTTAAGTTTTCATAATAATCTAACTATTAACCACTTAAATAACATGAAAAATGAACGGATCTAAGTTCTTACCACTAGTTCAAGACTAGGGAAGTTCAAGTGAAGAAAAGTGGTGGATAAAAGAAGATGAGAGTGGTCCTTCAACTTCCGAACACACCGAGCTTCGTTGTATGTCTTCTAACACCTATGTATGCTCTTAGAATGCTTGAAAGTGATCAAGTGATGGTGGTGGTGGTGCTCTTGGGGTCGGCCGAAGCCAAGGGAGAGAAGAGAGGGTGAGGTGTGTTGAGTTGTGAATGAGAATTGAAAATTGATAGTCTAGTGGTTAGTGTTTATAACCTCCAACAAGTCCTTAACCATTAGTTCTTGTGTTTCAAAAGTACCTATCATGATCTTATTTTTAATTCAAGAAAATCAAGTGTGTAAGGCCTTGGTGGCCGTGAGATAGGTGGGGGGTATGTAGAGTAGGTTTAAACTAAGTTAGTTACTTTAAGGTTAAATTGTAAGTATTAGTTAGGTTTCTAGTTAGTTGATATTTTTATGAGATGTTATGATGTTCGGGGACCATAACTAGCTCAGTAATGTTAAAACAATGCTTCTAGCATTATTTTGGTGTTCCGGGTAATGTCCGATTGTTCGGTTTGATACTGTTCCGTTAAAGTGCTTAATTAATCCGTAAAGTGTCCTATATATATATATATATATATATATATTGTTGTAACATTTTTAATTTTCAACACTCAGGAAAGCATACCGGACTATTTAGTAACTTTTCTGTACACTACTAGTATGTTAACAAGCACATGTAAGTATAACACAGTAATCAGAAAGCAGTTAAGTGATTCAGCACAGTCATCAAGCACTTTAATTATCATTAATAAATTGTACGGATACACGGAATGTTGAGGGTTGTCACAGACTCGATCCGGAAGAATATGGGTTCCAAACACTTGTGGGGTGAAGGCGCTACTACTTGATGAAGCCCATAAATCTCGATATTCTATTCATCCGGGTGCGACCAAGATGTACAACGATCTGAAACAAAATTATTGGTGGCCCGGAATGAAGAGGGATGTGGTGAAATATGTGGAGAAGTGCTTGACTTGCTTACAAGTCAAAGCGGAACACCAGAAACCTTATGGGAAACTACAACCTTTGGAGATCCCGGTTTGGAAATAGGAACATATCACTATGGACCTATTGACCAAACTACCTAAAACGATTCGGGGATTTGATGCTATATGGATGATTGTGGACAGATTGACGAAGAGTGCACATTTTATTCCTATACGCGAAACATATACTTCGGAAAAGATGTCCGAGGTATCTACAAATGAAATAGTGGCACGTCACGGAGTACCGGTATCCATTGTATCGGATAGAGATACCCGGTTTACTTCAAACTTTTGGCGAGATTTTCAAGAACAGATGGGAACAAAACTCTTCATTAGCACCGCCTACCATCCTCAAACGGATGGGCAGAGTGAGAGGACAATACAGACGCTAGAGTATATGTTACGGGCATGTATCATCGACTTCGGTGGAAATTGGGATGTTTATCTACCCTTGGCCGAATTTTCGTATAACAATAGTTACCATTCGAGTATCGGCATGGCACCTTACGAGATGCTATATGGTAGAAAATGTAGAACCCCGGTGTGTTGGGGTGAAGTGGGACCACGTGAATTGGCACATAAAGACATAATCCGAGCCACTAATGAGAAAATTGAAGTGGTGCGAGCCCATTTGAAAGCGGCCCAAGATAGACAGAAGTCTTATGCCAACAAAAGACGAAGACCGATTGAATTTCAGATAGGCGATATGGTTATGCTAAAAGTTTCCCCATTGAAGGGCGTTATCAGATTCAGAAAAAGGGGAAACTAAGCCCGAGGTTTATCGGGCCATTTAAAATCATTGAACGGGTTGGCAAGGTGGCTTATCGCCTCGAGCTACCGGAAGAGTTTTGTAGGATACATAGCACATTTCATGTGTCGCAATTGCGGAAATGTCTAGCGGAGGAAACAGCCTATATCCATTACGACGATATCGAGGTGGATGAAAGCCTGAATTATGCGGTGAGGCCATTGGAGATTTTAGATCGAAAGGTCAAGCACTTGCGAAACAAACAAATCGATCAAGTCAAGATCAAGTGGGAGCATAGGAAGGGTTCGGACACTACGTGGGAGTTCGAAGAGGAGATGCGATGTCTCTACCCTACACTATTCGGTACGTACTCTGGTTTCGGGGACGAAACCCTTTTAAGGGGGATGGACTTGTAACATCCCGAAAATACACATTTTTAAATTTGTATTTAGTTGCAAATAAGATTAGTAAAAAAATGAACTAACTAGAAATGGCATTAACCTAGTTAGATGACAACTTATGAGTAGTTAAAGTGATAAAACAAAAGAAAAACGAAAATTGAGGGACTAAAGGTGTTTAAGTGAAAACTAATAATAATAAAACAAAAATTAAAACTCACAACACACTTGTTTGTGTTGTTGAGATCGATCAGAAGACCGGGGGCGACCTCAAGCTCCCCAAAACCCTAGTTCATATCAAACACCTCCAATTGAAGGATCAAATCAAGTCCAAAACGAAATCCGAGTTGAGATTAGTGATCCCCATTACAAGGGTTAGATCTTGAAATTTTAATACAAGGTCTAACCCTCTGAGAGGTATGCCACATAAAAAATCATAATTTTGTGAAGACTTGTAAACAGGTTAAACAGGTCACCAAAAACAACCTATTTTCGGTGATACGAAACTTGATTGTTGATGTTATAGATTATGCCCACAATGTTCATATGTTGAAATTATGAATCAAACGCGTAATTTCCTAGTTCGACTAATTACGTGTGATATGGGGTAATACAAATTTTAACATGAAGTCGATTTAACTTATATGCACATATCATATAATTAAGGGTAGTTAACTTTTGAAGAGTTAAACTAACCATGGACGGAGTCGAATAGTAGTTTTGACATAGAAAATACGTAAGGTGGAATAGTCGTGGTTATAATGACTAATCTAACCACCTTGTGAATTATGATGATAGTTTGACTTTTGACAAGCTAGATGGAGGCTTGGGAATGAAGTGGGTCAAACAGAGCAAGTACGAGAAGGAAAGCGTAATTTGGATGCGGTGTAAGTAAAAGCTTACACCTTTTTTAGTATACATCAGTTGTGTGTATTGAAAATGAATAAGGAAAAGTTAGTAATAGAGTTATAATGTTCCGACGCAAATAATATGAGTCGGAACTAGTGCAATGGTGAGAAATCATAAGCAATGGCAAAAAGGGGTAAATTGGTAAATTAGTCATGTGACGATGAACTAATAAGAAATTTTGAAACATTACGTTATGGTATAAACCGGAATGGAAAAAGGGCGAGATGGTAACTAGATATCATCTCATAATGGAAAATGGTCGTTCAGACTAAACGGGTCAAATGGCATTGGCAAGATCATTTGACAATATTAATTGATGATCCCTTGTTGAGTTTTGTGATTACAAGAAATATCATACGGTTCGCGTTGGTATTAATTAGAAATTAATAGTGAGAGATATTTAAACGGGTCAATCCTATGACTCGAGCCAGGTACGCCTAAATGAATTTAAAGTTAAATGTGCAATTTCGGTCAAATAGATAGTGATGGTCCTTCGCCATAAAATGAAGGACATAAAATTGACCAAAAAGTCCTTGTTGGGTAAAACGGGGAAACGACCCTTAGAGGTTGCTTAGGAATTTGTATTATGATTACGAAGTCCGTAGATATGTTTAAAAATTATAGGTAATGACATTCGTGGTGCGAATGCCTAAAAACGGGTCTTATGCGTAAAATGTCTAACCGAAGGGTAGAAATTGGGATTTTGGATTCCTTATGTTAAATCCACCACAAAATTGTTGTGGTGGAATAAAATTAGTTGTTTAGTATGTGAATAAAAGATGCGAAGTGAAAAGAGTGACTTTAACGTTTAAATGCTCAAAAGTCCCCTAAACGGGTCAAAATAGACTAAGAAGTAAATTGTGGTTAAATGCTTAGATAGATACAAATGAATCGGTAAATGTAAACGCCTACGTAAACTCTTTGGTGGGAACGAAAACGTTAAGGTTCGACAAGCCCGGGATGGGTAAATATGATAGGAATTAACTATTGATTCTATAGCATGTAGAGTGATGATAATGCCAAACGGGTCGAATAATCACCTAAGAAATTTATGATCCAGTCGTGTATAAATCAGATTTTACGCAAACCAAGGTGATAAACGGGTCTGTAATTTAATTACGGACGCATAGGAAAAAGATTCGTACAAAACAGACAAGTAGATAAAAAGTTATGGCATTTTGAAGTTGTGTTTTTGTAAAAACTTGAGCTGGGCAAAAAAAATGCAGACCCAGAACCAGACCTGCTGAAAAATGGTCTTCCCCGCGCCACGCGAAGGGAAACCATCAAACTTGCGCGACACGCGGGCGCTGTCGCGTGTATGATTTGAATTATATGTATTTGCATATAAGGACTGTGTATTTGAGATATAATCAATTCATATAATTATATAATTTAATTAAAATATGTATTAACAATTATATGATTTTTTATATAATTCTTATATAATAAAAAATTATATAACAATTATATTATATAATAAATTCTTATGAATTATATAATTGTTAAAAATAACAATTATACCTAATTAATATAATTTTAATGTATTAACTAATTATATAATTTTAATGTATTAACAAATAATTTTTTTTAACAATTATTATATAATTATATAATAAATTCATGGTTAATTAATGTATTAAATTCATTAATACATTGTTAAATGCATATAATATTAAATTCTTTTATATAAAAAATTATATAATTATATAATTAGTTGGTATTCATATGAATTATATGAATTTAATACATTAATTAACCATGAATTATATGTATTTGCATATAAGGACTGTGTATTATACATATAATAGTAAATACATATAATTACCATTCACCCGTTATATAAAAAAATGTGTATTTGCACTAACAATTATGTATTCGTAAATGCACCGTTATTTGTAACACCCGTCTAATTAATACATGAATTTAATGAAAATTCATATAATTTTATGTAAAAGATGTTTAAATTTAAAACATAAGCTACCAAAACAAGTTCTAAGTATTCATACATAGACAACCACCAACTAGTTTAAACGGTCATGACACGATAAGCAAATTGTTTACATTACAAAAACATTGTCTAATAAAGTTTAGATATTGCGGAAGCTTCAAAAATTGTGTTCGGTTCTTCAAAACTTGCTTGATCGCCATCCGTAAGATCCCCATCATAACCTAAAGTCAAAACCACTTAAAAAGTTAGTTTTGGCATTGAATAGATCATAATAACAAGTTCCAGCATCACCCATAAATAAATAACAAAATTTCAGAATCGGTCCTGCCGCGTGTCGCGACAAAACCCACCACCACCTGCCACGTATCGCGACAGCTTCCACGTGTCGCGGAGGATCAAAAGGATCTTGCCGCGTGGCGCGGGGGAAACGTTTTTCTAGCAAGTGCAGGTTTTCAACCTGCATTTGCTGCCAGCTCTGGAAATTCAGATTTTTAACTTCGATTGACCATAACTTTTGACTCGTAAGTCCGTTTTAGGTGATTCTTTTGCCTATACGTCTGTAAATTCATTACCAACGTATCTATTCCAATTATAATACCGAAAAATCTAACTTATAGACCGAACTACTAAAAATCACTTATGCAATTATTCGGCCCATTTTAACTTCACTCAATTTGCTACCATTTAACTAGTAAACCTATGGCACTTTATACCCAACATCCGGGGCTTATCATCACCCGCATTTCTTTACCAATCTCATGGCTTAATGCTCTTGTGATTGTTATCGCCATTGTTAACTCACTAAAACACTAACACAACAATTTACACAACTAATCGACCCGTTGGCTCATCTTGAGGAATCCTCCAATATGATGACGACCAAACGGGATCTTACTAACTCTAAATATTAATTCAAGTAACTATCATGGTCGCTACAATCACCGAAATTTCCATCCTACAATACGACTATACATAATTTAACAATAATTCACTTAATGTAACGGGTCAAGTTACATACCTTCAATACACGCCCTTCAAACGCAAGTCGCCACCGGCTTGTCCACTCGATGCTCCGGTATCTTTTCCTATAGAGTTCAATCACGATACGTTTAGAACTCCTTTTTCTATCATATGTCGCCTAATTTTCCTAAACATCATAATCATGCGTTTTAACCTTAAATTTCAGTTTCAAGCCTTCTTTGAGGCATTTATACAAACACTTTAAGGGCAAAATTTTACATGATTATATAACAAGTCCCTAACTTATCATTTAGCCCGAATTTACATAAATCAAGCTTTCACATATAAAATTTAACATTCAAATTTTTCAGTAATCTCTTTCCATGAATCAATTTACACTAGAATAGCCTTCTAAACCCTAGTGTTCATCATTTTCTCACAAAACCCATAAACCACCTTCAATGTGTTCATGAAATTTCCTGAATTTAGACATGATTTCACATGTTGTTGTCTAGGTTTTACTCCTAGACACTATATCATCCCTATTCTATCGTCGAAAAATGCAATTCCAGTGGAGTTTTAAAGATATTTCCTGGAATTACATTTTAAACTCAAGAAACACATGTTTTTGTCAGGTTTTGTCCACGTTACAGCCAATACAAGTCGGCTGTAAATTCTGATCAGAAGGTGTTTGAATTCAGCTTTCAATTTGAACATGTTTATGACATTATAACACTTATTCTTAGCAATCAAAACCCCTAAAAGCATCACATACACGAATTTAGTCAAAACCCACTTAGCACATGCAAGAGTAATCATCAAATCCCTAGTCTTTAATACTAATTCATCAAGTTTTTCAACTAGGGTTTGTTTCTAAACATGAATTCATCCTAGTTTCACCCAAATATCAATCATTCAAGCTTGAATTTCGATTTTTCATAAGTTCATCAAAAATCTCAACTTCATAAATATCAAAAATTTTAACATACCTTACGATCCCCACGACTAGGTGATCGTTTCTATGTGTTCATGCATTTGATTCGAGCTAATCTTGGCCTTCAATTTGATGAATTTGGGTGAGCTAGGGTTTCACCCCTCTTTCTCCTGCTCCTCCTGGTTGATCGACCACACACCCATGTGTGTGTTTTGTATTATTTTTTTTAACCTTTAAATTAAACATCATTCCTATTGCCCACTTTTAGTCCCTCAAAGTTTAAGGGTTTTATAAATGGGTTAGTTACTACAAGCTCCTCCTTTGTTTTACCAACCATAAATAACTAGGTTAATTATTCCTAGTAAATTTAGCGGGTTTCGGGAGTTATTAACCAAGTTTATTCTAAGTCCCGTTAACTCGGGCCTTTCATAACTTTATTTTCTCAAGCATTTATTTTCCTTTTTAATTAATATTAGGATTATTTGTTTCAGTCCTAATAATTGATGTGCGTGAAGTGTGTTATATTTTGGATGTATATTTAAGCCCTTTTTACACTTTTAGCCAAGTTTTAAATTTATAAAACACGATATTCACTAACACTAAACACACATATGGGCAAGTGCACCCATCGTGGACGTAGTATAGTGTTGGTAAGATACCGAGGTCGTCCAAGGACACAAGAGCTTTTAATACCGGTTTATCCTCAACGTCTAATCAAATCAAAAAGTGAGAAAAATGTTTTAAACTAAGAAAAATAAAAACTAACTAAATGCTGAAAAATAAAATAAAATAAAAACAGATAGACAAGATGAATCACTTGGATCCGACACGTGTGTTAGTATAACCTTTGATTATTTTCGCACTTTTGCACTTGTTTAAGAGATTATCTTAGTTATTGTAGTAGGCCCCTCTTTTGAAGGCGACGTTACCCTCAACCCAGTAGTTTGAGTCAGCAAGGATACAATCCTAAAGGGTCGGATTATTGAAAGATAATGAATTAAGTTATTAATGCAAATTGTGGTAGGCCCCGCTTTCGGCGGTGACGTTACCCTCGGCTAAGTAGTCTGAGTCAGCAGGGATACAGTCCTAAATAGCTGGGTTATAGTATTAATAGTAGTTAACTTATGAGGGGGTCAAAGAGTTTGGATCCCCGCCATCCAATACCTATGGGCATTGAAGGAGATCCTACTAAATTTAACCCAGGTCCCAAGCAGGACCTCTAAACGCTGAACAAGGGCAAGACCCTTACCAAACCGTTCCCTTAACCCCCGACCAGGTAGCCAACATACCTCCATATAGACCGTGGAGATATGAATGGTGAAAATCTTTTATTTTATATAGACAGTAAAATAATGCCAAGACACCACAGACAAACGATAAGGAAAGATCACCTTCAACATAAGTAACTAGTTATTAAAGTCATTAATACAAAACCAAATAAAAAGTGCAAAAGATTAAAAATAAAAAGTATTATACTAAACACTTGTCTTCACCAAGTGATGTAAGAGACTTAGGCAAACATGGCCTTGATTGTCAAGAACTCTTACGATCAATCTTGGATCCCGAGACGACTCACACACTCTACGATGGACAATGGATGATGGTGGTGGATGATGGTGTTATGGTGGTGGTGGGTGGTGGATGGAGTGTGAGAGAGGTGGTGTGCCAAGGGATGATATGGAATGAAACCAAGCACCCCTATTTATAGGCTGAACAGAAGGCTGGGCACGGCCCCGTGTCCGTTGGACACGCCCCCGTGCCCGTCTGACACTCTCTCTCTTCATTAATTGTAATTCGCAATTACAATTAATGCGCCTGCTGTACTTTCACCACGCCCCCGTGCCCGCTGGACACGGCCCCGTGGTGGGCAATGGAAGCTTCTACTAGTTTGTCTTTTCTGCTGCTTCTTGGGCACGGCCCCGTGTTCGCTGGACACGGGGCGTGTTCAGTCTTCTGTTTTCTCTTCTTTGCCTTGGGGGGTGCCGTTGAGGGTCCGGGCAGTCTACTTTTATTCCTTTTCTTGTATTTATGCTAGAATTAGTTGTCTTTTTGCTTCTTTTGTGATTTTGAGCTCATTTCATCCTGAAAATACATAAGAAAGACAAAAACACTCTTTTTCCAACATTAGTACTTAAAAAGGGTTAGTTTTATGCCTTAATTGATGTGATTTATATGTTGCATTTTACACACATCAAATACCCCCACACTTGAACTTTTGCTTGTCCTCAAGCAAAACTCTTTAAATGTGGCTTACACTCCCAAATGGAATACGTAGAAGAGAAAGTTTTTAGCTTGTCCTAGAGTGTCGGGAATCCAAGGTCTTTGTAAGTTTTATTTTTATGTATTTACAATCCTATTCGTTATGATTTATTTTGAACGTTTCATAAGATAAATTACTTATTCGGGCATAGCATGCCTTATTAAAATTCCATTTATATACAAGTTCACATACCTCGCGAGGGATCACTCAACACTCGGCCGAAGGTGTAGATTTTTTTTAGTGAATCACTCGTGAGCGGCATGGAACTTACGCCTTCCATAGGCTTGCCAAGCAATCAATCCTCCTCCTTTTTAACTTTTTACCTTTGTAAATATCAAGAGGACATTTGGGGTGAAGGGTTAGGCTTGGGTTAAAGGTGGTTGGTTGGGTTAGTTAGAAGAAAGGGCGAAAATCGTAAAAAGCGTCGGTTTCCGTGACATACCTTATTTTTAGTGACTTTTTATTTTGAAGTATTTCTCCAAACAAGCTTTTATATAGCTTTTGTTTGTTTTTGACTTCATCATTGTTTTTTTTTCACATAAAAAGGCGAGTTTACGAAAAACCGAGCTTGTTACTAAAATAAAGGGTGAAAAATAAAAAGGGTGTTTTTGGTGGGTAAAAAGGGTTTTGGGGTAATGAAATGAAAGGTTTAGGCTCAAAGGGGCTATCTAGGGGGATTTTGGGTAGGTGGTAAAAAAAATGAAAAATAATGGTTTAGAAAGAAAAATATGGTTAGTCCTAATGCCTCCATCACTTACTTACTTGGGTTTAAGTTGGTAAGGACCGGGAATGTATCGTCGTGGCAAGTTCTAGAGTTGTAAGAACCAAGCGGCTATTCACACAAGAAACGAAAAATGAGCATTTAGTCTAAATATGTATATTTTTATGCTCAATAAAGGCTCAAAACTCACTTTTGTGGGAATGGGTTTTTAATGTGATCAAGTATATATAATCGAATTTTTAACTAGACTTGTTATGTCGTTTCGTAATTTTCTTATGTTGGTTCTTTGTTATCACGACGCTATCGGTTGTAAATTTGTAAAAATATAACCTTTTTAGAACTTGTTATTCCCAACTTAAACTAAGACAAGTAAATGATAAAAAAAAATGAAAAAGTTTTTGAAAAAATTTGGGGTGTTTAGCGGTTCCAATAGAGTTTTGTGTAAGGCTTGTATTTAGGATTTGCAAAATTCAAGGTTTTAGCATCCCCCCCCCCCCACACTTAAATTACACATTGTCCTCAATGTGTCCAAAAATAAGGTTTTTTGGTTGATTAGAATGTGTAAAAGTAGGTTAAAAAGCAAAGTTTTATGTTACTTGCATCCTGGACACGGCCCCGTGGTGACCGGGCACGGCCCCGTGGTCAGGTGCCAGTAACAGAAATTAAAGAATTAAAACAGAAGCCTGGACACGGGGGCGTGTCCGCTGAACACGGCCCGTGTCCAGTTACCTGAACTGGGTGTTTTTCTGCAGGTGGCTCAGCACGGGGTCGTGTTGGTTGGGCACGGCCCGTGTTGAGCCTTCTGTGATGGAGATTTGTGTCGGGTTGCTCTGTTCTTTGTGCATGGGTCCATTTTTCTCGTTCCCCTTTTCATCCATTACCACCATGAGTGTGTTTTATTCATTAAACACCCATCAATCTTAAAATCCATCACATCATTTCAAACATAGAGAGACATTACATAAAGTTAAAGATGAAAGTACATAAATATTAAACCATGGAGTTCTAGCCCTATGTTTTATTCTAATTTAGCAAAATTTCCAAGAAGCTACTAATCTTGGTTAGATAAGGCTTTTTAGAACTCCTTCTTCCGGGCGTGGTTCTCCTCATATGTCGGCGAGCCACTCCTCTACCTCCCTTGGAAGGAGAAAAGAGGGCTCATTTGCATTAGTTTGAGGAGTTTCGACTTCCGCTGGAATTTCTTGTGGGTGTTCCATGGGAGGTTCTGCGGGAAAGTCTTCCCACCCGGTAGGGTTGTTAACCCCGAGTGCCAAGTTCCAGTCCTGTTGTGGAAGGACTGGCTCCATAGGAGGTGCTACAAGAATGTTTAACCTTTGGTGCAAAAGGTTAATTTCTTGGAAGCTACTTTCAAGTCCCATCGTAAGATCGTTAATACGGTCAATTAGGACCTCCTCTACTGACGTCATTTCGTCGAGAGCTTCCCTCAATGCTATCACATAGTGCACAAGTGTAGCTTCAACGAAGGGCCTTCTTCCCCTTCGGCTGTTTGAGGAATGAACGGATGATGTTTCGCTGTTTTCACTCGCCATTCTAGGATTGTTTGAGAGAAGATTCCTTCAAATCTCTGTCCCAAGTTGGTCCAAATGTGCAGGATTTTTGGCTGCATTTATAGAAAACGACAGCCTTCTGGACACGGCCCCGTGTGCAGATGAAATTCTGACACAGTTTGTCCGTATTCTGACGTTCTGATCAGAAGGGAATCTTTTGGTGGACACGGGGGCGTGTTGGCCGGGCACGGCCCCGTGTCGGGAAGCTGTTTATGAAGTTTGTCGCTACTAAGGAGTTTATTTATATCGGGTGGCTCTTGATTTGTTGGAACAACCCCAAAGTGCCTAAGATACCTTAATTGTCCTATACTAAGGCGAGAACGCAAGAGGTTATCGGTGAGGGTAATTCCTATTTTCATTCTAGGTGGACAAGTCCAACCCTTTTCCGGGCTCTCGTTAAAGAAGGTGTATGCCGAATCGCTCAGGTCTATGTATGCATCGAACGAAGTCGATGGGGAGTCCTTCACGGCACAATCGACACAGGGACGACTATCGTCCAAGTCTTTTCTAGGTATGAAGGTATTTTCGGGAGCAACGAGGTTGTCGGAATGCGGTTCCAACATTTCCTCATGGTCATCATCTTGGGATGGATCTATAAAATCCTTCCTAAGTTCTTTTGACCAATTGAGAATTAGCTCTTCTAGTTGAAATAACTCGTCAAGGAGCATTTCTCCTAGAATATCTGGTTGGGCGCATTCGAGGGAGAGATAGTGCTTATTTTTACTTTCGCCCCTCTTAAGGTTACAAGGAATCGGTGGGTCTATATAGTGGGGCCTATAATTGAGAAAATAACATTTTAATGCCTCATGTTCGCCTCCACATAATCGACACCACATACCATAAGAGTGCCGAAAGTAAAAAGAATTACTATCACTCATGTTTGTGTCAGAAATTACCAACCGCCGGGATCTAACGGTTCTGTTTTCAGTAAGAGAATCTTGGGCACGGGGGCGTGTTGAGTGGACACGGCCCCGTGTTCAGCTTACTGTCTGACTTAAAACAGGATTGCCAGTTCCAATGATTGAGCACGGGGGCGTGTTCAGCAGGCACGGCCCCGTGGTGAGCTCTGCAGAGGCTGAAAATCTACGAAAAATCCTAAAAATTAAAGAAAAAAAATAAAAATATGACTAGGCCGTTGATTCCTAACTTTCTTAAAATCCTTGTGTCCCCGGCAACGGCGCCAAAAACTTGATGTGCGTGAAGTGTGTTATATTTTGGATGTATATTTAAGCCCTTTTTACACTTTTAGCCAAGTTTTAAATTTATAAAACACGATATTCACTAACACTAAACACACATATGGGCAAGTGCACCAATCGTGGACGTAGTATAGTGTTGGTAAGATACCGAGTTCGTCCAAGGACACAAGAGCTTTTAATACCGGTTTATCCTCAACGTCTAATCAAATCAAAAAGTGAGAAAAATGTTTTAAACTAAGAAAAATAAAAACTAACTAAATGCTGAAAAATAAAATAAAATAAAAACAGATAGACAAGATGAATCACTTGGATCCGACATGTGTGTTAGTATAACCTTTGATTATTTTCGCACTTTTGCACTTGTTTAAGAGATTATCTTAGTTATTGTAGTAGGCCCCTCTTTTGAAGGCGACGTTACCCTCAACCCAGTAGTTTGAGTCAGCAAGGATACAATCCTAAAGGGTCGGATTATTGAAAGATAATGAATTAAGTTATTAATGCAAATTGTGGTAGGCCCCGCTTTCGGCGGTGACGTTACCCTCGGCTAAGTAGTCTGAGTCAGCAGGGATACAGTCCTAAATAGTCGGGTTATAGTATTAATAGTAGTTAACTTATGAGGGGGTCAAAGAGTTTGGATCCCCGCCATCTAATACCTATGGGCATTGAAGGAGATCCTACTAAATTTGACCCAGGTCCCAAGCAGGACCTCTAAACGCTGAACAAGGGCAAGACCCTTACCAAACCGTTCCCTTAACCCCCGACCAGGTAGCCAACATACCTCCATATAGACCGTGGAGATATGAATGGTGAAAATCTTTTATTTTATATAGACGGTAAAATAATGCCAAGACACCACGGACAAACGATAAGGAAAGATCACTTTCAACATAAGTAACTAGTTATTAAAGTCATTAATACAAAACCAAATAAAAAGTGCAAAAGATTAAAAATAAAAAGTATTATACTAAACACTTGTCTTCACCAAGTGATGTAAGAGACTTAGGCAAACATGGCCTTGATTGTCAAGAACTCTTACGATCAATCTTGGATCCCGAGACGACTCACACACTCTACGATGGACAATGGATGATGGTGGTGGATGATGGTGTTATGGTGGTGGTGGGTGGTGGATGGAGTGTGAGAGAGGTGGTGTGCCAAGGGATGAGATGGAATGAAACCAAGCACCCCTATTTATAGGCTGAACAGAAGGCTGGGCACGGCCCCGTGTCCGCTGGACACGCCCCCGTGCCCGTCTGACACTCTCTCTCTTCATTAATTGTAATTCGCAATTACAATTAATGCGCCTGCTGTACTTTCACCACGCCCCCGTGCCCGCTGGACACGGCCCTATGGTGGGCAATGGAAGCTTCTACTAGTTTGTCTTTTCTGCTGCTTCTTGGGCACGGCCCCGTATTCGCTGGACACGGGGCGTGTTCAGTCTTCTGTTTTCTCTTCTTTGCCTTGGGGGGTGCCGTTGAGGGTCCGGGCAGTCTACTTTTATTCCTTTTCTTGTATTTTTGCTAGAATTAGTTGTCTTTTTGCTTCTTTTGTGATTTTGAGCTCATTTCATCCTGAAAATACAAAAGAAAGACAAAAACACTCTTTTTCCAACATTAGTACTTAAAAAGGGTTAGTTTTATACCTTAATTGATGTGATTTATATGTTGCATTTTACACACATCAATAATCACCGGGTTAATTTTACCATTAACGGTATTTTATCTATCTTTTAGTATTAACGTGGTTTGATTACCAAACCCGTTTTCGGGGTGTTACAAGCGGCCAATGGCCAATAGTTAAGGGTGATTGTAAGATCGTTGTAGACCCTGTACGAGTCGATCAGAAGAGTTGTATATCCAATTCAAAGGCGGAATCAATGAATCAGACGCTCAAACTAATTATAATGCTTTCTTTTATTGATCTAACAACTTTTACAACCTGAAAGCAATTTGGCAGCACTTCGTTACAATTTCCAGAAGTTACCAAATGAACAAAGCATGCACCTATATATAGTGGTGGTAGGTTCGCTTATATGGTCGTCCATATGAGCGGACCTATTAGCTTGTGGTTCGCTTTTATGGACAATGTCCATATAAGCGGACCTACTTGCTAATCCACCAACTTTCGTCTCTCGAACCTCGTACACTGGATATCCTATCCTATCCTATTCTATTACATGATACAAGACGAAGTCAATAGACGTAATGCACTAACATTGATAAAATCCAATAACCCTTATAATAAAGTGTTCGTCTTTTCAGTTACTATTTTTAATTATTGTTTTTTATAAGCTTTATCTCTGAAGTCTGTAACACGTCCCATCTTTCAAGTTTGGCGTTTTAGATTCTAATATAATAAATTTTCCCTATCTTCAGTATTACTTATTTGTATTTTTTGTTTCTAGTTACATTTTCAAGTTTGCTTTTTATTTTTTATTTTTTTGGGTTTTTTATAATACTTTTTCAAAGTAATTTTATGATAGTTTGGGAGTTTTTTGTAGCGTTTAACGGGATGATATCGTTTAAACAAGCATTTTGGCTGTTTTGGTGTTTTTATTATTTATGGCGTTTTTATTATATAACAATCAACTGAAAAGGAAAATAAAAAAAAGAATATATAAACAATTGATCTTCCAAATCTTCACTGTCACCAGTCTCTTTCTTCTTTTTTGAATCATGTTAACTGCCTGGTTCGACTTTCGTATGATTCATTTTGTTTTTTTGTTTTTCAAATAGTTATATGTGTGGCTGTTTGGTAGCACACAGTCTGACATCAGCATCTTTTTCTTGAAGATTTGTCCATCTTATGCAGCAAAATGTTATTGAGTTTAGACCCTTCTGCCAACAATCTTGAATTTCACAATGAACGATGTTTGATTTTTTAACTTTTTTGGCATTTTACCGATAAAAAGAACGCCCCGAAATAAGAGCACCTTGAAACTCAAAATTTGATCATGCTAAAATCAATAATGTTTTGCTGTATGAGATGGACAACATTGTTAATCATCTGTTAAGAAAGATAACTGACAATGTTGTCCACCCCATACAGCTAAACTTTATTGACAACAAAGCTCAATAATGTTTTTGTATGTTTTGGTGTTATAATTTGGATGGAAGTTGAGGGTTAGTCAATAAGATTTTACTCAATGAAATGAACAACATCCTCACTTAAGGATTTTGTCCATTTCATTGAGCGAAATCTTACAGACAAACAAACTGAATTTCAAAAAATCATTTACGGTTAGAAGGTATTTGATGTTTGGGTTTTTTGGCGTTTCTAAGGCGAATGGGATATATGAAATATGGCGTTTGGGTTTTTGTGTGTGTTTTTAATTGAAGGTCTGAGATGTTGTATATATAGGATTTTTTTGGCGGTTTTTTTAGGCAGGATTTTACTCTAATTAAGTTTGGCGTTTCATATATAATGGCGTTTTTACTGGGAATTGTCTGTGATTTTTGTTTTTGGTGTTTTATTTCATGAGATGGCGTTTTGTGTGGAGAAGTCAAAAGACCCTTTTACCCTTAATGAAGCGCGTCCATGTAATAAAATTGATGTTATTTACGAAAACGCCACCGCGCCAATATAGTCCATAGATTGTTTTGATCGGACGATCAATAAGCGTTCTCACCGTTCTCACACTTTCTACCGTTTTCTCTAAATCCCGACCCTATATAATATTAATAAGGCATAACATTATTAATATCTCACCAATCTATATATCTAGTGTTCAACATAACCTAACTGTAAGATACAGATAGTGCTCACACATATTGGAGATTCACAATTAGTTAAATGACATAAAAATCATGACATGCATATTAAGATTTTATTTTCACAGAATATGCATAAGGTATTAATTTCCTAACATAAATTTTTAAGGTTTAGGTATTAGAAGAACACCTAAAGGGCTTAAACAAGTGGCTTAGCTCTGATACCACCTTCTGTCACAGCCCCGACCCCACCCTGGGAGCGAGAGCCGCGAACCAGTCAGATGGTATCATTGTTTATTAATTTGGCGGCGGAAATTTTCATCAGGACCGTAGTTAGGAAATATTTTTATTAGAGTTTAACACCAAAATGTTTAAAATAAATGAATGGGATAAAACCCAAGTTTTGCTAATAATACATTTATGGAGATAAACCATTTTTATTGAAAACAAAGTCTCCTTTTTTATTTAGGTAACTTTTATAGCCACTTTTCTAAGCCTTCAGTGCTCTCCAGCTGGCTTTTATTGGCTTTCACATTGTGTTACCTAAAACATGTTTTAAAAACATTTTATCAGCAAGAAATACTGGCGAGTACATCCCAATTTATAAAACATCAGTTGTTATAACATTACAGTATTAGCGATTACAATGTTTATATCTACACAATTACTCGGTCAGTACGTGTCACTCGACAGATCTGTGACTATGGTCATATCACACATTGCGTACTCGTGCCCAATTGTGAAGGTTATCAAGTACTGTATACATACCCCATAATACTGGCAGCAATTGAAGAATTACAAAGACTTGATCACTGTAGTTATAACTGATATATATTTATAGTTTTGGAAAACATTTGAAATAAAGGCTCACAAACTGTGAGAAAAGAGAATGGACTCACATTTGTAGACTTAGGTATTTCTACACGCTTCCTGGTAATATTATAGCTTCCTGGTTATATTATAGCTTCCTGTTGTTTCTCCTGGTTATTATTTATTAAATAATGCACACGTGTTAGTAAGATAACCCAAATCACATTAACCATACAACTCGAGACAGAACTCCAATGACTGAGTCAGGCAGAGTCTTGACATGCATTACGGAATCCTAGATCAATCGAGTGTAACACGAGACAAAACTCCAACAATTGAGTCGGGCAGAGCCGACATGCGTTACGAAATCCTAAATCAATAGTGTAGGGTAATAGCAGGGTTATAATACTTACAACGAGGCAGAGCTTCGCTTATTAGGGGTATTATTTCCCGAGAGTTTTAGCTAATCGGAGAATTCAGAGAAAGAAAAGAAATGAACGATGAAGAAATGAGGTTGGAGCCTCTTATATAGGCTGGTTGAGGGGTCCCTCGCGCCCCGCGAGGACCACCTCTATCTCTGTCGCGTCTCACGAGGGCCATAAAGGCGGCGATAGTGTTGCTGAGTCAGCGAGTAGGGTTGCCACGTGTCAGGACACGTGGCTTGTTGGGTGTCCAGCAAGTTACCCTCTGCCGTGACCCGCGAAAGACTTGAGGGTCTTAATCGCGGCCCGCGAGCGACCCATTTTGCTTGTTTTATTTGATTTTTATTAATATAAAGGTTATACGGGTTTGTTTATCGCATGCAGGGTGTATTTAGGAGCGTTTAGGGGTGTTCTCGAGGGTTGTTACAAAACACCCCTTTTATTTCTGTTTATACATGTTAGTTGAATGATGAAAACAAGCACAAGTCATCATCTTCCATATGATAAACTTGTGACTTGTGAAGTGTGAACAAATGGAAGCTTTCCGATTATCCGTGGATTGACGATTTGTTGAGATTGGGGAAACGAAGGTGCATTGGAATTTATGGAATGGTTGGATTTGGAACTTTAAAGTACGTAAGTTTATAGTATGATAGTATGTTTAAAACAGAAAAAGAATGTTATATCCGAATGCTTGTGACGGAAATTGTAACAAGAATCGCGGAAACAAAATAACAGGAAAACCAAAACACAAACTGTTCGGACAAGAGAACAGTTGGCACAACAGGGCCTTTCGCGCGAGTGGAACCACCGTTTCGCGTGAGAGGAACTGTTTGGTGAACCGATCTTCGTTTGAACGTTTTAACTATCAATCAGTTATGTCTGTGTTCAGTTAAGTTATTTAGTTATAGTTTAGTGTATTATTAGTCTAGAATGTTCATAGAAGTCATGCATAGAGCTATACACCTCGTTATCGTTCACCAAAGCACAAATCAGCTAACTTAGTTAACTGATCAGTTGGTCATGAATACGGAATCGGAAATAACAGAATGTAAATAACAGCCAAACAACAGAACAAGGACAACCCAGGTGTACCAACATGACATAGAAAGAATGAACTAAGTGTCGCAGGTTGGACTGGGTTAACTTGTTCTAGGTCTAGGAGATCGTTTGGGTGTTCGTTTTACAAGTTCAAGTGAGGTGGTGGAACTAGATTGGAAGCCAAGGCTTCCACAGATCACACACTGATATTACAGAGTCGGCTATATCGAGAATAGGGATCTGCAATATCATACAACACTTAGAAATTGTCGGAACGTAGTGAAACAGTCTATTTTGGACAACAGGAGTCCCCTCTCACGCGAGAGGGTTATCCTCTTGGGCGAGTGGGTCATCATTTCGGACGACTGGAACTGTTTCTAGGTGAAATCAGTTCGATTTTGGTTGAACTAATCACCTTCTCGGCTGGAATTAGCTCTAACATGAAACCATAGCTATTGACTTAGCTTGTGTGCTTAGAGTGTCTCAGATTCGGCCAAGTTCAAAGTCAAAAAGTTTGCTTATAAAAGTTTGAAAGATTATCTTCACTTCGCAGCTTGGTCCTCAACGAATTGAGAGTTAGTATCAGTTTGCCTTTGCAAATCTAAAAAACCAAGTGAAAGATTTGTGAAGAATCTTGTTAAAAATTATAAAAAGTGGAAGAAAGTAGAAGAAAGAGAGTGTTAGCGAGTATCAAACTCACTTTGGAAGTGGCTGAGACAAGCTCCAAGAAATGCTTGAAGTCAGATTTGAGAGAAAAGTTTGGAGTTGTGAAGGGTTGAAATGTAGGAAATGAGCTGGTATTTATAGACTGGGGGACAAGTTTGGGACGAGTGGGCATTTGGGACGACTGGGTCCTCTCGTGCGAGAGGGACCAGTCCCTTATGCTCGAAAGTTAAAGTTGTGTATTTTATCGGTTTTAAGCGTTTTAAACGTGTAAGTGAAATGTATAAGTGGGATGTATAAAATAACGGATGAATTTGTATGTATGATAAGTATGAGGTTGCGTAAAAATGTATTTAAGCGATCGATTGAACGAGTAACAAGTATGTATAAAATATGAATTTCGTTATGATCAAGGTTTCAAATTGCGAAATTAGGAGTGGATTATGTATATGATATGAAGGCAAGTTTCCAAAGATAGAAATACAAGTAATCTTTCTAATTGAGGAAAGTTCCAAAAAGCGAGGCGTTACACAAAGTCTCGGATTACAATACTGGATATGAATACGAATACAAGTTTCCAAAAATACAAATACGATTACGCTTTCTAAATAAGGAAAGTACAAAAAATGTGGAGCGTTACGCATAAGACTCAACAAAAACTCCATCCTATAAAATGCAGGGATCCATGATTCCCTAGAACAAAAAAGAAAAAGAAAAATAGATAACCAGTCGTTATCTTGAACTCTTTCATAACCTCTTCCCATCCGGATTCAAACTCTTCGGGTGTAAGTGCATCAGTCCATACAACACCGCATATACGTTCTTTAAAGTTGGTGGAATTGCATAGCTTTACACTGACCTACATAACACGAAAACCCCCATAAAAACGAAGGATAATAAAATACTTTAGCGCATTTTACACTTTAGGGCGTTTTCTCCGGATCCCTTTTCTCACTCTCCCTATCTCTCTCTCTCTCTCTCTCTCTCTCTATATATATATATATAGAGAGAGAAAGAGAGTGGGAGTTGGCTAGTGTCACACCCCCAAATTTCCACCTGCGGATGACACCCGCTTCGAGGGCGTGACTGACCAGGATCCAGCCATCAATCATACTGAATGATTAAATTTAATATTCAAATAGCGCTTACTAACCATACGATTAGCAAGTATTAAGTTTAGAGTTCGACGTTTTAAGTTCAGAGTAAAAAGTAGCGGAAGCATAAATAAATAGTTTTAAACAGTGTTCATAAGGTAATCATGATAAATGCCCAACACACGGGCAGACGACCACTACACATCCCAAGCAGCTGCTCCAGTCACTGGCCACCTGCAAAGCATGCAGTAAGGGGTCAACAATAATGCTGAGTGAGTTCACTAGTTGTCCAGTTTTAATTACCAAAAACTCGTTTCACCAGTTAATTTATCCGTTTATACATGCCATGGGGAGCTACCCCAAAAGTTAGCGACTAAACTGTTTTTCCAATACCGAACACTAGGTAACCGGATGCGTTTCCGCAGGATGCCCCGATGTCAATGTTCTATCATCATTGACGGATGCCTGAGTACATTAGTTCACGACCGATCCCATACCATGGCACGGTGTGAGGCTGGTAAGACCTAAATAGCGCTATCAACTAATAACCCGTTCGCCTGGCCCCGGCGACTAATCGGTATTATGTAGTAGGGACTTGAGTGATAGAGTTGCGTTTAGTGCCGTTAGTTGCATTCCGTATAAACAGTAATTAACTAAAAAGGTTTCCCAATACAAGGGAAGATAAGGTAAGTTTGTTCCCAATAACTAGGGAAGGAATGTAGACGGTATCCCCTTTACAAGGGGATAGGGTTGTTTTAGTCTCGTGTCCCAAACCACCGGGACGCATGCTTTTAAGTTGTGAACTCACCTTGGGTTGCTCGGTATGACACGTTACTTGGTTAAGTATGTTGGTCACCACGTCCTAGCATGGTTACCAAGTATGGGTCAAGTTGGGTACAAGTAAACACGTATAAAACACACTTAACATAAATGCAAACAACCACAGTAGCAGGTATACATGCAGCCCAGTCAACAGAAAGTCCAACATACAACAGTGGGGTTATTGGGCCTAAACAGTAACAGATACTCAAGCAGTCCAGTTAACAGATAATCCAACAAGTTCTTTGGCCCAATAACAGCCCAGTCGAGACAAGGGTGACTCGCAACCGAGGTCTCGGTTCGTCATGTTTTGATTACGAGTCGCAACCAGAGATTACGACTCGCAACCAGCAGTTCCGACTCGCAACCGGACTCGATACACGTCGATTACGACTCGCAACCGGGAGGTCTCGACGAATCCTGCTGTGGTCTCGAGTAGCAACCAAAGGTTGCGACTCGCAACCGTGATTACGTGCACATGAAGACCTTCTAGAACCTGTCACCTTGTACGAACCAATAGAAATGCATTTTCATGAAACAAATATGTACTATCCACTAATATTGCATAAACATGTTTGTTTGTCTATAATGTGCACAAAACAGATCAAAAAACCATAATATTTGAATGTTCATAACATCTTCATACATGTTCTTCATTTATTCAAACAATGTTCAAACAATATTCGAAACCACATTCATCATTTATAACCCAAAATCATGCATAAAGTCCCCTACCCGAGCCCTTAATATCAATCGGACAATAAACAAAGAAGACCATTCAACCTAAACAATATAACATATCCTCTTATTAGTAACATGAATCACATAGCTAGCACTTAATCCGAAACATATAACCGATCTAACCAAACATCATAACAACCGGAAAAACACTCTATTTTGTCTAGCAAGAACAACAACAACGACAATAATCAAGCATCATTTAGTAACAAGCAAATATAAACAACATCATCATCACTAACCGGTTCAAGAGTGACACAAAGGTGTTCAAGTTGGTGATGGATTGAAGCCTTCGAGTGATGATTCCAAGCTAATCCAAAGGGTGCTCTTGTTGGTCGGATCCGAGAAGGAGAAGGAAAGGAGAGGAAGGTGATTCTTTGAGGGTTTTAGGGTTTTAGTGAGAGAGATGAGAGGAGAGTGTGAGAGTGTTGTGAGATTTGTAAAAATGGTTAAGGGAGGGGTGGGTTGGTTTATATAGGATTTCGAGTGGGTTAGGGTTGCTTCCGGGTGGGCTAAGGGGTGACAAGGCCCAACCGGCCCATTGCTACTGTTCACTCGAGACCGTGGTCTCGAGTCGGGTCATGGTTTCGGCTCCTATATATATATATACATATATATATCACAAATACATATACACACATAACATGTAACTCAATAGTTCAGATATTTTATTTAATAACATATTTACACGTAAGTTACATCACAAAGGTTCCCCGGGAAAATCCGAAGTGTCACATTATCCCCAAGTTTTAGGAACTTTCGTCCCGAAAGTTAAGGCAGCCACTGTCAAGCTAGCGTTAGTGAAAGCGTTTCAACGGGGTGTCACATCATCCCCCCGTTAGTTTGGAATTTCGTCCCGAAATTCGGCTGTAGCTTCAGTGCTGGGGTTTTTGTTAGGAAATGGCCGGGGATATTTGTGCTTCATCTGGTCTTCCCGCTCCCAGGTATACTCTGGGCCACGTCGCGAGCTCCAACGGACTCGTACAAGAGGTATCTGGCTACGTTTGAGGGTTTTGATCACTCGATCCGTGATCTCGATTGGTTCCTCAGTAAAGTGTAGCTGTTCATCAATAGTCAGTTCCTTAAAAGGAATCACAAGTGTTTCATCCGACAAACACTTCTTCAGGTTAGATACGTGAAAAACGTTGTGTACCGCACTCAGTTCTTCAGGCAGGTTCAATCTATAAGCAACCTTACCGATCTTCTCGGTAATTTCGAATGGCCCGATATATCGCGGATTAAGCTTGCCCCGTTTACCAAAGCGAACCACACCCTTCCAGGGTGAGACTTTAAGTAGAACCCGGTCACCGACCTGGAATTCCAATGGTTTCCTACGCTTGTCAGCGTAACTTTTCTGACGGTCACGAGCTGCCGCCATGCGTTGTCTGATCTGGGCAATCTTTTCCGTTGTGTCTACCACCATCTCTGGGCCCGTGATTTGACTATCACCGATTTCTGCCCAGCAGAGAGGGGACCGGCATTTACGACCGTACAATGCCTCAAAAGGTGCTGCCTGAATACTAGTGTGGTAGCTGTTGTTGTAAGAGAACTCTACTAGCGGTAGATGCTTCTCCCAATTCTTGCCAAAATCGATCACACACGCTCTAAGCATGTCTTTTAGAGTTTGGATGGTACGTTCGGACTGTCCATCCGTTTGTGGGTGATAAGCAGTGCTCATGTCCAAACGTGAGCCAAAGCATTTGTGCATAGCTTGCCACAATTCCGAAGTAAATCGAGCGTCTCGGTCTGAAATAATTGAGGTTGGTACTCCGTGCCTCGAAACTACTTCCTTTAAGTAAATCTCCGCCAGGGTAGAAAACTTGTCTGTTTCCTTAATAGCCAGAAAGTGCGCGGACTTGGTCAATCGATCTACGATTACCCAAATAGTATCATTTCCGCGTTGAGACCTAGGTAGCCCTGTAACAAAATCCATGGAAATTTGCTCCCATTTCCATTTCGGGATTTCTGGTTGTTGGAGTAGGCCTGCAGGCTTCTGATATTCTGTCTTGACTCTCGCGCAAGTCAAGCATTTGCTGACGTATGTTGCTATGTGGGCCTTCATACCAGGCCACCAGTATGTAGTCTTCAAATCATGGTACATCTTGTCCGAACCAGGATGTACTGAGTAGCGGGACTTGTGGGCTTCATCCATCACAAGTTCACGTAAATCTCCATAGAGTGGAACCCAAATGCGTCCTGTCACATAGTAAGCACCATCTTCCTTCTGTTCTAGTTGCTGCCTTGACCCTCGCAGAAACTCAGCCCTGATGTTTTCCGGCTTCAATGCTTCAACTTGAGCATTTCGAATCTGGGTAGGGAGGTTAGACTGGATGGTAAGTTGCAGTGCTCGCACGCGCTTTGGTATAGTGTCCTTTCGGCTGAGGGCGTCTGCCACGACATTGGCTTTGCCCGGATGGTATTTGATGGCGCATTCGTAGTCATTCAAGAGTTCGACCCATCGACGCTGTCGCATGTTCAATTCCTTTTGCCTAAAGATATGCTCGAGACTCCTGTGATCGGTGTAAATAGTGCACTTGGTACCGTACAGGTAATGTCTCCATATCTTAAGAGCAAAGATCACTGCTCCCAGTTCCAAATCATGCATCGTGTAGTTCTTTTCGTGCGTCTTGAGTTGTCGAGAGGCGTAGGCAATAACTTTCTCGCGTTGCATTAGCACGCAACCGAGCCCATGAATAGACGCATCGCAGTAAACCACAAAGTCGTCAGTACCTTCCGGCAACGAGAGAATAGGAGCGCTGCAGAGGTTATCCTTAAGCCTCTGAAAAGCAGATTCCTGTGCTTCATTCCACTTGTAGGCGACGCCTTTCTGAGTAAGAGTCGTGAGGGGTTGTGCAATCTTTGAGAATCCCTGAATGAATCTGCGGTAGTAGCCTGCCAAACCCAAAAATTGGCGAACTTCAGTGGGAGTCTTAGGCGTAGGCCAGTTCTTTATCGATTCGATCTTAGCGGGGTCGACGTGAATTCCGTTCTTGTTAACCACATGGCCGAGGAAATGGACTTCTCGAAGCCAGAAGTCACATTTAGAGAATTTGGCGTACAGTTGCTCGTTGCGAAGGAGTTCCAGAATAAGGCATAGGTGTCGTTCATGCTCTTCTTGACTTTTCGAGTAGATCAGGATGTCGTCGATAAACACAATCACGAATTTATCGAGGTAAGGCTTACATACGCGGTTCATAAGATCCATGAACACTGCAGGTGCGTTGGTCATTCCAAAAGGCATAACGAGAAATTCATAGTGACCATAACGGGTCCTAAACGCAGTCTTGGAAATATCTTCGTTACGAACTCTCAGCTGATGGTAGCCTGATCGCAGGTCAATCTTAGAATAGTAGCTCGATCCTTGCAGCTGATCGAATAGGTCGTCGATGCGCGGAAGAGGGTAACGATTCTTGATGGTAACCTTGTTCAACTCACGGTAGTCGATGCACATTCGGAATGTGCCATCCTTCTTCTTGACAAAGAGTACTGGTGCTCCCCAGGGTGATGAACTAGGACAGATAAATCCTTTATCCAATAGTTCCTGTAGTTGCGTAGAGAGTTCCTTCAGTTCTGCAGGGGCTAGACGGTACGGCGTACGAGCTATGGGTGCTGCTCCGGGAGTGAGCTCGATTTGGAATTCGACCTGACGGTGGGGAGGGAGTCCAGGTAGTTCCTCAGGAAATACCTCGGGATAATCGCGTACTACAGGAAAATCTTCAATCCTCTTTTCCTTTTCGTGAGTATTGGTGACGAGTGCTAGGATAGCGGTGTGTCCTTTTTGCAGACACTTCTGGGCTTTTAGAAGCGAGATAATGCCTGTGACTTCTCCACCTTTGTTGCCTTGAACGATGAGGGGCTGACCAGAACGACGAGGTATACGAACTGCTTTCTCTTGACAGAGGATCTCAGCGCGATGTTTGGATAACCAATCCATACCAATGACGACGTCGAAGCTTCCAAGTTTAACAGGGAAAAGATCGATGCTAAACGTGTGGCCAGACAATTCTAGGGTGCAGTCGTGGATCATGTGCGTGGCCTCGATGTTCTTACCATTAGCTATCTCGACGATGTGCTTAGAACTTAATAATGCAGGCGAGTGCTTAAGTTTCTTACTAATGCGAAGGGATACATAACTGGCATCGGCACCGGAATCAAATAACACAGAAACATAACGATCATCAAGTAGGAACTTACCCGCCACGACGTTGGGATCGTTCCTTGCTTCACCAGCTCCAATCACGAAAGCTCTTCCCCTTGCATTCCCAGCATTGTTGTTTTGCTCATTGTTCCCAGCTCCCTGATTGTTGTTGCGATTCTGATTCAATTCAGGGCAGTCCTTTCGCATGTGCCCTGTTGCCCCACATTTGAAACATGCTCTGTTGTTTCCCTGCTGCTGTTGCTGTTGGGGTTGCTGCTGATTCTGTCTTGCCGGGAACTGACTTCTACAATCCTTTGCTTCGTGCCCCATCTTGTGGCATCGCTGACACTGACCCTTGTTGCATGCCCCATTGTGGTGCCTGTTACACTTGTTGCACTTAGGGTAGTTTCCCCGGTAGCCACCCTGTTGCTGAGCGCCTTTGTTGTTGTCAGTTTTCCTTTGCTGTGCTGGGGCTTGAGTAGGGTTAGCATCTTTGCCCTGATTTCCTTCCCACTTTCGTTTGCCATCACTAGAACTTCCTTCCGCAGCACTGATCCTTTTGGGCAACCTGCCCTCTTCCACAGCCTGATCAGTGAGTTTGTGAGCAAGTCGAACGATCGGCTGAATGGTAGTGTGGTTGGCTGAAGTTACATGGCTTCGAATTTCTGGAGCCAGACCCTTGATGTACAGTTCGATTCTTCGATACATAGGTCGAGACATGTTTGGACAAAGAGCAGCATAGTCGTTGGACAGCTTGGTGTAGGTCTCAATCTCTGACCCAACCATCTTGAGTTCATAGTACTCATTTTCCAGCTTGTGGATGTCATCCCTGTGACAGTACTCTTCTTTGATCATATCCTTGAAATCTTCCCACGCAGTAGCGTTTGCAGTCTCCAAACCAAGCATTTGAATTTGCGCCTTCCACCATGAAAGTGCGCTTCCCTCAAGAGTACCAGTAGCAAACTTCACCCAATTAGCAGGGGAACACTCGCAGACAGCGAAGACAGCTTCGACCTTCTCGATCCAGTGTAGAAGTCCTATGGCACCCTCAGTGCCACTGAATGGAAGAGGCTTGCAATCCATAAAGGTCTTGAAGGTACAAACACGTGGTTGCACAGGTGCAGGCTGACCTGTTGTGAGGAGTGAAGCGAAATAGGTTTAGAGGCGAAAAGACGATGTGGCGGTAGAATCTAAACATCCTAAAACATCGAGTTTACCTATAGGGTGAGCCGCGAAAGCTGCAGCCACGGTGTTGAGCAGGTTAGTGAACTGAGCCTGAGTCATGTTGACGTTTCCTCGTCCGCGTCCACTCATTGTCTTCATAACCAGAAAACATAGTATGAGTGCGATGTCGTAACATAGCGAGAATAAGATAGAAGAGGAGAGGCGTATCTATCTAATCAGGCAAACTAGTACGTATAGCAAAGCAGAAAGCATAAGACAATTAAGCAAGTAACTATAGGTCCGAGCTATGAGGTCAGATAAGTCGAGCCTTGCACTTGGAGTGTAGTGTCGTCACGAGTCACGGGTTATAGTCTGGTTTTTCTCAAAAAGATTTTTCCCCTTTTTAAAACCAAGTTCACTATAACCAATGGCTCTGATACCAATCTGTCACACCCCCAAATTTCCACCTGCGGATGACACCCGCTTCGAGGGCGTGACTGACCAGGATCCAGCCATCAATCATACTGAATGATTAAATTTAATATTCAAATAGCGCTTACTAACCATACGATTAGCAAGTATTAAGTTTAGAGTTCGACGTTTTAAGTTCAGAGTAAAAAGTAGCGGAAGCATAAATAAATAGTTTTAAACAGTGTTCATAAGGTAATCATGATAAATGCCCAACACACGGGCAGACGACCACTACACATCCCAAGCAGCTGCTCCAGTCACTGGCCACCTGCAAAGCATGCAGTAAGGGGTCAACAATAATGCTAAGTGAGTTCACTAGTTGTCCAGTTTTAATTACCAAAAACTCGTTTCACCAGTTAATTTATCCGTTTATACATGCCATGGGGAGCTACCCCAAAAGTTAGCGACTAAACTGTTTTTCCAAAACCGAACACTAGGTAACCGGATGTGTTTCCGCAGGATGCCCCGATGTCAATGTTCTATCATCATTGACGGATGCCTGAGTACATTAGTTCACGACCGATCCCATACCATGGCACGGTGTGAGGCTGGTAAGACCTAAATAGCGCTATCAACTAATAACCCGTTCGCCTGGCCCCGGCGACTAATCGGTATTATGTAGTAGGGACTTGAGTGATAGAGTTGCGTTTAGTGCCGTTAGTTGCATTCCGTATAAACAGTAATTAACTAAAAAGGTTTCCCAATACAAGGGAAGATAAGGTAAGTTTGTTCCCAATAACTAGGGAAGGAATGTAGACGGTATCCCCTTTACAAGGGGATAGGGTTGTTTTAGTCTCGTGTCCCAAACCACCGGGACGCATGCTTTTAAGTTGTGAACTCACCTTGGGTTGCTCGGTATGACACGTTACTTGGTTAAGTATGTTGGTCACCACGTCCTAGCATGGTTACCAAGTATGGGTCAAGTTGGGTACAAGTAAACACGTATAAAACACACTTAACATAAATGCAAACAACCACAGTAGCAGGTATACATGCAGCCCAGTCAACAGAAAGTCCAACATACAACAGTGGGGTTATTGGGCCTAAACAGTAACAGATACTCAAGCAGTCCAGTTAACAGATAATCCAACAAGTTCTTTGGCCCAATAACAGCCCAGTCGAGACAAGGGTGACTCGCAACCGAGGTTGCGACTCGCAACCGAGGTCTCGGTTCGTCATGTTTTGATTACGAGTCGCAACCAGAGATTACGACTCGCAACCAGCAGTTCCGACTCGCAACCGGACTCGATACACGTCGATTACGACTCGCAACCGGGAGGTCTCGACGAATCCTGCTGTGGTCTCGAGTAGCAACCAAAGGTTGCGACTCGCAACCGTGATTACGTGCACATGAAGACCTTCTAGAACCTGTCACCTTGTACGAACCAATAGAAATGCATTTTCATGAAACAAATATGTACTATCCACTAATATTGCATAAACATGTTTGTTTGTCTATAATGTGCACAAAACAGATCAAAAAAACCATAATATTTGAATGTTCATAACATCTTCATACATGTTCTTCATTTATTCAAACAATGTTCAAACAATATTCGAAACCACATTCATCATTTATAACCCAAAATCATGCATAAAGTCCCCTACCCGAGCCCTTAATATCAATCGGACAATAAACAAAGAAGACCATTCAACCTAAACAATATAACATATCCTCTTATTAGTAACATGAATCACATAGCTAGCACTTAATCCGAAACATATAACCGATCTAACCAAACATCATAACAACCGGAAAAACACTCTATTTTGTCTAGCAAGAACAACAACAACGACAATAATCAAGCATCATTTAGTAACAAGCAAATATAAACAACATCATCATCACTAACCGGTTCAAGAGTGACACAAAGGTGTTCAAGTTGGTGATGGATTGAAGCCTTCGAGTGATGATTCCAAGCTAATCCAAAGGGTGCTCTTGTTGGTCGGATCCGAGAAGGAGAAGGAAAGGAGAGGAAGGTGATTCTTTGAGGGTTTTAGGGTTTTAGTGAGAGAGATGAGAGGAGAGTGTGAGAGTGTTGTGAGATTTGTAAAAATGGTTAAGGGAGGGGTGGGTTGGTTTATATAGGATTTCGAGTGGGTTAGGGTTGCTTCCGGGTGGGCTAAGGGGTGACAAGGCCCAACCGGCCCATTGCTACTGTTCACTCGAGACCGTGGTCTCGAGTCGGGTCATGGTTTCGGCTCCTATATATATATACATATATATATCACAAATACATATACACACATAACATGTAACTCAATAGTTCAGATATTTTATTTAATAACATATTTACACGTAAGTTACATCACAAAGGTTCCCCGGGAAAATCCGAAGTGTCACAGCTAGAAAGCCTAAGTTTTCTAAAAAGTCTAGGAAGCAATAGGGAGGTGACATGTGGCTTTTAGTTTTTTTATTCAAAAGGGCATGATGGTAATTTGATTATTAATTTAATTTTGGAATATTACATATCCTAAATTAACTATCCAGGTATTTATGTAAACGTATATCTCTTTGACAATTTCAAATCATTACGATTTCAAAAGGGCAGTTACTTTAAATTACGAAGTTCAAATCATTAACAATTTCTTCACATTGTGTTTTATCAGTTACTGGGTTCATCACAATGTGTTCTAGTAGTTACTGGTTTCAATTACTGTTTCATCACAATGTGTTTTATCGGTTACTAGTTGATATGATTTTTGGCATTCTTGATGTTGTGTTTTATCAGTTACTGGTTTCATCACAATGTGTTTTATCAGTTCCTGTTTCATCACAATCTGTTCTATCATTTACTGGTTGATGTGATTTTTGCATTCTTGATGTTGTGTTTTACCAGTTACTGGTTTCATCACAGTGTGTTTTAGCAGTTACTGGTTTCAGTTACTGTTTCATCACAATGTGTTTTATTAGTTACTGGTTGATATGATTTTTAGCATTCTTGATGTTGTGTTTTATCAATTACCGGTTTCATCACAATGTGTTATACCAGTTATGATTCATGAATGGCATGTTCTTTTGTATTTTATCTACTGTTTCATCACAATGTGTTTTATCAGTTACTGATTGATGTGATATTGGCATTCTTGATGTTGTATTTTATCAGTTACTGGTTTCATCACAATGTGTTTTATCAGTTACTGTTTCGTCACAATGTGTTTTATTAGTTACTGGTTGATATGATTTTGGCATTCTTGATGTTGTGTTTTATCAGTTACTGGTTCACGTTGTGTTTTATCAGTTGGCATTCTTGATGTTGTGTTTTAGCAGTCAGTCACTAGTTCGTCACATTGTGTTTTATCACTAAAACACACTACTATAAACACATCTAGATCTGATTTTACCGTTATTTTTTGTATGATTTGGTGTTTTCAAATGTGAGGGACTAGAGAGAGAAAAAAAATTTTCGACATTTTTGGAGTTGGTTTTATGATTTGTAGTTATTTCCTTATTTAAAACAACTTAAATGACACATTTACCCCCAATCAATTAAATTAACCTATTTTAAAGACACGTGTATTACCTAAATGCCACAAAAATGATCTCAACCATTAAACACACTCATCTGATGGCCCAGATCGCTTTCTACACTTTCTAGAAAAAACACACTTTTCGCAGGATCCCTACTCTCCCTCCCTCTCTCTCTATATATATATATATAATCACCCACCAACGCGTCATAAAGTTTAACGTTATTTTATGAAAGGTCAACATCTCAGATTGTCTAAAACAAGTTCGGTGAACAACTTGTCGGGTAGATACATGTTTAGACCTAGTGTCTTATTTAATTTAGGACACGTGTAGGTCGAGGGTTATTGTTCGAACACTTTGATTTTGCTAGTATTTGCACAGAACACCTAGGTGAGTTTCACAACCTTTTTTATCTATTTAAATGTTTATTTAAATCGGGGTAATTTCATGCTTGGTTATGGGGTATGATAGTTGGGGATGAAATCCATTTCGGTCTATTTATGTACGCATAAGTTGGTTGGTTTGAGCTCGAGAAGCCCTCGTGGTGGTATTTAATTTTAGTAACCATTAGTTGTGGTACGACCACAGAACAGTCGAATAGATCTATTGGGTGTAACAAGCCCTGCTCCTAGTCGGCCGTGACCCCGTGGGAGTGTGATTATGTCCTACTTGTCCTGCATCGCCTTGAATGGCGATGTGGCGATATAGCGAGGTAACATCGTTATGGTTTGGTTACGGGTTTATGTCGGCACATGAGTCATGGTTTCGCAAGACCATGATTTGACTATCGTGATTTTCGTTAAACTATGCATACTAAACTTTTATCAAATGATTCTCATTTGTGTCATTTAAATCTGTAACTCACCAACATTATGTTGACGTTTTAAGCATGCTTTTTCAGGTAAGTGAACTTCGGTTCACCCCTTTTGTAAGTTGCAAGCATCTTAGACTATACCTTTTGTGGGTTTTGACTAGTATTTCTCACCCTATATGGATATACGTGGCAAATCCTTGAATCCTTAGAAACAATATTTCTTTTGTTCAAGTGCTTTAAACATGGTTGAATCCTTAGAAACAATATTTCTTTTGTTCAAGTGTCTTTAAACATGGTGTTTCAAATTTGGTACATGTAAACTAAATATATTGTTATGGCTTGTAACCTTTAAACTACCGGTATCGTTTTTACTTAATCATATTAGATGTTTGTTTATCGTATGCTTGGAAACCTTTCGTGGTCACTCCTCGTGTTTTCGTTTTTGGCGGGGGTGTGATAGAATCTTGGTTGGTGTTATTTTCAGTTTACATGTTTTATAATTTTTCTTTTGTTTCTAGATCTTTTGTTCATGATGTTTCTACTATTTGTTTTGTCGTGTTTTTTTCGTAATTATGAGTAACTAAACTCTTTAAGCTACCTAGGTTTGGATGAATACTTTGTAGAGTCGTTTATTCAGTTTTGGATTAAGTTGATTGGCTAATGTTTTGGTAAAGAATCATGTTCCGTAAGTTTCTCTAATTGATTGAGTACTATTTGATTAGGATTGCGTGTGGTTTTCACTTACTTAGTGTTTGTGATTATCTTGTCGTTATTAGACGTAGTAAACCCTAGGAACAAGTCTATGAGTTAGTTGAACCTAGTGTTCTGTCATTCTTGAGACCGAGAGGTAATAGAGTGTCAGGTTATCTTTGTCTTTGGGTGTTCGGTAATAATTGTGCGAGAATGGGTTGCCCCTAAATAACTTAGATTTTAGTAACTTCAAGTAATAACCGGTGTAACCAGCATCTTTGGGTGTATTATGAGTAGTGAGACTGTCACACCCCAACCGATGGCGGAATCATCGGGGCGCGGCACTGAGCGAAACAGATTGTTCAGAAGTTTCCACAACAACTATCATACAATTCAGTTATATAACACGTCCCATACCGTGTCCCAAATAATAACAAGTTATCATAGAAATCAACTAAACAATATGGGAACTGTTCCGACAACTCAAGTTCTTAATTATTACAGACCGAATTTAAATATTGTTTTAAGACTTCTAGACGGCTAACTGTAGATCTTACTGACTACAGGTGCCAGTACAAGATCTACAGATAATTATGGCCCTGGAGCAGGTATATGGACACTGTCCTAAGGTCACAGGCTCCTAGAAGCTTATTATTGCCTCGCTTCCCTAGCACGCTAGTAGCTTAAACACCTGTCACATACGTTAAAATAAAAGTCAATACATATAATGTAAAGGTGAGTACACAAGTTTGATATAGCATATAAAGTTCGAAAAGTTTACGCATAACCAAGCACGTACACAAGGGCAAACGATGCATGTAAATTATCAACATGGGACCATCGATACCAATGACTTCAAGTTGACTGTCCGAGACAGTTCGCAATACATGATTACCACCGTAATCCATGCAAGTAATTGTCCTTAGCAACCCCCGTGGGAACGGGTGCTGAGTCCAAACTATAGTACTACGTTGCTAAAGCAGGTAGATAGCACTCCACGTGTAAACATAATAAACAGCAATCATTTAGACAAGTAATACATGCAAGTAGGTTAGCGTTCAAATAGTTTGTGTTGTTTGTGAATTTGATAGATTACGTATGTAACACCCAAAAGTGCTGAAAGCAAAAAGGGATCGAGTATACTCACAGTGGTTGATTGTGGATTGAGAGGAGCACTGAGAATAGGTTAGCCTGAATAGTTCGATAACACAACGATGAGTAACGCGGAAAAAGTAAACAATGTACTTGGATCGAGTAGGCCATTCGATCGGACAGCAGTTCGATCGAGTGGGCTGTTCGATTGGTTTGAAAGTCCGTTCGAACATCCATTCGATCGGCCGGCTGGCTCGATCGGCTGGTTTCTTCAAGTGGATTGTTTCTTCCTTTGATGAGAAGGATGTGTTCGTGTATGATGGTTTGTACTACCTTTCAAGTTGGCCGATCGAACAGCTGTTCGATCGGTTAGCCCAACCGATCGGCTAGCACTTCATTGTTTTCAAATATGTCACTCGATCGGTTGGCATGCTCGATCGGGTGACATTCCAATGTTTCGAAAAGTCTAAGTGTTTTGAAGTGTAGTATCTCATGATTCGAGTAGTAATGATTACAATCGAGTGGCTCGATCGATCGAATAGAACTCTGTCAATATTACACTTTGAGTTTGGGGGGCTAAGTGCTAGTCGATCGGTTAGCCTAGTCGATCGGCTGGCATAGTCGTTCGGTTGGGCTGTTCGATCGAACAGCCTAGCCGTTCGGCCAGCTTCTCGATTCGGTTAACCTATCACTTAACACTTGGTTATTCCCGTTAATTGTTGATGTTTTAGAGATATTTTGACTACGTGTTGAACCACAAAGCTGAAGTCCCTACTTAGTCTACTGACTCGAGCAGGAATCACCCAACTCGGTCAGAGACGGTTTGGAACCTAAGTTTAACATTTAACCCGAAATCGGTATATCTCTCGGTAGAACCCGAATCTTGAACCATGTGTTTGTTTAGATTGATTTGTAAATCGGTTCAAGTCTCGTTTTCACCTTTTTGAGTGTAAAAGAGTTGAAAGATAGATGAAAACCCATCTTCCAATCCTTTTCCACCGTGAAATGTTAAGATCTTTGGAAGATTTTAGGTTATTTATGTGGAAATCGGTTAGATCTAAGTTATTCATGGTGGAATGATGCCAAAACTTAGTGTTCTTGAAGAACACATGATGACATCACCCAAGAACACCTAGATCTTGGTGATTTCATGGATGGAATCCAAGTTTGGAAAGATAGAAAGATGTAGAATCGATTAATGAACAAAAACGTACAAGGATTAGAGCGAAATACTTACCGGTTTGAGAGAAATCTGAGATTTAGTGAGAAGAAGAGGCTGGTCGGTCAGAGCTTTCCAAAAGTGGAAAGTTTGACAAGGACAGCCCTATTTATAGGCTTCCAAAAGAGGAAAGGGTCAGCTGATCGAACAGCATCCCTGATCGAGTGGCTGTCCGATCGAACAGCCTGTTCGATCGGCTAGCCTGTTCGATCAGGTTGCCCTGTTCGATCGGCTTGCCTGTTCGATCAGGTTGCCCTGTTCGATCGGCTTGCCTGGTTTTGAGTGTTTCGCGACGATTTTTGATATTTCGAGTTCGATGAGCGATGATTTGAGAATGATAGAATTCCTAATCAAATTACTTTTAGTCTCAACTACTATACCTAACATACGAGCATCCTTACGACCATTTCGGGTTCGATTTCCATTGAGTTTGATTCACCTTCGATTCTTGATTGATTTGATTGATTCACCACACACTTTAACATAAAATAAGCATGCACAAGTAACACGTAAGGCACACACACACGTATAAAAGCATTAAAATTATCCACACTTGAGTTCGATGATTGATTTGATTAGCTTGATTATTGATTGACTAGCTTTATTGCGTTGTTACTTCCTATCATTCACAGTCGGTCGTTGATTCACAGTTCGATTATCGGTCGATTAGTTTGATTATACAACACTTACTCCAAATAATATGAAAATCAAAATGAAACTAAAATGAAATTAATCTTTATTGATCTTTAATTCCAATAACAGTCAACCCTTGACTTTGACTTTGACTTTTAGGAAAACACGGGGTGTTACAGTCTCCCCTCCTTTAGGGAATTTCGTCCCGAAATTAGGCCGAGAACCGTACATCGCCGTGTGATTTTTACCAATTTGATGCTTCAGATCTATCTGAATAACTGCGGGTACTTGGCCTTCATGTCACTTTCGAGTTCCCAAGTGAACTCCGCGCCTCGTTTGCCTTCCCATCGTACTTTTACAATAGGAATGCGAGAGCGTCTGAGTTGCTTGGTCTGTCGGTCCATGATTTCGATAGGCTTTTCCACGAAGTGTAGCGTCTCATTGACCTGAAGATCGTCGAGTGGTATTATTGCGTCGTGGTCGGCTACGCATTTTCGAAGGTTTGAAATATGGAAAGTCGGGTGGACATTGCTGAGTTCCTCCGGTAATTCGAGTTTGTAGGCAACTTTACCGATCCTTTCCAGAATCTTAAAAGGTCCAACAAATCGAGGCGCAAGTTTCCCTCTTTTGCCGAATCGGACTACTCCCTTCCAAGGCGATACCTTTAGGAGCACGTAGTCGCCAACTGCAAATTCGCGGGGCCTGCGTCGTTTATCGGCGTACATCTTTTGTCTGTCCCGGGCCTTCACCAAGTTTTCCCTTATCTGGTGGATCTTGTCAGTCGTTTCTTGCAGAATCTCGGGCCCAGTCAATTGTGAATGACCGACCTCGTGCCATACAATAGGCGAGCGACATCTCCTACCATACAAGGCTTCGAAAGGTGCCATTTCGATGCTGGAGTGATAGCTATTATTGTACGAAAATTCGACCAACGGTAGGTGTTTGCTCCAACTACCACCAAAATCGATAACACACGCACGGAGCATGTCTTCAATAGTACGAATCGTTCTTTCAGTCTGCCCGTCGGTTTGCGGGTGGAATGCGGTACTCAAATTCAGCGTTGTACCAAGAGCTGCTTGAAAAGTTTCCCACAATCTCGATGTAAACCGAGCATCGCGATCAGAAATGATGTCTCGAGGCGTACCATGATTCTTAATGATCTCGTCGGTGTAGATTTGGGCTAGCTTGGCCACCTTATAGTCTTCTCGTATTGGCAGAAAGTGGGCTGATTTGGTTAGACGGTCGACTATAACCCAAATACTGTCGTGACCTGATGGCGTGGTCGGAAGCTTAGTTATGAAATCCATAGCTATGCTTTCCCACTTCCATACGGGTATCGGCGGTTGTTCAAGTAAGCCTGACGGTCTTTGGTGTTCAGCCTTGACCCTTGCACAAGTTAAACAGCTACCAACATATAGAGCAATATCCCTTTTCATCCCAGGCCACCAGTACTTGTAGCGAAGGTCCTGGTACATTTTGTCCGCACCGGGATGAATGGAATATCGGGATTTGTGGGCTTCGTTCATGATGATCTTTCGCAAATCTGTCCTCCTCGGAACCCAGATTCGGTCCAGATAATAGAATATCCCGTTGGCTTTGCTCACGAGCTGAGTTCCATCGTGATAGATTCGTTCTTTCTTCAACGTACGCTCGTTAAAGCAAGCGTGTTGTGCTTCGCGGATGAGAGCTTCGAGGTTATACTGAGCCTGGATGTTTCGAACACCTATCACGTAATTCTTTCTGCTGAGGGCGTCTGCAACTACATTCGCCTTGCCTGGGTGATAACGGATCTCACAGTCGTAATCGTTGAGAAGTTCTACCCATCGGCGTTGACGCATATTGAGTTCTCTCTGGTTAAAGATATGTTGTAGGCTCTTGTGATCGGTGAAGATCGTACACCTTGTACCATACAGGTAGTGTCGCCAAATCTTTAAGGCAAAGACAACTGCGCCTAGCTCAAGGTCATGGGTTGTATAGTTCTTCTCGTGGATTTTGAGCTGTCGAGATGCGTAAGCTATAACCTTGTCTCGTTGCATGAGAACACAGCCAAGTCCAAGGTTTGAAGCATCACAATAGACAACGAAGTCATCGCTTCCGTCCGGCAGTGTAAGAACTGGTGCATGGCACAGCATGTGTTTGAGGGTTTGGAAAGCAGTCTCCTGCGCGGTTCCCCACACAAAAGGCTTGTCTTTATGAGTAAGGGAGGTAAGCGGTACAGCAATCTTTGAGAACCCTTCGATGAATCGCCGGTAGTAACCGGCTAATCCGAGAAAAGAGCGAACTTCTGACGGATTCTTTGGCGTAACCCATCCCTTGACTGCCTCGATCTTTGCAGGATCAACGTGTATACCTCGACTATTCACAATGTGACCCAGAAATTGAACCTCCTCCAACCAGAACTCACACTTGGAGAATTTGGCGTAGAGTTGGTTTCCCTGAAGCAACTCGAGAACCAATCGCAAATGCTGCGCATGTTCGGCCCTCGATCTGGAATAGATCAGGACATCGTCGATGAATACAATGACGAAACGGTCTAAGAACGGTTTACACACGCGATTCATCAGATCCATGAAGACCGCGGGTGCGTTGGTCAAACCAAAAGGCATGACAACAAATTCGTAGTGGCCGTATCGGGTTCGAAAAGCGGTTTTGGGTATGTCTTCCTCTTGAATCCGCAACTGATGGTAGCCTGAACGTAGATCAATCTTGGAGAAACACTGAGCACCTTGTAGTTGGTCAAACAGATCATCGATTCTTGGTAAGGGGTATCGGTTCTTGATGGTCAGCTTGTTCAATTCCCGGTAATCGATGCACATTCGGAACGACCCGTCCTTCTTTTTGACGAAAAGGACTGGTGCGCCCCATGGAGAAGTGCTCGGGCGAATGAAGCCTTTTTCAAGTAACTCTTGGAGTTGGTTTGAGAGTTCTCGCATCTCAGATGGAGCGAGTCGATACGGAGCTTTGGCCACTGGGTTGGCTCCTGGAATAAGGTCGATTCGAAAGTCGATATCCCGACTTGGAGGTAATCCAGGAAGATCATCAGGGAACACCTGAGGAAATTCTCGGACAACGGGAACATCCTTGACTTCAACTTTCCTTTTCTTGTCCGTCTCTGCTACAACAATGTTGGCCAAGAAGGCTCGATATTCCTTGCGGAGATATTTGCGAGCTTGAAGACATGACATGAGCTTGAGATCTTTTGCAGTAGTTTCACCATAAACACATAGAATATCACCACTAGCTAGCACAAAACGAATCATCTTATCGGAACACACAACTTCAGCATGGTTTTCACGAAGAAAGTCCATGCCTACTATGACATCGAAACTTCCGAGCTGCATTGGAATGAGATTAATCGGGAATATATGATTGTTGAGCTCGAGAGTACAATCACGGAGCACAGAATTGACAGCAATGGTTCTTCCGGTAGCGACTTCTACTTCGAAGGGTGACGAAAGATAAGAACGCTTACGTCTAAGAAGCTTCTCAAATTCAAATGACACAAAGCAGTTATCGGCTCCAGTATCAAACAAACATGATGCATATATACCATTCACAGGGAACGTACCATTGACCACGTTGTTGTCAGCTTGAGCCTGGCGTGCGTTGATGTTGAAAGTTCTGGCGTGAGCGGCTTGTTGTTGAGGCTGTTGTTGTGGTTGCTGGGGTTGTTGAGCTTCTTGTTTCACCACCCTGTTCGGGCACCGGTTTGCGAAGTGGTTAGGGTCACCACATGCAAAGCAGGTCCGAACATTGTTTGCCGGGGCCTGTGCAGCTTGAGGAGCTTGAGGAGCTTGAGGAGCAGGTAGCAGGGCTTGGTTAACAGCGGCTTGAGCTTGCGTTTGACGAGGACCATAGCGGCAATTCGCAGTGAAGTGCCCGTAAACGTGGCAGTGGGCACAGAAACGGCAGGCCACACCCACCGGGTGATGATAAGAACATGTAGCACAGAGTGGGTGGGGGCCGGTGTACGCACGCTTAGCCGGCGGCGCATTGATCACTGGCGCAGTGCGCTGTGGTTGTTGCTGTTGTGGCGGTACTGACTGAAGAGGAGCAGCATTGGTTGCGGCGGCACAACTCTTGTTCTTCTTTCTTCTTCTCGAGGACTTGGAGGCTTGAGCAGTGGGGTTGTCGGTTGATGCGGTAGTAACTTGATGCAACGACTTGGATGGCTTATCCCAGACACCAGCCTTAACTCGCTTGTCATTAATCTCGGCAGCGAGTAGGTAGGTTTCCTCGATTGATGCGGGTTTGGCGGCGAACACATAATCTGCAACACAATCCGGAAGAGCACGGATGTATTTCTTGATGGTCATCTCGGGAGTCTTGACCTGGTCTGGACAGATAATGCTCAGTTGTTTGAAACGGGCGGTGAGACCAGCGTTGTCGCCCTCCTTCTGCTTGATGGTCCAGAACTCATCCTCCAACTTTTGGCGTTCGTGGGGAGGACAGAACTCGTCCAGCATGATAGCCTTCAGTTCCTCCCACGTCAGCTCGTAGGCAGCGTCGTTCCCGCGCTTATTCCTTTCGGCTGTCCACCAGTCCAATGCCCGCGACTGGAAGACACCGGTAGCATTGAGAGTTCGAAGATGATCCGGGCATCCGCTTTGACGAAGGGTAACTTCCACAGAGTCAAACCAGTGAAATAAGCCTGTAGGGCCCTCTTCACCGGTGAACTCCTTGGGTCCACATGCCTTAAATTGCTTGAAACTGAACGGAGCTTTGCTGGGTTCAGTGAGGGTTCGGGATTCTTCCGACGACTTGCTGGTGTTTTCGTACACCTCACTGACAGCTTTCGCTACAGACCTTGAGATGAGCTTGGCGAGACGTCGGTCTCTCTTTTCCTGACGGGAAAGGTTTTGGCGGATTCTTGATGATGACGACATGGTCTGCAATAGACATCGCCATAGGGCTCAACACAACGAATTCGAATCTCGCACGCCTTAGTTTACTAAAGCTTAGAATCACGTCGCATCTCACGTCACGTAACACATATAATCACATAAGCACATAATCATAGAGGCACATAAGCACAGAAGCAATTAGAGCACATAAGCAATTAAGCAAATAGAGCACTTAATTTCCTAAACACGTACGCACTTTTATCACAGAGGCAAGTAATGTCATGTAATCCTTTTAACCGCACGCAGCAGCACACTTAGTTTCCTAACAGCCTCTAAGTTTTGAGTATCGCGGTCGCATTTAATACGTCGAGCAACATAGTATGGTGTAGTGTAGCATAGTATATTGGTTTCGTTTAGATCACATCAACAGGGGTTTGAATCGAGATAGGATAGCAACAAAGGTCACGCAGATTGATAACAAATGGAGTAACCAACGAATCTTAAAACACGTAAACAGGTAGATCATATATAAAATCAACGAAGCAACACTCAAAATCGGAAAGTGGATTGTCTGCGGCTACTAGACTTTGACTAACCATGGCAATTTAACTATTCACAGTTGACTTGTCGTCACTTTCGACTCTAGGGGACATGTTTCTGCCTCGATTCTTGGGCATTATGCATGCGCATTCTAGGCCATACTCGTGAGTTCAGGTCGTTGGAGTCCGTCAATTGCCTTGGCGAGATGAAATAAAGTCGGAATAACTGCCAAGGTTAGGGTTTCACCCCTAGCTCAGCAATTTCTTCCTTGTTTTAAGAAAATCTTAGAGGAAAGTTTTCATCAAATTACGGGTTTCAGCCCTAATTTGGTATAATTCTCCCCCGTTTGTTGGTAGAAATTTGCACAAAGTAATTGACAAAAATTTGTAATTTAGGCAGGAATTTGCGGGTTTCACTCCTAATCCCGTCCAAATTACAAAATTTGGCTCGGAGTTCGGATGTAATGATAGAATAGAAGGAAACAACATAAAATAAGCACATAAACTTGGTCTCTTGGTTCCTAACTATAGTCTAGGTCTCTAAGACAGCGATCCGGACTAGATCGTGTCTAACCTAATTCCCTATAGTTATGGCTCTGATACCAATCTGTCACACCCCAACCGATGGCGGAATCATCGGGGCGCGGCACTGAGCGAAACAGATTGTTCAGAAGTTTCCACAACAACTATCATACAATTCAGTTATATAACACGTCCCATACCGTGTCCCAAATAATAACAAGTTATCATAGAAATCAACTAAACAATATGGGAACTGTTCCGACAACTCAAGTTCTTAATTATTACAGACCGAATTTAAATATTGTTTTAAGACTTCTAGACGGCTAACTGTAGATCTTACTGACTACAGGTGCCAGTACAAGATCTACAGATAATTATGGCCCTGGAGCAGGTATATGGACACTGTCCTAAGGTCACAGGCTCCTAGAAGCTTATTATTGCCTCGCTTCCCTAGCACGCTAGTAGCTTAAACACCTGTCACATACGTTAAAATAAAAGTCAATACATATAATGTAAAGGTGAGTACACAAGTTTGATATAGCATATAAAGTTCGAAAAGTTTACGCATAACCAAGCACGTACACAAGGGCAAACGATGCATGTAAATTATCAACATGGGACCATCGATACCAATGACTTCAAGTTGACTGTCCGAGACAGTTCGCAATACATGATTACCACCGTAATCCATGCAAGTAATTGTCCTTAGCAACCCCCGTGGGAACGGGTGCTGAGTCCAAACTATAGTACTACGTTGCTAAAGCAGGTAGATAGCACTCCACGTGTAAACATAATAAACAGCAATCATTTAGACAAGTAATACATGCAAGTAGGTTAGCGTTCAAATAGTTTGTGTTGTTTGTGAATTTGATAGATTACGTATGTAACACCCAAAAGTGCTGAAAGCAAAAAGGGATCGAGTATACTCACAGTGGTTGATTGTGGATTGAGAGGAGCACTGAGAATAGGTTAGCCTGAATAGTTCGATAACACAACGATGAGTAACGCGGAAAAAGTAAACAATGTACTTGGATCGAGTAGGCCATTCGATCGGACAGCAGTTCGATCGAGTGGGCTGTTCGATTGGTTTGAAAGTCCGTTCGAACATCCATTCGATCGGCCGGCTGGCTCGATCGGCTGGTTTCTTCAAGTGGATTGTTTCTTCCTTTGATGAGAAGGATGTGTTCGTGTATGATGGTTTGTACTACCTTTCAAGTTGGCCGATCGAACAGCTGTTCGATCGGTTAGCCCAACCGATCGGCTAGCACTTCATTGTTTTCAAATATGTCACTCGATCGGTTGGCATGCTCGATCGGGTGACATTCCAATGTTTCGAAAAGTCTAAGTGTTTTGAAGTGTAGTATCTCATGATTCGAGTAGTAATGATTACAATCGAGTGGCTCGATCGATCGAATAGAACTCTGTCAATATTACACTTTGAGTTTGGGGGGCTAAGTGCTAGTCGATCGGTTAGCCTAGTCGATCGGCTGGCATAGTCGTTCGGTTGGGCTGTTCGATCGAACAGCCTAGCCGTTCGGCCAGCTTCTCGATTCGGTTAACCTATCACTTAACACTTGGTTATTCCCGTTAATTGTTGATGTTTTAGAGATATTTTGACTACGTGTTGAACCACAAAGCTGAAGTCCCTACTTAGTCTACTGACTCGAGCAGGAATCACCCAACTCGGTCAGAGACGGTTTGGAACCTAAGTTTAACATTTAACCCGAAATCGGTATATCTCTCGGTAGAACCCGAATCTTGAACCATGTGTTTGTTTAGATTGATTTGTAAATCGGTTCAAGTCTCGTTTTCACCTTTTTGAGTGTAAAAGAGTTGAAAGATAGATGAAAACCCATCTTCCAATCCTTTTCCACCGTGAAATGTTAAGATCTTTGGAAGATTTTAGGTTATTTATGTGGAAATCGGTTAGATCTAAGTTATTCATGGTGGAATGATGCCAAAACTTAGTGTTCTTGAAGAACACATGATGACATCACCCAAGAACACCTAGATCTTGGTGATTTCATGGATGGAATCCAAGTTTGGAAAGATAGAAAGATGTAGAATCGATTAATGAACAAAAACGTACAAGGATTAGAGCGAAATACTTACCGGTTTGAGAGAAATCTGAGATTTAGTGAGAAGAAGAGGCTGGTCGGTCAGAGCTTTCCAAAAGTGGAAAGTTTGACAAGGACAGCCCTATTTATAGGCTTCCAAAAGAGGAAAGGGTCAGCTGATCGAACAGCATCCCTGATCGAGTGGCTGTCCGATCGAACAGCCTGTTCGATCGGCTAGCCTGTTCGATCAGGTTGCCCTGTTCGATCGGCTTGCCTGTTCGATCAGGTTGCCCTGTTCGATCGGCTTGCCTGGTTTTGAGTGTTTCGCGACGATTTTTGATATTTCGAGTTCGATGAGCGATGATTTGAGAATGATAGAATTCCTAATCAAATTACTTTTAGTCTCAACTACTATACCTAACATACGAGCATCCTTACGACCATTTCGGGTTCGATTTCCATTGAGTTTGATTCACCTTCGATTCTTGATTGATTTGATTGATTCACCACACACTTTAACATAAAATAAGCATGCACAAGTAACACGTAAGGCACACACACACGTATAAAAGCATTAAAATTATCCACACTTGAGTTCGATGATTGATTTGATTAGCTTGATTATTGATTGACTAGCTTTATTGCGTTGTTACTTCCTATCATTCACAGTCGGTCGTTGATTCACAGTTCGATTATCGGTCGATTAGTTTGATTATACAACACTTACTCCAAATAATATGAAAATCAAAATGAAACTAAAATGAAATTAATCTTTATTGATCTTTAATTCCAATAACAGTCAACCCTTGACTTTGACTTTGACTTTTAGGAAAACACGGGGTGTTACAGAGACCGGGTGGAGATCTTGTCTTTGGGCGCCTTAACATTCAATGTTCTATGAGACCGGGAGGAGAACTAAACCAAACACCGGCGAGCTTTACACGTCCCTTAGGTTTGTTGAGTTGTAACATTGAGACCATGTGGTGATCTAACACACATTAGTGTCATCTAAGTAAGTCGTATCTTTAGAATCCGGTAGCAAATTAGTTATCAAGTTCGGAGAGTTATGGGCTTACTAGTAAGATTCCTTGCCTAGGTAGTTTCCTTCCCAAATCTGATATCCTATGAGATCTAGTCGTGTCCAAATTTTCCTCACCCTCTTTCTTTCTTTAGCTTTCTTGTTTATTGCTTTCATGGTATTCAAATAAAAATCAAATCATTCTCATTAAATTCAGGCTGGGAGTTGATAGAGGTTCAATATTGGAAGTTTGCATTCAGTGTCTATGTGTTTAGGGATGACAATCAAACCTAATGAGGAAGCCTGAAACCAGCCACATTTGGGACGAGTAATCGGATTTAGGATTAGTTTTTATTTTTTTCGCGGGGTTGGGACGGTTTTGAGATTTAATGATATACCCGTTTACCCGACCTGATAAAGTATACCCGCTTACCCGATATAATTTCTTTCGTTTTTAATATGTATGTACATAAATATCCAATTTTTCTTTATTTTATAGGCGATTGGCATACAATTTCTTTTTATAGTCTTTTGGTGTAACTATTTAGGAACATCTAGATTGTGAATTTGTCATCTTGTGTTAAAAATCGTCAAAATTGGCATACACGATTTTTGTAATCTTTACATTTAAGTATTTTTTTATAGGGTTTTTTGCATATTTCCCCTTAAAAAACTTTGAAATTGCACATATACCCGAGCCAAAAATTAAATTGCATATTTCCCCTCTATTAACTAGTAAAATTGCAAATTTACCCATTTTGATTTAATTTATTAAAATTAAATTATAGAAAGACTATTTTACCCTTCATTTTACTAAACTTTAGAAAATTGCATATTTACCCTTTTTTACTAGTTTTTGTCTTTTTTCACTACTTGCATTTTTTCATTAAGTTATTTTTTGGGAGATTGAATTTTCACTTGGGTCGACCAAACTTGCATGCTCAAGTCTTCAGGAAATAAAACATCAAATGCAATAAAAGTGATCGTCTATTTTTTAGCAAACTACACCTCACGACCTCAAACATACTAAATCACTGAGCATTGCTGGGACAGGCATAGCATATAATATGGACGCACAAATTTACTTTTATGAAGTTTATCACAGCTCCAATCAAATTTGCAACAAAAACTTCAAAAGAAAAAAAAAAATACAAAAGAGAACTTGTTGCAAAAATAAAGAAAACGGGGGAATAAAGAAAAACAAACCATGTGAGGAGGAGATAGAAAACTATTGTGGGAAATGAGAGAAGAGAAGAAGCTCAAAAGGCCATGCCATTTTCGAACCCTATGGTTAGGATTGAGAAGATCTTTTAATTTTTTAATGGGTAGTTTTGTCATTTTAATAAAGAAGGGAAAATATGCAATTTTTATTTAGGTTTGGGTAAATATGCAATTAAGGGTGTTTTTAAGGGGAAATATGCAATTATTCCTTTTTTATATACATGTAGGTAATTTATATTATACAAAATGTACTTGTTGATCTATTCCTATAATGACATTGCTAAATGAAATTAATTAGTAGTTACCTTATATATACCCAATAAGTTTCGGGTAGAGTATACCCAACAAGTATATTTTTTTAAATGAACGGGTATATCCGAAACACATAGGTATACCTGATGGGTATTTACTAGATAGAAACCCGACAGGTTTGAGACAAGCTTAATCGGGTTTGAGGTTAGAATTACCTAAAAACGTCCCAAACCCATTTCATTGCCATCCCTAGCTACATTGCGACGGTTTAGTAAAATTGAATAAGATTAAAATTCCCGTTTCTAAGAAAACTATTAAAATCTAATAACTATCTTAAACCTTAACTTAATAAAATTAAAACTCTTTTTTAACGGCCAACAAAATCAATATCGAGCACTCTTCGGGTACCCATTGGACCAACGGAGTATTCCTAGAGTAACCCAAGTCCGTCGTCAATTCTGTGGAAAACCCGATAACCCACCCGTCCGTAAACAAGACAGTAAAATTATCAATAAAACTCATTTAGCTTAAGGATCAAATCAGATTTCTCTAGGTCTTCTATCATTTCCAAACTATAAATTAGCAACATTTTGTTGCTTTATGTAGTTGTAATATATGTATTGGGAGTTTTTCAAAAAAAAAAAAAAGAGTAAACTTCCGTTTTGCTCCATGTGATTTGGTCACTTTAACGGTTTTGCTCCAAACCTTTAAAAATAGTCATTTTGCTCCCTGATGTTTCGGTTTTTTTGTCAGTTTGCTCCCCGCCTCTAACTCCATCCAAATTGTTTGTGTTTCCATTTTGCTCCCCGCAGGGAGCAAACTAGCAACAAAACCAAAACATCAGGGAGTAAAATGGCTATTTTTAAAGGTTTGGGGCAAAACCGTTAAAGTGACCAAACCACATGGAGCAAAACGGAAGTTTACTCAAAAAAAAATTGCATTTTTCACTTTTAATCCAAAGGGTTTTTTATTTTTGCAATTTAACCCCATTGACTTTTTTAGTTTTAACCCAAAGCTTTTCAATCTTTCAATTTAACACCAACACTTTTTTATTTTCAACTTTGGTCCCCCATACTTTTCATCTTTCACAAGTTTTTCGTTTTACGTTTCGTTTGAAATTTTGTGAGTCAACACGCAGCAACGTGTGTGTGGGGTTCAACGTTTTTTCGTCTGTTTTTTTCACATTGAGTTCAATCAGCTATGTCGAAACACATGTTTTCATATGGTTAATACATCACATAACGTTTCGATTAATCCATTCAATGTTTGCGATGTACCGCGCCGCAACGCGCGCGGGTCTTATTGCTATTATAAACCTATAAATTAGCAACTTCTTTATGGATCAATGTGTTGTATTTTTAGCTTTGGGAGTGTTTCAAAAAAAAATTGGAATTTTCCCTTTTAAACCCTAAAGTATCAATCTTTGACAATTTTAGTTTAAGGTTTTAATCTTTCATAATTTAACCCCCTTGATTAATTTGATTTTTCACTTCTACTTCAAAAGTTTCCGTCTTATACAATTTTACCCCTTTGATTAGTTTGGACTCTCACTTCTAATTCAAAAATCTTCATCTTTTACGATTTAACCACTTTGATTTTTTTTACTTTTAACCTAAAGCTTTTCAGCTGTTGCAACTTTGACCCCATATACTTTTCATCTATCGCAAGTTTTGTGTTTAACGTTTCGTTCTAGATTTTCCAAGTCGTGCGTGTGGAGTTCAACATTTTTTCATCTACTTTATCCTGTTTGACAGGCCCATCACAACGCGTCATTTTTCTCCGTTTGATAGGTCTGTTACAATGCGTGAGTCACAGATTGGTTCAGTATGTTTTACACATTATAACCTTATAAAGAAGCAACAAACTTATGCATATCAAAGTTGTACAATTGGCTTTGGGAGATTTTCAAAAAAAATTGGAATTTTCCTTTTTAACCCTAAGGTTTTAATCTTTCACAATTTAAGTTTAAAATTTTAATCTTTGTTTCATTTTTAACCTTAAAGTTTTAATCTTTGACAATTTAAGTTTATAGTTTTAATCTTTGTTAATTTAACCCCTTTGATTAATTTTATTTTTCACTTCTAATTCAAAAGTTTTCATCTTATACAATTTAACCCCTTTGATTAATTTGATTTTTCACTTCTAATTCAAAAGTTTCCATCTTTTGCGATTTAACCACTTTGATTTTTTTTACTTATTTGTTGTAATCTTGCCTTTGAGAGTTTTCCAAAGAAAAAATGGTTATGCATATGGTTGTTGTAACCTTGGCTTTGAGGGTTTTTTTAAAAAAAATGATTTTTTAACTTTTCACTCAAATGTATTTCATGTGGTTATGCATATGATTGTCGTAACCTTGGCTTTGAGGGTTTTAAAAAAAAATGATTTTTTAACTTTTCACTCAAATGTATTTCATAAATTACCTTTAACGCAAAACTATTTGTTTTTTACTTTTAACATAAAACTTTTTATCTTTTACAATCTGTCCTCACAACTTTTTTTACTTTCGACTTTGGTCCTTTATAATTTTTATTTTCCGCAAATTTTTTCGCTTTATGCTTCGTTCAAAAATTTTGTGTCTAAACACATCGAAACGTGCGTCTTTGGTTTAACGTTTTTATGTTTCGTTCTAAATTTTGCGAGTTAACATGACGCAACGTACATGTGTGGGTGAACGTTTTTACATCGTCTATTTTTTCCCGTTTGAAAGGTTCAACATAACATGCGCGTCCTAAATCGACTTAGTTATAACTAAAGAATCCCCGCCACATTGCGGCGGGTCGTAATTCTAGTTATAATTTAATTTGGATCGGCGACCTCATGTTATGATTTTTGAGTAAGGAAAGTGGGGCAAATAATTTGGATTGGCGACCACGCATATGCAACGAGTTATTTCCTTAGCTTGGTTCCCAAGGATAAATCAAACTATAATTACGGTCACCGCCTCATTCCTCCAACTCATCGTATAATAGGTTAAACCAATTTCCCTTCTTTCTCTCTCTCTCTCTCTCTCCCTACCCGTCATTTCCACTGATCCATCCCCCTTTCTGATTCCGATTCATCCATAACCTAGCCAGATTCACGTCGCCGCCTCCTTCAGAACTACTGCCTCCATCCTCCGATCAGGTAACATTTTCTTTTGAAACTAGGGTTTTCCATCCAGTTCGCAATTCATTTGTTTATGGGATGAAATTAGGGTTCTATTGGTTGTTGTTCTAATCGTTCGTAATACTGTATGTATCTAGGTGGACATGAGCTCTCACGCTCCTCGAATTGATAGAAGAGACAATAACAATAATAATAATAACAGGCCCAGGTTTCCTCGTCGTCAAGAATGGATTCCCAGAGGATCATCCACCGTGACAGTTGATGCCAATCCTCCGTCGTCAACTGTTGCTTCAAATTCAGAAGGAAACGCATCGCATAATGGTGTTGTAGGAAATGTTGATATACCACGATCAGGTCCGCACTTGCATTTGCCTAATGGTCAGAGGAGGCATGGACCTCGGGGGGCTGTTAATCAGAATCGAGATAGACGAAGGGAGGCCCCTCGAGGTTCAAATCCAACCGCTGCTGCAGGTGCTTCTTTACCTCAGCTTGTTCAAGAAATTCAAGATAAACTTTTGAAGGGGACGATTGAGTGCATGATATGTTATGATATGGTCAAGCGATCTGCTCCCATTTGGTCTTGCTCCAGCTGTTATTCCATTTTTCATTTGCATTGTATTAAAAAGTGGGCTAGGGCTCCGACTTCTATCGATTTGTCTGCTGAGAAGAATCAAGGGTTTAATTGGCGATGCCCTGGGTGTCAGTCGGTGCAGCTTATGTCCTCTAAGGATATCCGGTATGCTTGTTTTTGTGGAAAGAGGCCGGATCCTCCTTCAGATCCGTATCTCACACCGCATTCTTGTGGGGAACCTTGTGGAAGACCGCTCGAGAAGGAGATTGCTGCTTCAGGTTCGGCTTCTAGTAGAGATAGAGATAGAGATGATCTTTGTCCTCATCGTTGTGTTCTTCAATGCCACCCTGGTCCCTGCCCACCTTGTAAGGCTTTTGCTCCACCAAGAGTATGCCCGTGCGGGAAGGAAGTTATCACTTTAAGATGCTCTGATCAGAAATCGCTTCTTACTTGTGGCCAGCGTTGCGGTAAACCTCTTAAGTGTCTACGCCATCATTGTGATAAGATATGCCATGTGGGTCCTTGTGATTCTTGTGAGATCCTCATTGATGCCTCTTGTTTCTGTAAGAAAAAGACAGAGATAGTTGTTTGTGGTGAGATGACGGTGAAAGGACAAGTGAATGTAGAGGAGGATGGGATCTTTTCATGCAATTCGTCTTGTGGAAAACCTCTTGCTTGTGGTAACCATGTCTGCAAAGAAACATGTCATCCTGGTGTTTGCGGGGACTGTGATTTGTTGCCGGGAAGGATTACATCATGCTATTGTGGTAAGTCGCCTTTACAGGAGGAACGCCATAGTTGTTTGGATCCAATACCGACCTGCTCACAGATATGTAGCAAAACCCTCCCGTGTTGGTTACATGGTTGTAAAGAGACATGCCATCCAGGATCCTGTCCACCGTGTAAGGTGATGGTCAATCAAAAATGTCGTTGTGGGTCAACCTCTCGTTCTGTGGAATGTTTCAACACCACCACTTTCACATGTGACAAACCCTGTGGGCGCAAGAAGAGCTGTGGTAGACACCGTTGCAGTGACAAGTGCTGCCCTCTTTCAAATTCAAACAATGCTGCTACTCAGGATATGGACCCACACTTGTGTTCCAAGCCTTGTGAGAAGAAGCTAAGGTGTGGGCAGCATGACTGTGGGTTATTGTGTCACAGTGGCCATTGCCCGCCTTGCCCCGAGAGGATTTTCACTGACCTGACTTGTGCTTGTGGAAGATCTTCGATTCCACCACCGCTACCTTGCGGTACACCACCGCCCTCTTGTCAATACCCATGTTCGGTTCCTCAACCATGTGGTCATGTTTCATCTCACAGCTGCCACTTTGGGGATTGTCCACCTTGTTCGGTTCCTATACCAAAGGAATGCATTGGGGGACATGTTGTTCTTAGAAACATACCATGTGGTTCGAAAGATATCAGGTGTAATAAACTCTGTGGAAAAACAAGACAGTGTGGAATGCATGCATGTCTAAGGACTTGCCACCCGACCCCATGTGATTCTACGACCGGTGGTGGGTCCACTTCTGTTAAGGCTTCATGCGGTCAGACATGTGGTGCACCACGTAGAGACTGTAGACACACATGTACTTCTCTTTGTCACCCTTATGGCGCATGTCCGGATGTAAGGTGTGAGTTCCCGGTCACAATAGCATGTGGTTGTGGTAGAATTACTGCAACTGTTCCTTGTGATGCTGGCGGCAACAATAGTGCTGACTCTGTTCTTGAGACATCTGCAATTCAGAAATTGCCAGCGCCACTTCAACCAGTTGAATCAAATGGCAAGAAGATCCCACTTGGACAGAGGAAGCTCATGTGTGATGATGAATGCGCGAAAGTGGAACGTAAAAAAGTTCTTGCAGATGCTTTTGGTGTGACCAATTCAAATTTAGAGGCGCTCCATTTCGGTGAGAATCCTGCAGTTTCAGATGTGTTGGGGGACTTATACAGACGCGATTCAAAGTGGGTTTTGGCAGTGGAAGAGAGATGCAAGATGTTGGTTGTTGGTAAGGGTAGAGGTGGTGTGAAGGTGCACGTGTTCTGTCCGATGTTGAAAGAGAAAAGAGACGCAGTGAGGTTAATTGCTGAGAGGTGGAAACTGTCAATAAGCGCTGCTGGTTGGGAGCCGAAACGGTTTATCGTCATTCATGTTACACCAAAATCTAAGGCACCTAGTCGGGTTATTGGAGCGAAAGGGTTGCATCCACATCCACCGAGTTTTGATCCTCTGGTAGACATGGATCCGAGGCTAGTTGTGGCTTTGTTTGATCTGCCAAGTGATGCAGATGTAAGTGCTTTGGTATTGAGGTTTGGCGGGGAATGCGAACTTGTGTGGTTGAATGACAAAAACGCATTGGCGGTGTTCAGTGATCCGGCTAGAGCTGCAACTGCTATGAGGCGATTGGATCATGGGTCTGTGTATTACGGGGCCGCTGTAGTAAACAGTGGCACAACATCATCATCAGCATCATCAACCTCGTTGTCTGGTAATGCTTGGGCTTCCTCAGCCGCAAATCCATGGAAGAAGGCTGTTGTGCAGGAGAGTTCATGGAGTGGTGTTGCAGACCCAGAAACAACAACAGCAGCACCGTCACCATGGATGGTAAACGAAGGTCCGATAATCACGACTGCGGCTGCAAACAGATGGAGCATCCTGGAGTCAGATCATGAATCCGGTCCATCTGCAACAAGTTCTGTTGTACCAAAGCAGGATGATGTTGTGGAGGACTGGGAAAAGGCTTACGAGTAACTAACTATCTATATTTGTTTGTTTTGATGCATTTGTGTTTTTTTTTCTTGATGCTCTCTGCTAAATTGGGAACATTTGGCCAATGGTGATGCTTTGGGTATAGTGGTCTGCATTTGAATTGCAACTTTAGAACCCTCGGTTATTTTGAAAATTATCACTTGTATGATGCTCAAGACAGTTTTATTCAACATTTTATCAATATATATGGTTTTCATTTGAATTGGTTTTGATGGTGGTGGTGGTAGAGAATAGAGATAGACTAGCTGGTTAAGAGAGTGAGCACTGAGTACAGATTCTAAGTATTTTGTATATATGGTAAATTTTAGTAACAAGTTGCAGGATTTGATTTTGCTGATAAATTACCTAACATAAAAAGCTGATGAAATACAAATAAAAAGAGATAAAGTCTCTTTACCTTAATACAATACTACCAAAGGACATATTGATAGTGTTGGGTGTTGCTATTGACAAATATTCCTACTGAATATGTGGGTAGGATTAACACTTTATCTTGAATAAGTCAAAGATCAAATTGTTGTTGTGTCCACAATAGTTAGTATGTTGTGTAAGTACACTTATTATTCAGACTTGAATGTAACTAATAATATGTTTCATAGAATAAAGGAAACATAGGGACAACTCTAGTCATAGATGTATGATAAATCAATTGCTAATGTTATCTTTGAGAATTGCTATTTGATCAAGTTCTAGTTCATAGTGTGTTTTGTACTTCTGTTACTTGTTAATCTTTCTATTTCTTAACAAACTAGCAATACAAATAACACAACCTGATCCACAAATGGTATCATAGTGAGGTCGTTTAACTAATCCATCCGTCACTCATTACTTGATAACTCTTAAAATAAATACACTGGATAATAGGTATTGTACCGACACGATTGGCCTGCTGCACATCTTGAGCTCTTTCTTTCTAACCATGTTATCCCATAGTTCCTTTGGCCTTCCAGTCCTTTACTGAGCATTGGAAAAAATCTTTCATCACAACTATAAATGCTATTTGATCCGGGATCAAAAGAAGGATCAGTTGGTCTATGGTGTCCATTCAAAACTGAAATCCAAACTCAACGCTGTAGATGTTGAGATTTGAGAAAGTGTGGTATGGCCAAAAAAAAATAAGCTTATGGTGTAGAGTGCAACGGATCTTTGATTTTCATATACAAGACTTGCTAGATCTTCACAAAACAATACAACGTAAAACAAGGGTAAACTTATTCTACAAAGGCTCTTGAAAATAAGAAGTGTACCCCCACTAGATTTTCTTAGTAAAGTCTTTAAACAGGCAACATAACGTAACTGATCCAAAAGCATCAGTTAATTAAAATAATGATGAGCAAAATTAATATTTGACCTCTAACCCTAACACTACCGTATAATATTTGTTATAGCTAAAAGTAGTTTGACAACATTGAGACAGACAACTGTGATTACATATTTGACTCAAGACCAAGACAAACCTACCTATGAATCATCCATCAAACTCCAGTATTGTTTATGTTTTCCAAAGATATAACAGCACCAGATCCATTGGAGACTGCAGTATGTGATCGGAAAATATACAACACCCAGAAATGGAGGCATACAAGGTAAACTATACACCATACTTTTCCCATTCGATTTCTTCTTAGGAATGTCCAGAAGATAGAGTCCAACTGCCTCACCAATGACCCTATAATAATAACATGTTTTTGCCCTCCCTTCTCTTGAAACCGCACCCCTGATTCTATATCATTCATTTTTGATGTTTTCAAGCTCTCGTCCAATGATCTTGAAACCGCCTATTCAAAACAAAGAATCCTTGTTATGACCAACCAATTTAAGCAACAGTTGGAAATGTCAACAATGTGTACCTCGATTCTGAATGTTAGCATCGCCTTCTCTGATGATAATGCCTCAACCTGATGTCAAAGTACGTATTTAATATGTAGGAATATTAGTATTCAGTAAGAGAGCAATTGATGAGGAGGATGACCTGGGCTTGTTTCTGAATCAAATGATCCGTCAGCTGGTTAAGCCTGCGCTTCAGTTCAACCTCCACTTCACTTGGATTTTCAATCTCCTTCCGAGTTTCTTCTATGTCCCTTTCAAGTGTCTTCACCTGCATACCAAACATGTATCTTCCTCAGATTCACATAACTGAACCAGTAACTACAGTTTTGGAAAAAGACAAACTGAACCGCCCAGGTTGGTTGGATCCGGCAGAACCAGCCGGTTTTCACGGTTTTATGGTTCGGTTTTGGTGGTTTAGCAGTTTTAGACAAAAAAATAAACGATAATTTTGTATTGATTTTTAGAAAGATGATAAGGATTGTTCATGGAAATAATATATACACGTAACTTTAAATTCCTAAAATGAAAAATAAATAAATAATAAATGTTAAACGGCCAGTTCGGTTTACACAACTGGTTTCAAGTTCCAAACCACCCAACTTTCTTCGGTTTGGACAGTTTGGTCTGTTTCGGCATTTTAAAAACACTCCTATAATATACCATTATCAACAGACCCAATACCTTAATTAAACTCTGGTGCACATACTCAAATAAATTATCTCTTTAAAAACTTGTAAAAAAGAACCGAGTAATCTTATAGGATAACGCCTCACCTTTTCTTGTAGTTGTCCAACTTTATCTGCCACAAAAGCATGCTCAGCCTCCAGTATCTCGTGCTCAAATTCAACTCCTCTTGAAGCCGTCAGCTACATATAGGGTACCATCCAAGTTTGAAACTTTGAATAATAGCTAATTAATTATGCATGCAATTTGATACTTCCAAACAAACTTACTTTACTTCCCCTCGGTCCAGTTTCTTTCTTTGAGGTCAGCTCTGCATGAAAAGGGTGGATAAGATTAGAATTTAACATCAAATATATCATCAAGCTGAAATAAGCATACTGATCATAGAATTAACCGTCACTTAAATCCATGCATGCATTAAAAAAATAAAAATACTGGTGGTTGCCTGTTGCCTACTTCATTTCTTCATGCGTATTGAGGATCATTATAGTAAATAAAATTAACACTTCATGTAAGGAATTACAAATTTAAAAAAAAATGAGCAGGTGCATACTAAAGAAAGGTCTAGACGTTTAAACTTAAAATGAAATGTCTTATCACACATGCGCACTTCTTGCTAATTAGATATGTATGACATCCATCCTTAGCACATACTTGTAAGACCTTACACAGAAAGTAGTTGGTTATAAAAATTACAAGGGTAGCCTAGTCGAGTTTACATTACAATTCAGACATTTGTGGTCTCAAGTCTCATTGCACTCACAGAGCATCATGTAGATGGATTCATTCATATTTGTCATGTCCATTTGATTACAGACTAGTTATATCATTTGCATTGCTTCAATGAATTTGTAAATTGATGGAAATTAACCAAGTTAACAGACAACTATGCGTATAACTCAGCATCGAAAGAAATTGTTCATCAGTCGATAGACCATTACACTCCAAAAAGTGGAGGTCAATGACAACTTCTATTTATACCAGTTAGATAACAATGCGCAAAACAACTAACTCAAAAGTTAAGTATTAACTAGAAGCGAAAATTGAAAAACGCCCTTCTCGATCGTCGGACTCAAGTTACATATCCAATACAGGAAACAGAGACTTATGAAAGCTTGAAAATTTGTTGGTTTTCTGTACCGATACATGAGTTTTCAAAATAAAGAGTAGAGGTGACTAAACGAGAGTGTTGGGACGTGTGGGTTTTTTAGAATCGGGTCAGGCAGATTGGGTGAAAACCGGGATGGATTGGATTTTCCAGCTATTTCCTTTTAACCAATAAAATATATACAGTTATAAAGCAATTTATTAGTCTCATATATAGTGATTAAAGAGTAACATCAATGCACTAATAAATGTAAAAGAAGTATCTAATTTAGTTATGTGTTACTCTCAAGGCCTCAAATGATGCCTTCTTAAAAAAATCAAGTCTAGACATCAAACTACAGAAGTATTCCCCTCAAAATTCAGTAAATGATACGCTGATTGCTCACTGAAACAATAGCATACCACCCCACTAATATCGAGACATCTAACCCACTTTATTAATACAAGATTAGGAGAGGTGAACAAGGTAAAAGATGTATCTAGTAGTGATCTATACATAATTACATACACATGGCATACAGGGAGTGTTGTGGTTTTAAAGTAAATAAAGAGAACTCTAATGACAAGGCAGCCTAAAATGTGTACCTTCATGACTAGCTTCCTTCAACTCGATCTGTCTATGAAGTTCTGCTACCCTTTTAACCTAATACAGTACATCAATGTGTCAATGGATCATGTTGAGTTAAGTTAACATCTTGCACAAGTCACAGATAGAAGAAATTAAACACACACACACAGATGACAAATGATGATGAGGATGAGGATGGCGTGAAGACATTATAAAGGTCAATATTTGAAAATATAGCTCAAACAGTCTATCGTTAACTGAAATTGACATACCTCTACTTCTAGACTCCATTGGGCAGCAGCAAGTGACTTTGCAAGCTCCGCATTTGTAGTCTGCAAAAAGGCACACAATTTCATAAACCTTCTGGTTATAAGTATTTCCAATCTGGCAAACATGAAATTAGCACAAAGAGGATATGGAAAACACTAATACTCACAAAATAAATAAGAAAATAGTAAATTCATTCATGCTGATGTTATTGATACAAAATTACCTCAAGTTTAGCCAGCTTCATTAGCGCTTCCATTCTTGTATTATTATGTTTTTGCTTCTCTAAATCAACAGCATCCATAGTCTCCATCAATGTCATTTGCAGTTGTGAAGCCTGAAGCAAAGCAAAGAATAAATTTACAAGTAACAAACAGACAAAACCACTCAAATACCAAAAAAAGTTATGACCAATAAGACCCTAGAATCACTAAACTAAAAAGTTATCTGCTTGCAGAAGAAAATGTGAATTAAGCAAGGCATAAAATCATGAATAACTGAAGATATTAAACAGAAAATAAGACATTACCTCATGTGCTTGTTGTTTAGCCCTTTCATCAATTATTTTCTCCAAGCTTTGTTTCTCCCCCTCCAATCTAGCAACGAGATTTTCACGATCTTTAATGGCTTCGATGGCTTTAGCAGCAGCTTTCTCAGCAAGAAGGCGCTCCCTCCTCTTCCTCCTCTCCTCCCTTTCACGTTCGCTCTCAGAATCTGAACTTGAACTTGAACTTGAATCTGAATCTGTCTCCACATCCAACTCACCATCACTTGCTGACACTGATTCTGTCTTCTTCGATGAACTAGTTATCGCAACTCCACTGCCAGGCAGCATGCTGCTATCGGACACGATTTTTTCATTCTTCACTTGTAGGTTTAAATCAGGAACAGAATCAGAAGCCGATTGCATTTCATGACCGTTAATCGGAGGAGCAGGCAAGCCCGTGTTTGTCCCATCATTTTCATCTGTCACAACAATTGCATCCTTCCGTACGGTTTCGGTTTCACTAGACAAGTTTTCAGCAACACCTTGCCCTCCAGCACCCGCTTGCATCGAATTAAAACCACCGTGATCTCCATCTCCATCTACTCTTTCAGCGTTCCCTTTATCCCCCAACGTCCTGGAACTCTTATTCACAACAGCCTGGCTCCGTTTGCGGTCCAAAGCTAACAAATTCGAACCGGACCGCACCGGTCTCTTCCCATCTTTCAACAAACCTGATACCTTAGGCAATCCTCCATTGCCCTTATTACTAGGGGCGCTAAGCAGTTGGGTCCAATCACCATCGGTTAAAGTAGATTTAGGGTTTACATTTACCTCACTATCCACTTTTAGACTAACATCATTGCGTGATTGGGATTTGGCAACAAAATCAGTCTGTGATTTCTTCTTCTTCTTGTTGAGCTGGTCTTTCAATGGGGGCAGAATGTTCTTAGGTATAGCAGCATGACTGGAATCACCATCACCATCAGCGGATCGTGATGCCTCGTTCTTGCGAAGCGATTCGGCTGCTTGCTGGTCTATCTGAAAAGTTCAAATTGAATCGATTAGAAATATGAATTGTCGAAGAATTAGGTTAGTTTTGTGTGTATAGAGAGAGAGATGCCTGCTGAAGAAGAGTCTCGGCAACTTTGAGCTTGGAGGAGATCCAACCGGACATTGTGGTGGTTGTTGAATGAATCTCAGATCAATAAGGGGAAATTACAATTTAACAGGTCGGTGGGTGAGACATTGATCAAGATATTCACCATGTCAAATGCAAATGTCTGAGTTTATGTTTGTGATATTAGATTTGGAAACTTAGCTTCTTACGGTTAAGGAAAATAATGCCATTATCATGGGGCATTATTCGATACGTGGCAGTCCAGTATGAGACGTTATTACAAAAATGGCGTAGTGGGAATAATGCCCAAATAATGCCCCTTGCAATCAATTAACAAAAAAAAACAAACAAACTAAATGATTATTGGCTGGTCAAACCAACTTCTTCTCCCATTGGCTACATGCAAGAATGAAATGGCGGTATGCAACGTTTTAATAATAACGCCAAACTCAAATTTCAGAATTTTTTTTTTAAATAACGCCTAGTGTAATGGAGGGGGGCGTTTTAGGGCATTTTTTTTTTCAATTTTTTTTAAAAATCGCGCCCCACTACGGGTGGTCTAAATGATCATTTGATCATTCAGATTCAGATGCTACATCTTAATGGTTTAAAACCTCTGAATGAATAAGACGTAACCTCAAGTCTGAATGGTTAACAGGTAACCTCTGAATGGTAAATCATCACATGTCACATTCTTCTACCTTCTCGTAAAATTCTTAATGGTTCCATTAAGAGGTAGCCTCTTAATGACCATTTAGAGACTACCAAACGTCCCCTTAGAAATATCAAGCAAAAACTCGTGAAAACTTGAAAACTAACTAAAAAAAATCTAAAAAAACATACCATTTTTATTTCTTTTTTTTACAGTTTTTTTATAAATTTTGATTACTTTTTATATATAAAAGAATTCAAAAAAAGTTGTACTGCACATGTGCAATAATACGGAAAAGACTAATGGTTGGAGAAATAAGAGGCTTTATTGATTTAACTTAATGGTGTTTATCATCTAAAAAGGGACACTAGAGGGGTATGTTGGTAAAAAGTGATAGCAATAAGTACAAACATAATCATAAATATCTTTGCACACTATCATATCATCTCTCTCTTCCCGGTTCTCACTTTCTCATTTCTCTTTCTATTTCAAATTCTGAAACATAAGATCAAAGACAATTTTCTAGGGTTTCTTTTAAATTAATTTATTGAAGGTTATAATGATGATTGGAGTGGATAAACAATTCGTACGAATGTCGTTTGGAGAGTAAGTTGCAGGTGGTTTAAGCTTTGATTGAATATGAGATCAACATTTAGGATTTTGTTGTCTCTGAAAAGGCGACAAAAGTTAAGGAGATCGTCGACAAGGTAAGTTCGTGTTCTTTTTTTTGCTGAAAGTGTCAAATGATTCGCAAGAAAGATTATGTTTTTAGGGTTTTTCTAGGTCAAAAATTTTTCAAGGAACATAAAATTGGGGGTTGTTTTATGCAGTTAATATCGTTGATATATCGGTGAGATATCGGTTATATCGGTCATATCGGTCCCCTAGTAATATCGGTGTCAAATATCGGTCAGAATATCGCTACTGATATTATTGTCGATATTGACCGATATAACCGATATATCACCGACATTTGACCGATATATAGGAATGGCAATGGGCCGGCTTTGGGCCGGGTATTGGTAATCCCAGGCCCGTACCCGGTTGTAATTCTTTGTCCCATACCCGACCCGTTACCCGTTGGGTATTTGTCGGGTAATTACCCGTCGGGTATTACGCATACCCGCGGGTATCGGGTATACACGTTAATTTCATAAAAATACCCGTTGGGACAAATGTTCAATTTTTACTTTGATGTTTATATAATTTACTATTTCAGTGACTATAACAAATGAAAATATGATTAATAACTTACATATGATATTCAGACCACATATACCATACTAAATCAAAACGATTACTTAATTAAGTAATTGTATCATGACCACCAAATTGCATAAACAACCACATAATAAAGGGTGATAGCTTCCATATCCAATATACATGCTCAAAAATAAGTTATTTGTTCACTAAGCACCTACCAAATACATATACACACATGGCTATAGAGAAGGTAATAAGTACATGTACTAAGTTTATATATATAGAAATATATAATATGATGTATTCGGGTAAATGGCCCGGGTATCGGGCGGGTATCACTAAATCCCATACCCGTACCCGTACCCGATTTTTTTCTTTTTTTAAGCCCGTACCCGGCCCATACCCATTGGGCTTCGGGTATACTCGGCCCGTATGTTTCGAGTTTCGGGTATACCCGTCGGGCTTGGGCTTTTTTGCCATCCCTACCGATATAACTGATATATCACTGAATTATTATTGTTAAATTGCTATATATGTAAATTTTGCATTATATTAAAATTACCGATATCTCACCGAGATAACCTATATCTCAAATATCGGTCCTTGATCGATATTCGATATTTTACCGCATTAACTGCATAGGGGTTGTTTTAATTCATCGGTTGTGAAAAAAACTTTTGGGGTTGTCTTTCAGGGTTTTTTTATGAACAAAAAATTAGGGTTGTGTAGCACATCGATTGTGTTAGTAGTTTTATTTTGATTTAAGATGATTATTTTAAATTGTTAGCCTGTTTAGTCATTTTAAAAGTTTTTGGAGCTACTTTTAATATGCTATTGTGTGAATGGAGTTTGAAGCTTACTTTTGGAGCTACTGTTCAATCATTTTGTAAAGTTTTATAGCTACTTGATCTACATGATTATTAATATTTGTGTTTTTCATTTGTTATACAGGTGTAAGAGGGGCATCATTGGAACTAGTAAGAAACCTAACAAAAGTATGTTTGACGTTAGCAAAACAAACTAAAAATCTTCACTTGGTTTGTCTGTTAGAAATTTGGTGTCCTTTTTTATGTAACTTAATTTGGGGAAATTGTGTAGGTGTGATGGATATACTGTGTAGGTATTTTGTTGTACATGAACTATGGTGGTTGACAAGAAATATGGTGTCCTTTTGCTTGTGCAACTTAATTTGATCGTTTTTTTAGTTGGTTACATGTGTTACCCGGTTTTCCAGGTAACATGTGTAACATATGTTATATCCTATGCAACTACTTTATGTAACATGTGTAACACATGCTTCATCATGTTTTCTCTCACTTATGTAAAAATATGTTACATGATGGTGAGGTTGAAAACCGAGCGTTAATGTAATTATCTTATGTGTTTTATTATGTTTTTGGTATTTATATGCTTTGAATGTGATAACTACGCGAGATTATGATTTTTCAGGTTAAACGCGGAACATGGTGAAGTTAGAGTGGTTAGAGATGGAGAGAAACGTCCAAAGTTGATAAACAAGGTGAACTGTGTAAGGTCTAAAAATTCTTATTAAAATCATAAAAGTTTTAATCACAAAAGAGCCAAACAGGTCAAACAATCAACTTATAAAATTTCCATATAAACTAACCGAGATAATTTACTTAAAGGTTTACAACCAAAATTCTTAGACAACCAACATAGACTAAAGAACAAGAGTTTTGACATCCTTTCAAGTTTAGTTTTTACAAAAGACCCAACATAACGGAAAACCTTCTAAAAAAAGTTTTGACCCATTTATCAAGCATCATAACGGAAGCGTGTGAATCGGTGTGTCCATTCCAATGTACCGTCGACTATCAAGACGATTTACCTACATTCATAACAAACAATTAGCCACTTTAATATAACTGAACTTTAAGGTTAAATCTTAGTTCGAACTTAATGGTGTTTACTTCGAGAATTCCTTCCAACAACCCTTCTAATGAGATTCATCATCAATCTCTTTGCATTACCTTATACTTGGTTTAACATCAAGTTTACAATTCGACATATGACATGTTCAACTCGTTCGACCCATATCCATGATGTAAACTATAACATAAACTCATTTGACATACTAATTTACAAATCTATTTTAATAACATATTCTAGACATTATACATTGCTAAAGTTGTAAGCGTAAGAACTTACCTTTGTCGTTGTTTGTTTGCGATCCGGAACGGCTTGAGCTTTCTTCCTTAATTGCTACAAATCCAAAATCGTTTACTTTAACCTCATGTCATTCTTTTCATTCTGTTCTTAACATAATCGAATTATCAACTAATAATTCCCAAATTCCAACCATTTAACATTGTAAAATCATTTGATCATTTCATTCGAGCATTTTAACAAACACTTGGCGTGCATACTACTAATTAAGCATAGTGTACAAGTATCATATGCATAACCTAGCCAATTATATACTATAATTTTGCAACATGTTTAGGCATGTTGCACTTGTATCTTATGCTTTGTTTATGGTGTATGCTTTTATTGGTTGTAAGGTTAGTTTAAGAGTTTGTACATTAACATAATAATAAAATGTTGCATTGCTGGTTGTACTGTATGCAAATGCGAGTTGTACTACTGATACTTCTTTTCTATCTGCAATTTGTTTATTCCAAACAAAAGACACGCGTCACATTCACCTCATATTCCCCTTTACACGTCCTTCCTCCCTTAGTGTTCTCACTCACCACCCCACAAGAAGCAATCTCTCTCTTACAAGAAAGTAACACCGAAGATGATGGAAAGGTCTCCAGTGAAAGAAGAGAACAGATTTAACAAACTAGGGATCCAGGTGACCAATCTACTTCAGTGAACCAATGACCGCAATACGACTAAACCTACGATTCTGGCAAAAGAGACCACCGACAAGCATTGGCGAAGCTTTAAGGGGCGGCCGACCCCCGGTTTTATAGAAATTTTTAGGTCGGTGACTTTCGTCCCGTCGAAAACTTCAAGCTGCCGACAAGGGATCTTCCGACGATTAAGGTAAGACCCGAAGCACCTGACTCTGTTTTCTGCATAATATTGTTCACCAAAACTAAGCCTATTTTTCCGATATGTAATTCTTGCAGTGTGTTGATTTCATACCCAAATCATGTTCATATGGGTATTTCAATGAAACTGAGTCATAGAAACCCTAAATTAGGTTACTTAAAGTTGATTAGAAAAAATAGTTAGCTCAGATCATCAAAGTTTTATAACCTGAATTTATGGGTTTGTTAGATCATTACAACTCCATCGATTCTTATGATTTTGATCACTACTTGGGTTTTAAATTTCATCTCAGATCCTATTGTTGAAGAAATTAGTAAGCCGCTATCTTTAAAGACTCAGGTAAGCAAATTTCAAACCCAAAGTTATCTTTGTTGGTTTTTAGTATGAAAATTAATGTCCAATTTCCAACCCTAACTTGGTGGAGCAGTAAGCGGAAGAAACACTAGATAAATGACCGGAATCAAATTATCTAAGGGGTTAGGTTCTGCACAAAAGGGTGGTTCTCTCTCGTTTGATTCGAAGGGACAAATCTTCTTCTCCGGTGAAGGGGAGAAGGGAGGTTCTCTCCTTGACCCGACTCCGGCGTGAGAATAAGTATGTGTTTGTGAAGAAGAAGAAGTATTGACGAAGTGAGTGTAACTTGAAGTTCATACATGAATTATTCTCATATTTATAGCCGGGAATTTAGGCGGGAAAACTCGTTGTTGAAATATTAACGGAAGATTCTAGCTCCGTAAGCGGTTATTTTCCCTCCGTTAATTCTCTTGATCGGATTGTGAGAGCACACAGATCGCGATCTTAATCAAAGGCTGGGGAATTGCCACGTGGAAAGTGGTCAAGTGGAGGTTTCTCTCCAATTCCATGCCATCATCGTGATTTCAGGATGGCTTGGGGTGATGACACGTGTCCCAGACGATTATAACCATCTGGTAGTGCACGATTGAGTCTTCTAGAAGATTATTGCCATAATCCACTGTGACTCCTTATTGTGTGGTATCAGCTTAGTAAATAATACCCAAGTCTGGGTATCATTAAGCAGAAATATTTATCCGGGATTTTTATCCCTGTTTGTTATGGAGAATGGCGCGAGGACTTATTAACTTCCTCTTGGCGCGCAGGTGTTAGTTGTTGCCTTCCTCTCAAGTTCTCTTTGTTGGACCAGTGCGCGGCCGCGCAAGGTCTAAAGAGGGTTAAAGAGCAAGGTTCTGGTATGGTCTCAAGTACTTAATATGAGGTTTTTGGGACCTTACCCCTTCATAAGCACTTAACCTATTTTGAGGTTTATGGAGATCCCCTTCCTCATTCTCAAAAGCAGACATCAGAGCCGGCCTGAGAATTCGTGTACTCTGTTCTAGCTCGAAAAAACGTGCCCCTACTCTTTAACGAAATTGGGTATTGGGCTAATGCCAATGGGCTAATAACTAATTTAAACCATAAGAATAGTTTTGTAAGTGGGCCTATGTTGGTGTTTGTATGGGTATCCCTATTAATTTTTTTACATATACATATCGGGTTTTTTTTTTAAATAATGTGCCATTCGAAATATCAGGCCTAGGCTGGTGGTCCTCCTTTCCAACCCCAAGGCCGCCTCTGGGAGAAATATTGGGGGCAACTGTCGCTTAGATTTCTTTTATTTAATTTGTTTATACTGTACTAGGTTATAACCCGTGAATACTCACGGGTTGTTAATCTATCTTTCTAAACAAATAAATATATACATATATATTAATAAACGAAAAATTGTATGATGAATACGGTGTATAAATAAATGACATGTCTATACTTCTGATATAAATTATTTATGTTAGTTATAAAAAACGGACTGTAGGTATAAAATTATAATGGCAATCTGAATTTAAAATAATAAAAAAACAAACGCATTGTAACACAAACGTAAATAAAGGGGGTCGAAAAGTAAATATAAGATATATGTTTTTTCGGGTTTTAAATAAAAACTGAAAGTCTATTAATGTAGTGCTTCTGTTTGCTGGAGTTTCGTAACCAATAACTTGGAATTCGTTTTAGACCAGTTGAAAAAACAATCGTCACCTAAGGAAATATGTTCAGCTTCAAGTATATCAGGCCATCCAACAACACCGTACCTATGGTTGATAAAATATGAAAAAATTTGTTAGTCATACATATACAAATAAGGTAAAAGTTAAATAATAATAATAATAAATAAGATAATAAATTGGTTGACAAACCTTCTTTGACCATCAATATTGTGTGTACGAAGATTCTTAACCCAGGTATTTCCTTTAAGAACTTTGATCTTTACTTCAGAAAACTCATTTAAACCACTTAAGTCAGTAATCAATTTGGGAAGGATCTACATTTTGTAACAACATTAAAAATATGTAAATGTTATTAAATGAAAAACACTAAAAATTAACAAAAAAATATTTTTAGATGATTGAATAGGTTATTAGTATGACATAAATTTTAAGATTGAGAATATTTTTAGTTTACTTATATTGAAGTAGGATTACATTGATGTCATATACTTTTGTATTTCCTTGTATATGAGAATATATGATCAACTAAATGAATCAACTAAATTGAGTATATATTTACTTACTTGAAATCAAATACATTGATCTGATTACATTTCCTTTGTTATTGTTTAAAGTGTATATAGACAGATTTTATATACATTATGAATTACGATTATTGTTGGTATAAAGACATATTTATAAAATAATGTGTATCTAGTATAGCTTAAGACGTATATGTATGCATTCAAGTTGAATACTAAATGTTTATAACAGTATATGCTATGTTACAGGTATATAAAAATGAGTTCGTCATGCTTAACTGTGTTAGATGAGGATTTCTCGTTCAAACTGGTATGCTACAAATGTTACAAAAAAAGTATATATAAATTGTGCTACATAATATCTAAAACATAAATTTAACAACAGGTGCTGCGAATTGACTTTGTTAAGAGTGTGTATGGTGATTATTGGCAAAGAAACTAAACTAATGATAAATCATGAAAGTCAAAGAAGTGGGACAGTTTATTTGAGAAGTATAAGCAGGGAATCTGTTATCACTGACGGATGGAGTAATGTGGTAAGGGATCTTCATTTGACAAAGCAGATGTTCTTGCGCTTAAGGATAATGGAAGATAAAAATATTGAAATGGATTGTTTCGTCGAGAACATATGTGGCGAATCTTTGTTAACAGTAAACTATTATGGCGTTTTAAAGACAATAGTAAGTATACTAATATATATGAATGTATTTCTTTATTATAGTTGTAAAATAAATGTTGTTCATATATACTTGAGAATAAAATGCTACATAATGTTTCAGGTTGTAGGATCGTATTCTGACCCGAACGAGTCTATCAGAGGAGTCTTGATCAGTTACAGGTGCGGAAAACAAGTAACCAACGTAGAAACAGCTAGATATTCACTTAAATCAGTCTTTTGATTGATATTACAGTGTTTACAATCAATTGGAAGACCGGCAGCACCTCGGTATCCTTAGACCAGAACTGTTACAAATGATTTCTCTCATGGGGTATTTATAGATGCCTAGATTTCGCTCATATGGACATGGTGTCCATAAAAGCGAAACCCCCAGTATGACCATAAAAGCGAAATCATCTTCTAGGTTTCCCACATACGGACATCTTTCTGATTTCCCACATACGGACATGTGATTTCCCACATATGGACATGTGCATATATGTGAAATCACTTTCTTGGGAAATCTCGTACAATGTGCCCTAATCTAACATTCTAAGATTAAGACTCGATACAAGACGAAGTCGACAGATGTATGCACTAACAGACTCCCCCTCAGATGTTGACAAGTCTTAAGTGTCGAGTCTTCGCATCTTCAATCTTAATCTGTCTCTGGGCTTCACTCTCTCAATCTCTTCTATCAGGTCTTCAGACTCCCCCTTGCGATATGCTGACATTTCTTCAGATCATCAGCATCATCAGCTTTAGGATCGTTGTCTGGCTTATTACAGATTCAAGCAACACAACCTGGATCACCTGCAAGTTCTCTACCCAAAACATAAGTTTTACAATTTAGAATAAAAATGTATGCACTAAAACAAACTCTCCCTCAAACCAAACAAAAACTTTATCAGTGACAATATTGATGAACCACTTGAAGATTTGATTAAAAACATATTTTTAAGAACAAACTTTCCTTCACAGAATTTGTCATCATGTCTAGCACTTAGAATTTTGAAAATCAGCTCTCTAACACCAGTTGTCAAAAATCTTTTTGAGTTTTCAAATGTTTATGCTAAAACACACTAAAAATCTTTTTGGATTTTGAAATAAAGACAAATGTAATGCAGTAAAGAAATATTTACAAACACTATTTTTGTGAGTTCGTGTAAGAGGATCATATCTGTTTTTGAGACTAGTCACCAACACCATTAAGCTTCATTTCATTTCAAGTTTTAAACAATTCACCTAGATTATCAGTATATTTGTCCACTTAAATTTTCACACATAGTTCAACTGATCCGAGATACGATATTAATGTCTTAAACACTTGGACTTATCCGTGTGTCCCACTACTTGAATATACTCCTGTATCCAGATCCCAATATTCAGTCTTACAGGTGAGTATACCACAGATGATATATGTTCAGGGGTTAAATGCGAGGGCCGTGAGAGCTCAGGTCGATACTTCCGTATACGCAGAGAGATGACGGCTTCGACTTTTCGGTGTGTCCCCTTTAGAGAATCTTTTGATTTCAACAGCAGCGACTATCAATTTTATTGTTTCATCAGCTTGCTGAGGGCAGTGCTTATGTTTCAAAGCATAGCAGAAAACATTATCCGGGGACTAGGTCAGTATTTCCATACATCAGAAGTCCCGGGATAATACCCCAGATATCACTGAGCATAAAGACCTAGTATCTCAGAATAAGGGACCTTTCAAACAAGATTTCAGGGGTTACCTATATATCCAAGAAGTTGTTAACCCACAGAATAAGCAAGTTTGATTTTTTAGGTTTATATCTCGTCACAATCTACTAAATGTGCAAAAACCTACTGGCATATCCGCAGTGAGATTGTTTATCACATTTTTAACTTTCCAATTCTTTAGCATGTTGTGACAATCCACTGATGTACTATCATTTCCTCTTTTCTCAACGAAACTCATTTTTGATTTTTATCATGTTTTTGGCTTTTTCAAATTTTCTAATGTTTTTGGATTTTCTGAAATTTTCTACTCCTCCTAAAATGCAAACACGTTAAGAAATTTGAAAACAAACTAAACTCTAGACCCACTTGAAACCATAGAATGTTAAACAAACTATACAATAAGTTGACAACTGACATCAAATCGCATCAAATCGCCATTCTCTAGGCATAAACAATCAGAACTCCCCCTTTCACAAACCATTTTCTCATTATGATTTCAAAACACTTAAGTTTGTTTTAATCAAAATGATTTTTCCGAAAAATAAGTTTGTTTAGATAAACCACTTGTAGGTTTATCACTTTGTTAAAATTTGGGGATGTGGTTCATCATCTTGTTCTTTATGTTATCATGTGTAGTAAATCAAGTACAAATTAATGTCCCTGATTTACCGTTTTTCAATTAAGTAACATTTGAACCACTTGTAAGAATCACCACTTGTAGGTATAACCAAACAATACCAACTGTAGGAATATCACTTCTACAAAAAACATTTTACCAATCAGAGTGCCGATTCCTGCTTCACACTTACCAACCTGGAAGCTCCGGCGTAATCCATTAACCTATAAAATTTTAACAATTTTACGAACTTTTCATACAAACTCATAAAACATGAATGATGCCGATTCCTGATCCACGATTACAAACTAGGGATCTCCGGCTAGTCAGGTGTTCATTCAAAGAAGATGTCCACCCAAGCCTAACCAGCCTTGGGTGATTTCAGTTCAGATTTTGTTGGGGTGTAAGTTGCTTTCTTTTTAGCGTAAAAGTCTTTACCCCTTTCACCTTTCCATCAACCATCTTCCCGAAAATTTTCTTTACATTCCCATTAAAAGCCTTCTCAACATCAAAATTATCCTTATCAGAATAAAACTGATTTGAGATTTCAACCTTTCCAACCTTTCGTTTAAAATTCTCAGTCCTCAATGGTGGAAAGTTCTCATCATTCATTGAAGGAACTGAGTTTTCATCACTGTAAAACCCGTGAGGATCACAATGATATCAATCTAACCTTGTGAGAGTGCGGAAACCAAACACAAGGTGATTCAAGAAACAATATAAAGATCAAATAACAAATAATGAATAACAAAACAAACCGAAACTTGCATTCAACTGAACGATGACTGATACAAGATCGGATGGAACCCCGGTTGCGACTGCTTATGTTGCCTGCCTGCTACACGTGAACAACAACCCTTAATCAATTGATTAAGGGTGTTTAAATACTAAACAAGCAAGCCGAAACCTAGGCCCATGTCACTATCATTCTAGCCCAACCCACAAGTGTTTAACCCAAAACATAAACAAACTAATTACAAAATCAACCCCTAACATTGTTAACCTACATGAATAAACCTTCAGGTTCCAACAATCTCCCCCTAGGTTTATGCATGCAGGTTCTTCTGTCTTCAGCTGCCTTGATGACCACCACTCATATTATCCTTGTATCCACCAAATCCCCGCTTATGAATATGCATAACAGAGGCTACTGCAGACGTCCACCCCTTAGCAATTTCTTCATACTTTTCAGTGGCTCTGATTTGGTTGCTTGCCAGTACTTCAATATCTTCAACTGCAAGATTCAATAAATCAATCTGATCGACCAAACAGTAGCTTTCATCTCCATCACAAACAATCACAGCTTGACCAAGACGTTCATTATACGCCCAAAAGTGCATTGTCTTCAGCGCCCCTTTCGGAATCTTTCTTACCAAAGGAATTGTCTTTTCTTTGTCAGTAGCGGGCCAATGCACTATCTTCATCCGCTTGTTTGTATATGGATCCCTGATTCCTTTTGCTGGTTTGACAGTGGTATCTGCTGTACGCATCGAGGGAAAACCTTTTGCAACTTCCCTTTTCAATCTCTCGAAGAACATATGACCAGGTCCATTAAGCTTATCATCCACATAAGGTTTATTTACCAAATCTGTTAAATCTACCTTAGTGAATGACTGAAATTGCCCTGAACGCTTGTACCATTCGACCGGTCCAACTTTTCTTTTAATCCACCACCTGTTACGATCATGATCATAACCCCAGCTAACAACACCAGATCGATTCCCTTTCTTGTCGTAGAGAGTTTCACCAACATCCATCAAATGATGTGTAGCACGTGCATCTTCATCATCAGGATTTGCATTTTTGTTCTTCAGAATTACAAACTCTCTCTTCTTCTTCAACCTCTCTGCTTTCGCTTTCTCTGCTTCTGGATCAGTAACCCTTTCAAAGTACTTTTCCATAGCAGCAGCCTTTTCAGCATTATCTTTCTCAAAAGCTTTCTTTCTGTTCTCTACATCAGTGGGATCAGAAAACTCTTGACCAAATTTCTTTTCAAGCTTGCCTCGCAGATCATAAACAATATTGAACAATAGACCAACATCTCCCTGCAGTTGTTCAATCTGTTGATCTTTCTTCACAATGGTGTCTTCAAGTTGTATGATCTTTGCATCTTTATGAATTGAATCTTGTTCGAGCACAACCAAGCGTTTCTTCATTTCTCTCATACTTATAAAATCATCATCATCACTGGAATCACTGTCGAAAGGCATTCTGAGTGGTTCAATAGGTCGTTTACCACTTGAACTGCCCGGTTCTTCATGAATAGTACCAGAAGGTCCAGCACTAACAGTTTCAGAAGGCCCAGCTTCAGTGTGAGCTTCAACATTAGGTACAGCTTCAGTTTGAACTTCAACATGAGGCACAGCTTCATTTTGAGCTTCAACATTTGCCATAACTGTATCATCACCTTGAATTCCAGCATCAGACTCAAAGAAAGTATCTGTAGTAGTGGTGGTGTCATCAACATTTGTTTCGAAATCAAACTTATATAAACCTTCATCATCATCAGCAACAGTTACGGATTGATCTTTGCTTCGTTCGATAAACATTCCGGGTCTAGGATCCCGTCTTTTCCTTTTTAGCGGAATATCATCAGAATCCCTTGGGCTTTCTTCAGGCTCTTCAGTAGACACTGACAGATTGGTAGGAGGATTACCCATCGTGTCAGCCACTTTCTTTAACAATAGAGCCAAGTTCTCTGCAGAAATCACCGGATTAACAGTAGAAACAGCATCAGCATTGACTTCAGGAGGAAGTTCAAAGTCATCATCATCAGAATCACATGCAATCTCAACACCTTCATCGTCAGAGTTAATAGTGATACGCTCTGGCTCTGGCTCATTTTCAGTACTCCTTTGAATGTCATGTTCTTCAGCAACTATGGCACGTGCAGGTACGGCTTGTGCCCTGACTGGATTCTCAACAACATTTTCGGTCTCTGCAAACTGACCGAACTTCTCTAACTCAATCAAACCCTCAAACTTCTTCTCTGTTCCTTTCTTTGTTGTAAGGGTACCAAAACAGGAAGGACCCATGGGCTTTAACTCCAGCGTATTACCCGATCTCCTCAATTCAGGATAACGAGCATTCAGAATCATCTGCACAAACCTAGGATACATCAAAAACTTATCCTTTCGTAGCCCAATAGCATTCCTTTTCATTGCCTCTAGAACGTATCGTGAATAGTTGAACGGCTCATTTGTAATCACGCAAATCAATGCAGCCGTCTGCGTTGTGTTTAGTTGATCAATTCCCCCTCGGTTCTCTGTCATGCACAATAGGAACATGTGCAATAACAAACGCCAGTATGGATGAACAAACTTTTTGACCAGGGGAGGAAATCTTCCTTCATAGCTTAGACGTGGCAAGATAGCTTCAATTGCTCCAGCAGCAAGCTCGATTGGATCCGTTTCTTGATCATTAAACTGCAACGCTTCCCTGATAACCTGCTCTGTCACGATAATCTTCGTTCCGTCGATCTCAGCAGTTATTGCTCCCTTTCCTTCAACAATTTCCACCTTTGCAGTCTTCCAGAAATCTCGTATAAGACTTTCATACACAACCGGATTGTCTCGAAGAGCGTGAACAATACGGCAAGTATTTAAGCCTTTAATCAAAGACGTGTACAACTGCTTGTGCTTTACAGGTGGAGGTGCCAAATACGCAACTTGATTGTGAGAAGCAATAAACTTTAGGTCCATTTTCTGCACATCACACAAAACTTATAAGTTTCCAATAGCACAGTGATAAAAATTAAAAATAAAACAGACACTGTTACTGTTCACTCGTAACCATGAGTCGCAACCCAAGGTTACTAGTCGAAACCATGAGTCGCAACCAGGATAACTGAGTCGCAACCATGAGATTGCGAGTCGCAACCATGAGTCGCAACAGGCCAAAATGAGTCGCAACCATGAGTCACAATCTCGAGGTTGCGAGTCGTAATCATTGGTTTCGAGTCCTGTTGTTCTTGATTGCGACTGGAAACTTCATCGGAAACTTCAACATGTCATCGGAAAATTCATCGGAAACATCAAATCTTCATCGGAATCTTCATAGATTCGCCGGAATCTTCAACAATCCTGCAAAATCTTGAAGAATGACGTCACATTTACCTGTTGATGATCTAACTTGATTGCGAGTCGCAACCGGAATATGAGTCGGAATCTGATTACGGCCGGAATTGTTGAGAGAGAATTCAGAGTAGATTGCGAGTGAATAATGAGGTTATGACTCGTAATCAGCCTTTTATATGACCACTGTTTCTCATGGGCCCAAGTCTGTTGGGCTTAGGCCTCATGGACTTGGGCTTTGCAAATATGTTCAGAATTTTGGGCTTAATAAAATGTTTTTCAACAATAATTTAAACAAACCCAATTAAAATTTTATTTTCAAATAACCCATCAAACCCATTGAGCATTATCTTGCAACACAAAACCTAAACAAAAATAAATAATAAATATTATTTACAAAATAAAACAGGAAATTTGCATAGATGCTCAGGGATCAAATCACAGGGTCTCGGGCATGACTTCACTTATCAACACTGATCTACTAGAGGATGATCTAGACAATTGCCAGTATATTTGTCCTCTTAAACTCATCTCCCTAGATCTTTTCCATATAGCTGCCTGTATCTCCTTTTATCATGTTTTGATATTTTAATAATGAGCACCCAAACAAATACTAATCAAATCCCGGAATTATACACAGCTCACTCTATCATGCAAGCAGTTTCCCTACCACATATTTCACAAGCCCAATCCGAATTTCTGAAATCTTAACTGGGAATAGGTTGAGAAAAGAACAGAATAGATCTTAGAATGAGATGATATAATATACAGATCAAATGAGTTTTCTCAATTTGATATAGGTTTGTTGGGTTTCTTTTGGGCACTAGAGGGCCTCTTTCGGGTGTTAATTGATCTACAGATCGACAACGTACAGCTAGGTCAGCATGTATCTGGATGCAGCAGAAGCTGACGTTGCCTAGCACCTCCAGGTCAGCATGTATCTGGATGCAGCAAAGGAGGTACACGACTTTTTCAGATAAGATTTAAGAATCAGACCGAAATTGTGTGCATCGGGAAAAGCATACAAACATTCAAATAGACATGAGCTAATTCCAAGTGATATTCTTTTCTGAGGTCATGTACTGGTTTAGTTCTGAACAGAAACAGCTATTGTTTCCAATCTTAAGGATAGAGCCTACCAACACATCATACTAGAGTCAAACAATTTCGATACTGGTCTTACATGAGTCAGCCCTTGACCATAAAGTGAAAATTCATTTCATTTCCCAGTCCAGCCATACTTCCTTTTGAAACTCTTTTTGTATTTTTCGATTTTTTTAATGTTTTTGTATTTTTCGATTTTTTCAATGTTTTTGTATTTTTCGATTTTTCTCCCCCTAAATTTGTGCATAAATAAAAACTACCTAAGAATAGAAAACTTTATGAACAAATTTACCTACGAAAAAACAAAACAAAACAAAATATGCTCAATCAGTAAAACGAATCATTTTTAGAAAATCCACAAGCACTCTGAATTTCGAGCTGCTGACAGGTTTAGTGAACAAATCGGCAGCATTTGCATCTGTGTCGATTTGTTCAAGCGTAATCAGACCTCTGTCAAAACAGTCTCGAATGAAATGAACTTTAATATCAATGTGCTTGGTTTTGGAGTGAAAAACAGGATTTCTAACAATTTGTATTGCAGCATCATTATCGCAGTAAATAGTAGTGTTAAGATATGTCAAACCATAATCCTGCAATTGATGTTGCATCCACACCACTTGAGAGCAAGAAGCAGAAGCAGCAACATACTCAGCTTCAGCTGTGGATATCGCCACCGTTTGTTGTTTCTTGCACTGCCAAGAAATGAGCCGATCACCCAAAAATTGACATCCCGCAGAAGTGGATTTCCTGTCACTGTCAGTACCTCCAAAATTGCTGTCAGAGAAAGCAAACAAGTCAAAATTGGAATCTCTCGGATACCACAGACCAAACCGAGGTCGGCCTTTTAGATACCGAAAGATCCGTTTAACAGCAATAAGATGAGAAGTTTTAGGATTAGCCTGATAGCGTGCACAGTTGCAAACAGCGAACATGATGTCTGGACGGCTAGCTGTGAGATACATCAATGACCCAATCATTGACCTATATTGACGTTGATTTACAGACTCTCCTTCTTCATCTTCAGTCAACAATGGTCTCTCAGCCATAGGTGTCTCAGCAGGCTTTGCATCCGTGAACTTGAACTTTGCCAGCACATCATCCACATACTTCCCTTGATGAATCAGAATTCCTTGCGAACTCTGCTTGACTTGAAGACCCAAAAACAAAGTCATCTCCCCCAGAGCACTCATTTCAAACTTTTTCTTCATAACTTTCTCGAATTCCTTGCATAGATCCTCGCTTGTTGATCCGAAAATAATATCATCAACGTAGATTTGAACCAAGATTTGATCACTGCCTACCCTCTTGATGAACAGAGTCTGGTCAATAGTGCCACGTGTATATCCATGAGCCAACAGATGTTCTGTTAGGGTGGCATACCAAGCTCGAGGAGCCTGGTGTAACCCATACAGTGCCTTGTCTAACTTGTAGGCATAATCAGGATGATCTGGATGCACGAATCCTGGCGGTTGCTCGACAAAAATTTCCTCCTTCACATCTCCATAGAGAAACGCGGTCTTGACATCCATCTGATAAACAGTGAATCCCATGTATGACGCGTACGCCAAAAAGATCCGGATGGCTTCAAGTCGTGCAACCGGTGCATATACTTCATCATAATCCAGTCCTTCGATTTGCCTAAATCCCTGAACCACCAGTCTTGCTTTGTTTCGAACGATGACTCCTGCAGAATCCTGCTTGTTTCGAAATACCCATCTAGTTCCAAGCTTACGCTTTCCTGCTGGCAACTTGACAAGCTTCCATACTCCAAGTTTTTCAAACTGGTTCAGCTCTTCGTGCATAGCATCTACCCAGCCAGGTTCCTGCAAAGCTATATCAATGGTTTTAGGTTCGATTTGAGAAAGATAACTAGAATATAAGCAAGTGTTAATGGTCCCTGATTGACTCCTGGTCAAAATTCCTGCATTTACAGGACCAATCACATTTTCGATTGGGTGATTTCGTTGAACGCTCGTCGGTATGGCCAAATCTGGTACCATCTCCTCTTCAGTGGTGGTGTTGCTACACTCCCCCTCATCAGGTGCACTTGTAGTGTGAATTACAGGAGAAGTGACTGTACAATCCTCAGGGATTGGATCAGGAAACATTGCAGAGTCACTGGTTGATGCACCTTCAGGGGATTGATTGACCACCGGTGTCGGTGTAGGATGTTGCGTGAACACCATTCCCGGTGGATCAACAGTGTGATGCTTCACAATTTCTTCCATCTGTACTTCGTCCTCTGTATCTTCAAACGACAATGGTTGTTTTGGAACTGATTCACCTGCAACTGAAACATCACTTGACAGAATGTTAAATGATTTAAACAGAGCAGAATAATCATATAACCAATCTGGACCGACTCTAGCGTCCGTAGCATTCTCTTCAAGCCATTCGATGTTGCACGACTCAACGACTTTCCTAGTTACTTTGTTGTATACCCTATAAGCAGAGCCTTTAGCATATCCAACAAAGTAACATTCATCACCTTTGACTTCAAACTTTCCATTTGAATCCATTAGTAATAATACACATGGACAACCAAAAATACGAAAGTGTGAAACCGAAGGTTTATGTCCTTCCAGAATCTCATAAGGGGTTTTCATGTGACGTTTATTAACTAAAGCATGATTCTGGATATAACAAGCCGTGCTAACAGCTTCGGCCCAAAAGAAGCTAGGAAACTTTGAATCAGCCAGCATGGTACGTGCTGCCTCAATTAGAGTACGATTCCTTCTTTCAGCCACTCCATTCTGTTGTGGAGTGCGAGGCGCACTGAACTGTCGATCAATTCCCTTTTCACTGCAGAACGTATCCAAAGTAACATTCTTGAATTCTGTCCCATTGTCTGATCGAATAACCTTCACCTTAGTACTCGCTTGATTTTCAGCCAATGTAATGAACTGTTTCACCAGTGCAGCAGTTTCGTTTTTGTGACTGAGAAAATACACCCAAGTGTAGCGAGAGTAATCATCGACGACTACTAGACAGTAGGCTTTCTTCCCGATACTCAGCACATTCACTGGACCAAAAAGATCCATGTGAAGTAGTTCGAGTACAGCTTTTGTCGAGGGTACTGGTTTAGACTTGTGAGGTTTTCGATGAGCCTTCCCTTTCGCACAAGCAACACACTTCTCCACCAACATGAAGTCCTTGATCGGAAGATCTCGTACCAATTGACCTTTAGCAAGACGATTCAGATTTTTCATATTCACGTGCCCGAGTCGACGATGCCACAATAAACCATCATGCTCTGAAATCTTCGAGAATAAGCAGGTGATCTCTTCACACGGCTTCTTGTTCATATCAATGACGTAAGCGTTTCCTTTTCTTTCAGCAGTCATCAAGAACCAGTCTTCTGGAATAACGATCCCAGGCTTCAGAACATGACATCCCTTCTTCGTAAAATGAACTGAATTCCCTCTATCACAAATCTGCGAAATGCTCAACAGATTGTGTTTCAGTTCTGGAACATAATTGACATTTTCAAAGCTGAGAACACCGTTTTGAACAGTTCCTTTCAAAGTGATTCTGCCAGATTCACCTCCCGCAAATGAGACATATCCACCATTAAATTCTTTGACATTCACAAGTTGGGATAAGTCTCCTGTCATGTGCCTGGAACAGCCACTATCCATGTACCATAGGCGCACGGTAGTCCTCCACAGCTGTTCCTGCACGAGTAGCGGGATTAGTTAGATTTAGGAACCCAGCCCATAGTGGATCTGGGTATCCCTTGAGCATCGAAATACGTTACTCTTTGCCACACTAAATTCTCTTTGTTTAGAAATTTTGAAACATTTCTGTGTGCGGCCTTTTGATGATATGACTTCATTGGATTGGATTGCATGCCATTGACCTTAGGTTTCCAAAACTGTCTTGACCAGTTAGAATTTAAACTTTCAAAAGCGTTACCAAAATAATTTCTCTGATTACGCTGAAAATTTGTTTGTCGGTTCTGATTATGGCGTTTGGCTGCATTCCAATCCTGATCAGAAGGTCTAGTCCTATGATGATCTTTGCTCTTCATCGTCTTAGTCCGAGCAGACTTCATAGACTCCGAACATTTAGATCGATTAGACGTAACTTTCTGATTTCGCCCTGATGATTTCTTGTCTGGTGTCCTTGGGAGTTTACCACAATTTCTGGCAATGTGGCCGGCAATGCCACAGTTAAAACAAGTTTGACGCTTCACATTTTGAACATTTTTGACATTAGGTCTCTGCTTGTTCGATTTCATGTGATTCAACGTTTTAGTTTTCTGACCATGTTTGATTTGTGGTTTTTCTTTAATCAACTTTTCTGCTGATGATTTCACCCTTTTTTCAACCCCCTTTTCCTTTTCACTTACTCTTGATTCCGAATTTGAACATGTATGAGCTTCATCCAAATGTGTTTTATCAACACATTTATCATCTGAAACTGATTCAGGTTCACTTTCCGAACAAGAAGAAGTTTCAACAGTATGCTCTTCCTTAATGCATTTCTCGAGTGAAACTGATTCAGGTTCACTTTCTGATCCTGAAGAAGTTTCATCAACATGCACTTCCTTAATGCATTTCTCGAGTGAAACTGATTCAGGTTCACTTTCTGATCCTGAAGAAGTTTCATCAACATGCATTTCCTCAGAGCATTTACTTTGTGACACAGGTTCTGATTCATTTGGTAATTCGGTTTCCAATGGGGTCCCACTAGATTCAACATTAGGGACACCCACTGAGACAGGTTCAGAAGAAGAATCAGGATACACTTGATTTTCTTGAGAAATAGTTTCAGTGGTTTCACTAAATGCATCCTTGGGGACCGCACCTGTAACATTATCACAAGCTGAAACATTTGATAAGTTATCATCACAAACATTAGCTGAAAAACAATCATCACCACAAATATTGTTCAAATCATCCACACAAACATTATCAGTTTTGCCCAAAACAGCAGGCTCACAAGACGAAACAAACGCAGAAAACGACGCAAACAAAGAATTTGTAAAAGCAATGTCAGACTCAGTTGGTTCAGAATAATATTCAAAATAAGGTTCAGAAACGTTTGAAACAATAACTGGTTCACTCCCATGAACATCATCACATCTTACTTCTGAGCTATCATCTGCACATGACAACGAGATGTTAGGATCAATTGTGCCTTTAGGAATAAACTTTAAAGGCGAGGACTTTTGTGGCTCAACAGGTTTGTTGTGAATAGACGATTTGCTAGACGAGCCATAAGTCATTTTGCTTTCATTCAAGATCTCCTCCTCAGACATTGGCAAATAAGTGTAATTGTTATTGTATGGAGGAGGAGTCTGATTGTAACCTAAACCCGACCCTTTCTTTTTAGAGTAAGCCAATTGTTCATCACACAGATTTTTTACTAACTTACTGGAGGAATCAAATTTCTTGATGTTTAATTGATTGATTTGATATTTGTCTCTTACATTCTCCAGTTCCTTAGTTACCTCACATAATTTTTCTTTGACTATCATGAGTTGGGCTTTAGCTACACTGACATCGTCCTTTAGTTGAACGATGTCCTTACGCTGAGCTTCGACTTTTTCTTTGAAAAGTTTTTCATTTTTCGTTAAAGTGAAATTTTTTTCTTTTAATTTCATTGTAATCTTCGATTAGCTCAGCGTTGTGTATTCTATAAGCCTCAACACGTTCCCTACATTCAGGAGTGCAGAAAACTGAAAGTACCTCTTCTTTGGTGAGACCTTTGACAGGTGCTGACAGGATTTGAGTCATGAAAGCGAAATCGTCAGCAGCAGTCTCTTCCTGTGGCTCAGGGTCATGCTCGTTTGAGGTCATGAAAGCAATGTTAGAAGTTGCAGCTTGATTATCTGGAGCTGATATGTTCAGACGCTCAATCTCAGAAGACCAGTCAAAGTTGACATTTGGCTGCACCACCAGCGCTTGTGCTAATCCCTGCGGCCGTGGACTTCCAGAGGCAGCTGCATCTGCTATACTTGTAGTAGACACAAGAGCCCTTTCTCGATTAGGAGTAGCTGGTTGTGCAGGAGTAGTGGGATTCTGATCTCTGTTCATGGGTGGCTTCGGGCAGTTCCTAGCATAGTGTCCTTCCTCATGACAGTTGAAACAGCGAAGATTGAAGGGCACTTTAGAAGCTCCATTCCAAGCGTTACCCCACCTGTTTTTACCCGTTTTCTTCACAAACTTTTGAGCTCTGAATGCCGCCATTGCCATTTGCCAGGTGATATCCATTTCTTCAACATCATCTGGATGAATCTGTGACAAATCATCTTGACTCCACTTTGGTGGATCAAGCTTCCCTGCAAGAAAAGCATTCAAACAGTTGATTACAGAAGCTGCTATGTCTAGCTTTTCCTTTGACTGACTTGCGAAAAATGCCATCATCTCATTGTTCGTAGAGTGAGCAGAAGCAGAGGCAGCAGCAGAAGCCTTTCCAGCATGTTGAACTGAAGCTGGAGAAGCTGGAGAGACGATTTGATTTGAGGATCCAGATTGAGAGACAGAGGAATTATTGCGAAACATCTGAAATCCTCCTTGTGATAGAAGAGCTGTGTTGCTGTCGCTAGACGTGGTTGGAGCTATTGAGAAACCGGCAGCCAGCATGCTGTTCTTGTAATTAGTCTCTCTCTGCTTGTCATCCAATTCACAAGCTTTGATGTGCGAGATCATCTCAGACAGGGTGCATCTTGCAAGATCTTTAGTCTTCTTGATCATAGCAACATGGTGATCCCAACTCTTGGGCAAAGCATTGAGAAGTTGTCTGTTGGTGGAGGCGTTTGAGGTATGAATTTCTTCCATCTGCATTTGAGTCACCAGCTTGACAAACCTTTGGATCTGATTATCTACTGTTTCACCATAAATATGGTTGAAATTGTTGAAATTTTGTTGCAGCAAGTTCCTTCGACTTTCTTTCATATCTTCGTTACCTTCATACACTTCTACCAGAGAGTCCCACAGTTCCTTGGCAGATTTGCAGGTGCGAAAGCCCATGGCAATATTAGGACCCAAACCCATGGTCAAGTAAGAGAAAGCTCGATCATCTTCTTCAACAATAAGCAAATCATCTTCAGTGTATTGTTCTCGAGGCTTCTTTACTTTAACATCAGGTTCAGTAGGACTTTCCATCATAATTTCCCTAGGTCCCCTCAAGATGCTGCGCCATAGCTTGTAATCTTTAACCTTAAGATGCTGTTCAAAGCGCCACTTCCACTCGGGAAAGTCGTTGGCATCAGTTAGCCTAGGAATGCGTGATGTGGTCCCAAGCTTTGAATCAAGTTCTTGTTGCTGAGTTAGGGTAGACAATTCACTGTTGGTGGTTGACATTGTTAATTAATCAGTTAATTAATTAATTAAGTTTATTTAGTCCAAAGTCAACAGTCCAAATGTCCGTCACAATGTGTCGTTGCGAGTCGAAACGAGGTTGCGAGTCGAGTTTGCGAGTCGTGATTGAAGACAGTTGCGAGTCAAGTCAACCTTGGATGCGAGTCGTAACTGGAATGGTTGCGAGTCGTAACAAGACAGGATGAGCCGAAACCACGATTGCGAGTGAAGATCAAGAAGCCGGTTGCGAGTCGTAACTGGGCAAGATGAACCGAAACCAAGACTGATTGCGAGTCGTAACTGGGCAGGATGAACCGAAACCAGCAACTGTTGCGAGTCGTAACTGAAACGTGATGAACCGCAACTAAGAGATTGCGAGTCGTAACCTGCAAAACAAAAGTGATAAGAACTGTTTACTCGCAATCCCGACTTTTCAGCAAATTCCAAAATTCAAAGATATTGTAATCTTTGAATCTGTTGCACCGAAATCCCGAAAAATCAGCAAACACCAATGCTGAAATCAACAGAACCAAAATCAGTGATTTTTCAATGAGTTTTTTAAGAACAGTCGATGAACAGATCTGCAAAAACACTTCAACAAACCGGATCAGTAATATATGAAACTTCTTGAATCCGATTGATATCAAAACCGAGCCCTTGAATGGCTTCTAAAGGCTCTGATACCAATTGTAAAACCCGTGAGGATCACAATGATATCAATCTAACCTTGTGAGAGTGCGGAAACCAAACACAAGGTGATTCAAGAAACAATATAAAGATCAAATAACAAATAATGAATAACAAAACAAACCGAAACTTGCATTCAACTGAACGATGACTGATACAAGATCGGATGGAACCCCGGTTGCGACTGCTTATGTTGCCTGCCTGCTACACGTGAACAACAACCCTTAATCAATTGATTAAGGGTGTTTAAATACTAAACAAGCAAGCCGAAACCTAGGCCCATGTCACTATCATTCTAGCCCAACCCACAAGTGTTTAACCCAAAACATAAACAAACTAATTACAAAATCAACCCCTAACATTGTTAACCTACATGAATAAACCTTCAGGTTCCAACAATCACTCTCATCAAACTGTGGCTCCTCTGATTTTGTGGAATCAGATTCATCGTCAGATTTTACTTCAGATTTCTTAACAACCCATTTTTGGTTGTCAAGTTTTACACTTCGCTTGTAAAATCTCTTCGAACATTCACCAACTTCAAATGTTGAATTTTTGAAAACTTTAAATTTTTCAGTTGGTGGTTCGGTTTTATCAACAACAACTTCTTTTAGTTTTCCAGAAACTCCCTGTTTTGTGTTTGTTGCTTTCGGATAATTCCATGCAATGTGACCAGCTTCATTGCATCGGAAACAGGTTCTGGTTTCTTTTCTCTGCTCTCCTCAAAACACTCGCCAATGCCCATTTAATATCGATCAGTTCCATCTCCTCTGCATCGATTTGGTCATAATCTTCCTTTGTGAGCATTGGATTGCCAATCTTTCCAGCAATCAACCCTTCATAAGACTCTAATGCAGTGACCAATAATCCCATATGATGCTTTATAACTTCTTCAGAATAATTTTGTCCATTTTGAAGATGTAATGCCACATTGCACTGAATCAGATGACCATTTCCAGCAGATGCACTTTGAACACTTGGAGGATTTACCGTTGAGAACCCATTAGTGTTGACTGATCCTTGACTGCTTGGTTCAGATTGATTTCCAGCACTAAATGCAGTTTGTATCTTTGGACTGGCTTCAGCAGTTTGAACATTTCCTTTCTAGTACAGTTTGATATCTTGCTGATGAGTTGAACTGTTCATTCTAGCAATTTTCTGCTGCTCCAGATCCTGTGCCTCCAGCTTCTCAATAAACTATGCAATTGATAGCCTGCTAAACTGTCCAGAATTCTTCAATATCATCAGATATGTACCCCATTCCTTTTGCGGTAACGCATCAGCAAGCTTTTCAACCCATTCTGCCGGAGTTTTTGTAATCTTCAACTGTGACATAGTGCGTACAAGATGACAGTATCTCTCAATAAGAGTCTTTGTTGTTTCACCAGGCATGCACGTAAACAGTTCAAACTCCTTTTTCAGCAATGCTGCTTTACTCTGTAGCATCTCAGTACTTCCTTCAAACTTCTTTTTAAGAGCTTCCCAGATAGAATAAGCACAGTCGTCATTTTGAAGCAACACAAATATATCCTCTTTGACAGCTTGTTGTAACAGATTAATCATCATTTTCTCTGCTCTATAACTTTCTCTCTCCTACTCTGTAAATTCTAAAATGATTTTCCCAACTCCCACTGAATTGTGTGGCCTCTCATATTCAGTTTTGATACTTTCCCAAGCCTTTAAATAATTCGCCTGAACCCAATTCTCGAACCGTTTCTTCCATCCGTGATAATCCTCAATTCCCATAAGTTTCGGGGGTTTTTGCATTGTTCCGGTTTCATTCTCCATTGTCATGGTCTTAGCAATGTCGATTGGATTAGTCGGAGTTGTAGCAAACGCGTTGTAAAACTCAGTATCCATTTTTCAATGCACGTTGTTCAATCACAGGTACTTATGAGCGAAATCAGGGACTCTTGGAAGACCTTAAAAATGAAATCAGGGTTTCTGGTGACCCTTGGAGCAAAATTAGGATTAAGTATGACCACAAAAGCGAAATTAGGTTTCTTGGAAGTCCTTATGAGCGAAATTAGGGTTTCTTGGGTGACCTATAAGCGAAATCAGGGTTTCTTGATGACACAAAAGCGAAATCAGGAGTCTTCAAGGGCATTAAGAGCGAAATCAGCAATGCCTTATGAGCGAAATAGGGTTTGTGGACCTTGGAGCGAAATCAGAAGGATCATATGAGCGAAATTAGGTCTCTTAGATGTCCTTATGAGCGAAATTGAAGTGTACTATAAGCGAAATCCCAAAGTGTTCATATGAGCGAAACCTTATCGGAGGGTAATATGGTCCATTTTTAGTCCGTCTTTCAGTGTGAAACTTTCAGGGGTTTATCTATGATCAATTATCTACAATCTGTGAAATTTTGAGCGGATTCCGACCGTTAAATCTCGTTCTGATGAAGAAAGAAGGTGTAGAAGTAAGAATTTATGATGAAATCCAGCAAATCTCTGTAGAACTCCTCTTCCTGAAGCTCTGATACCACTTGTAGGATCGTGTTCTGACCCGAACAAGTCTATCAGATGAGTCTTGATCAGTTACAGGTGCGGAAAACAAGTAACCAACGTAGAAACAGCTAGATATTCACTTAAATCACTCTTTTGATTGATATTACCGTGTTTACAATCAATTGGAAGACCGGCAGCACCTCGGTATCCTTAGACCAGAACTGTTACAAATGATTTCTCTCATGGGGTATTTATAGATGCCTAGATTTCGCTCATATGGACATGGTGTCCATAAAAGCAAAACCCCCAATATGACCATAAAAGCGAAATCATCTTCTAGGTTCCCACATACGGACATCTTTCTGATTTCCCACATACGGACATGTGATTTCCCACATATGGACATGTGCATATATGTGAAATCACTTTCTTGGGAAATCTCGTACAATGTGCCCTAATCTAACATTCTAAGATTAAGACTCGATACAAGACGAAGTCTACAGATGTATGCACTAACACAGGTGATTCCAGAAGCTTATGTGACAAAATATTACTCTTACACGCCAGTGAACGATTATTATAACATATGTGCAGCAGGTCAGATTTGGAAAGTTGAGACGGACAAAATAAATGATAATTATGTTTTTACAAAAGGTTGTCCGAAGTTATTTCATGATCTTGGGATAGAAGATGATGATATATTGTTGTTGATGAAGACGGACAATGATATGTTTCTTACTTTTCAAACAAAATACGTTGTTATCATTCCAATTTGAATTTAAAATATTAAAAAAACAAATTCATCGTACTACAAATGTAAAAAAAGGGGATCGAAAAGTAAATGTAACAAATATGTTTTTCGGATGTTCAATATAAGACCATGGGGTATGGTGGGGTTTGGGTTGGGGCTTGGGTTGGGCATTGGTTGACATGTGGAATGGGTGGCAGACATAGGTAAACCCACAAGAACACACGGTATGGTGGGCGGGGGTTTGGGGGGCGTAGGTTTGGTGGGCTTGTGGGCTGACCGGCTAGGCTGACCCGCTGGGCAGACCCAATAACACAAATTAAATTTTTTTTTAATATTTTTAAATAAATAAAATTACAAAAAAAAATTCCTAACTTTTATATTTTTTTTATCTCTTCTCTCAACGCCAAGACTATTTCTAACTCGTGACCCTGTAGGTGATCAATTGGCTGGGATAGAATTTTCAAATCATCCCGTCTTTGTTTCAGGGCATCTCTAGCGGCATTTCTAGCTTCTTTGCTCCTTTGTATTTTGGCCCTTTGTTGTTGGAATACATTGAATGTATCCAACTTGCATGAAATGTCATCCAACTGGTCACTGTATATTCCCCTACGTGAGCCAGAACTCCCAGCTGAAGGCGATAGCGTTTGTTTTTGAGCACGCCTTCTTGAGGCATTTCTTCCATGCTCAGACCGGTTTGGGCTTGGCGAATCATCCAAAAGGTCCTCAAACTCTTGATCTCGTGCATCAGATTGGGCTTGGGACGAGGCCCTTGACCTTTTGGAGGACGAGTTAGTTTCGCTACCAATGGGGATAGTCGACCACTTTGGATGGAATTTACAAATCTCCCAACAATGCATGAAATGGAAGTCGGTCTTCATATTTGATTTGAATGTATTTACTGCATTTGCCAAAACGTCGGCTTCGGTTTCACCACTTTTAGGGTTTTGCTTTGCTTTATTTAAAAAACCACTAAATTTTGTAAGTTGGGTGCTTATCTCGCTCCACTTTGAGGATAAGCTATCGTTTTCACGATAAGTCCCCCTACCCATTTCTTCATGGAATAGTCTACTAACCGATTCCCACAGGGAAGTTCGATGTTGCGAATTTCCTATTTTAATAAAAAAATATTAATATATTACAAAGTTATATAAAAAATAACCATTCCATTAATATAAACAAAGGTTAAGAATACCTAAAGTTGAATGTTGAGATTGTTCACACCAAGCCCTCGCCAATTCAACTTCTTCAGCGTAGACACATTTTTGTTGTTTTCGTTTGGCGGTTTCAACTACTTTATCCTCCTCGGTTTTTTTCTTATGACTTCTCTTTTTGATGGGTTTCGATGCGGAAGGACCATCATTGGGTGGTTCAGTTTCGGGAACGGTTTCGTTTTGTAAAAGGTCGATGGAGGTTGGTGAAAGGTTGATGGGCGATTGTGTAAACGGGGTTGGTATCGAATCATCGGAGTGTGGGAAGTTAGTAGATACACGATTCCCAAGAAGCGATGCATAACTCGCTTCATGGGGCATAGAAGAGTGTATGAAAAATGGACGAGGAATTGGACGAGTGGGTGGTGGGCTAGGATTAGTTTCTTGGAATGCATACGGGTTGGTCGGGTCATAAGCACGGTTATAAGGATGCATTTTTTCGAATTGTAGAAGGAGAATTTGAAGATGTATAGAAGATGTGGTTGAATGTGGTAAAAAATGGAAGAAAAATGTGAGTTTTATAGTGAAAAAATGGAAGAAAAAATTAATTTTTTATTTTATTTTCATATAGTCGTTGGCCAACGGCTAGCCCAACGGCTATTTTCTTTTGGCCATTGACAATCCGCCAACTCACCTTGCTCCCCCGCCCCACGCCCGGCTTGAAAGCCAAGCCCCAAGGGGCCACGCCCCAACCCAAGCCCACCCGGGGTGGTGTCTTGGGCGTTTTACCCCAACCCAAGCCCCATACCCCACGGCCTAAACTGAAACTCTGTTACTCTAACACTTCTACTTGCTGGAGTTTCATAACCAATAACTTCGAATTCGTTTTAGACCAATTGAAAAAACAATCATCACCTAAGGAAATATGTTCAGCTTGAAGTATATCAGGTCATCCAACAACACCGTACCTATGATAGAAAAATATGAAAAAAAAATTAGTAATTTATAAAAATTGGGTAAAAGAGAAGTAATAAGTAACATAATAAATTGATTGACAAACCTTCTCTGACCATCAATATTGTGTGTACAAAGATTCTTAACCCATGTATTTCCTTTAAGAACTTTGATCTTTACTTCAAAAAACTCATTTAAACCACCTAAGTCACTAATTAACTTGGGAAGGATCTACATTTTGTAAGAAGATTAAAAATACGTAAATTTTTTAATATGAAAAAGATTAAAAAACAAAAAAATTAATATAAAAGAGGATAGTATAATACCAATTGATGAGTTACTGTCATTGCAAAAAAAAGGGTAGTTAGCATCGTCACTAACTTGTAGATAACCTTCCACATTGCTAATATGTTCATATTCTTGCTCAATCAAAGGAGTGTTTTTTAAGAAAATTTGACGACCATATTTATTGAATATCATAATATTAAAATGGGTGAGGTCCTTTATTTGAAAAAACAGGATATCACCAGGACTTAACCTTAGATCTTCTATAAATTTAAACCAACCGTCAGCAAAACAATAATTTTGACCAATCTTCCTAATACGGACTTCCCATTGATGGTAATCGGATACATTAAGTATAACCATGTTATCGGGTAAACGATAATCATAATGTTTTGAAATAAAAGTATTTGGTAGAACCTATAAAAAATTATTATTTCAAAATTATGCGTACTATGTTTTTTAATAAATCGTAATAACAAAAATTAAAAATTAAATGTATAACAAAATTGCGTACCGTTGGACTTTGTAAAGGATTTTGAATAATTTTACAGAACGATTTTCCATACTCTTTATTTAGATCATGAGATAAGAGCTTGAACTTGAAAGTACGATCACCAAGATAGTTGAACATCATGAAGAAAGATTCATGGCCGAAGTAGTTTAAAACCTCACACCATCCATCGGTAAAATAGAATACATCTTCTATTAATTTGATAACAACAGACAATGAATGCATTTCATCAAATTTAAGACTAACACTTGAAGATTCTAACTTATTCATCCATATAAATCTACTCATACATATAGGTATAGCCTGAAAAACAAAAAAAACAAAAGGAAAAATTGTTTGGAATATAAAATAAAACAATACGAATAATTACTTAAAAATATAAATACGAAGAGGTATAAACTTGTTGAAGCGATAGCGGATCAAGTATAGTTATAATAAAATTCAAACCATGACGATACATGTTAACTAAAGATTGAATACTACTTGCAACACATAGAATGAAACAAAAAATATAGAGTATGTATTTATAATAGAAAATTGTAAAATAGTACTTCAAAATATGATTATACATTACTATAATTGTAAATAAATTTACAATTAATTGTAAAAATATTAAACCTCTTATAACAAAATTATATCATAAAATAAAAAAATCAATATCTATTTAAGTAAAATATATATAAGTAAATATTGGTAAAAAAAATTACCGTCAAGTATAATTATTTTTTTTAATATATAGTTAACTAAAATATCTATGACAATACATAAATAATTAAATATACAATCATCATTACAATATATCATCTCAACCTCTGCAAAATCAGTTCTACATCCTTCATCACGCTCAAGAAACTCAACGGCGGTTCAACAATTAGTAAAGGTACTTTTCCGACTTCATCTCCGATCAGTTATAAGAAGATTGTGACTTTGATTTAACAACTAAAGTTATCTTCGGTAGTACAAATAACTCCTGAATTGTGTTTATTTGCGGCGATTAAGAAGAATTAGACGTGAAATCGGAGTTTAGGTTTTTATTAAATTGAAAGTTGTGTATGTTATATGTATTTAAGAGGGATTATATGTATTGCATGTGTTTGAATGTATATAATTTCGGTTAATAGTTTGTTTTGGTTGATAGATTTTGATGACTTCTTATGAAAAATAAAATTGTTTGCTGAATAGTGTGATTTGGATGATTTAATAGATATGATTCTCATATAAAATTACTGATTCAGAAAATTTTTTGTTCAGATATATTCAAAATAAGATTATAAGATTATATTTAACTCATATGTTAAGACTAATATTGAACACTATAAAAGGATAATTTTTGGTAACAAATTATTGACTAATTTAAGTACTGATCTGATAAAAGTTCGTTTAGGATTGTTTATATGTGTATTGTAGATTGTATTATTGACAGTCTGCATTCAATAATTTGATGTAGATTATGACATATGATTAGGAACATTGAAAATATTGCTTAAATTATATCTGTAAAAATTTTATACATATAAGAATGATCAAGACATATTTCTAAAAAATGTGTTTGAAAATTTGTTTAACACGTAATTTTCTTATTCATATGAACATATATGTATCGATTCAAGTTCAATAGCAAATGTTTATAACATATGTTGTTATAATGCATGTTTAGAAAAATGAGTCCCTCATGCGTTGCTGTCTTAGAAGAGCCATCCTCGTTAAAACTTGTATGTATAAAGATTACAAAAAATATATATAACTTGTATTACAAATTATGTAAAACCTAAATTTAACCGCAGGTCCTACCAATTGATTTTGTTAAGAATGTATATGGAGAATATTGGCAAAGGAAAAAAATAATGATAAATCATGAAAGTCGTAGAAGTTGGCCAGTTTCTTTGAGAAGTGTAAGTGGGGAATCCATTATCACTGACGGATGGAGTAATGTAGTAAGAGATCTTGAATTGACAAAAAGGACGTTATTGCGATTAAGGATAATGGAAGACAAAAGTATGGAAATCGATTGCTTCGTTGAAAACATATGTGGTGAATCTTTTGCCACAGTCAACCGTTACAGCATTTTAAAGATAATAGTAAGTATACTATTATTTTTAAAGATAATAGTAAGCATACTATTATTTCTGAATGAATATTTATTTTGTAATACTTGAAATATAAATGATTTACATAAATATATATCAATAAAATAAAATGTTACATAACTTTTCAGGTGATTCCAGAAAGTTATGTCACAAAATGTTACTTGTACGTTCCAGTGAACGACTGTTATAACATAAATGCAGCAGGTCATACTTGGAAAGTTGAGACGGACAAAATCAATGATAATTATGTTTTTACAAAAGGTTGTCCGAAGTTATTTCATGATCTTGGAATAGAAGAAGATGATTTACTGTTGTTGACGAAGACGGACAGCGCCACATTTGCGATAAAGATATATCGTAGAGGAGTTGAGTTAGTTTTGAACATGAAAGAAGAAAGTGATGATGAATCTGTGCTGGAAATACCTAAAGACACATACTACAAAAACGTTGACTTTGTAAGTATTTTATACTAAATTATAACAGTTTAGTAAAAAATACAACTTACTTACGTATGTTATTGTATGACAGGATTTCTGTGAAGATGATGAATCAATAGATCAGTTTATGTGTGAGGTACTAAGCTTGCATTTATGTAGATTAAAATACATTAGAATAAGCTTTTGGGATTTTACTAAGTATCAATGTATCATAAACAGATGAATGAAAGTCGTAACAAAGAGGATGTGAATAAGAACGTTGGTGGAGAAGAAATGTCGAACGTGGAAACAAAGAGTGTGATGAGAGAAGAGATAAACCAACAACCAAAAGAAGATGTAATAATTTGAATCATAATAATACATGAGTAGTAATTTTAATATGTTTAGCCATATTTATTTATTAATTCTTGGTTATTGATGTCTAAAATAAGAAGTTGTGTTAACAGGTTAAGAAGAAAGGAAAACAGATTGAGGGATATTGTAATGCAGACGACAGTAAGGCGCTGATATGCGGAACATAAGTGGAAATGCAAAAGGTTTCAACAGTTGGACAAAGAACACGCAGCCGGATGGTACGTATAACAACATTTATTAATGAATATCTGAAACAAATTAAGATATATAATACATATTTTATTTTAAATATAATGTGTTGCTGTAATAATTAGGAAAAAGACATTAGAAAGAGATCTGGTAGTGCATTGAAGATATTAGATGTTGCACCAAAACGTGTTGCAAGGAGGAATTCTGTTCATAAAGATGGTAACTATGAATTTACACAGAAGGGAGATAACAAAATGGTATGTTTTTACAATACTAAATGATAAACAATAAGACTATAACATTCATAAGGCTGATTTTATTATTAATTATCATATTCATGCAGAGAATGCCTGCTGATGTTGTAAGAATTGGCGGATTCAAAAACTAAGTGCATGAGTTAAAAGTGAGGAACATGAATGGAAAAACAATCGATATGAATCTTAGGCGGCAAAAGAATGGAGATGCTGTGAGGTATGCAATAGAAGGTTGGCCAATGTTCATGAAGGAGAATGGGCTTCGTTTGGGTGACACAATGCATTTCAAATTTGTAAGCTCAGGAAATCTGCTGATATTATCAGACGTGGATGAAGTTACTGCAGGTTGAAAGGTAATTTTATAAGCTAATGATGAAGGTTTTTGCGTACTCGAAATCATGACTCTTTTATGCTAATTATGTTATGTTTAATTTTGTTTTGGACATGTAAGCAGTGGTTATGATGTTTTATTGTGTTCCTTGGTAATTTAACTTTAAAGACAATTAGTGTTGTATCATCAACCAAGAAACAATCTTTTTTAATGTAAGTAACGTTGGTATCCTATATAAAAGGTTGTTGATTATGAATGTGTATGTAAATATATTTACATTTACATAATAAGTTGTTGTTGTTTATATGTGATTCGGATTGTTTATATAATTTGAAAGTAAGATGTACTAAAGAGATAATGTAAGCTAATAAGCTAAAGTAAAAAGAAAAGATGATTATTGGAACAAAAATAAATAAACGAAAACAAATACAGTTGCCAATTATATTTTTAAATAGTCAAGCTCTAAATCAAACTATAAATTTGAGAATATTTCTTTATAAACTACATTTGTAGTTTTATTAGTAACGTTTCCATCATTGTCTAATATTAACATCCTTAAACCATCCATACTTTTGACTCTTGAAAGTGCAACGTATAGTTGTCCGTGAGTGAAAACAGGTTGCTTTAGAAATAAACCAACCTTCGATAGCGACTGTCCCTGGCTTTTGTTTATCGTCATTGCAAAACACACTGCTATCGGAGATTGCCTTCTTTGAAGTTTGAAAGGAATTCGTTTGTCAGACGGAGAAAGATTGATCCTTGGAATAAAAGTTCTTGTCCCAATATTATTACTAGAAATAACTTTAGCTTCAATAATACGATCACCAAGTGTAACGACTTGTTATCTTGTACCATTGCACAAACCGTTTTTTTTGATCAAGGTTACGTAAAAGCATTATGGGAACGCCAAATTTTAATACCAACTTATGATTCAGAATTCCTGAAACTTTTATTCCATTTAGAATGTCGGGGGGGTAAACATCGTGTCGAATATGATCAGTTACATTCTCCGATTGGCAGATAGAATCAGAACTTAGATACTCTTTTTGATCACCAGGAAACATTGCTAATAAGGTATCATTTATCTCATGAACAACGTCGTTCTTAGGAGCAAGTATCGCTCTTTCTTAAAAATAATTTGGATCATTGAAAGATTCAAGTATCGAAGGATACACAAAGTTGATCAGACTACCAATAGGGTTAGTGGAATCAGTAATCAACAATTTTTCAGGTATATCAATAACAGCTTCGCCGTCGTTGCGAACACCAACTTTTCCCTCGCCAATATCCAAAAGCCATTTAGCAAACTCTCTTGTCTTCTCAATATCACCATGATAATGCCAACTGTGAGCCTCATGTTTTTTGTTAGCGTTAGTAACTTGCATTTGTTCCATATATATGATGAATTCAATGAAGCGTTGACGATATCTTGTCTAGAACCATTAGGAACAACAGGAAGAATTTGTCTAAAGTCACAACCAAATACAATTACCTTTCCTCCAAATGGTAAAGCTTCGCTATTTGAACATTCAGGCATCAATATATCTTTTAAGGTTCTATCCAATGCTTTAAAGGCATGTTTATGAATCATTGGAGCCTCATCCCATATAATAAGTTGTGTTTTTTTTTAAAAGATAAGCAATTTCGGATCCAGGCTTCATGCGACAAATAGAATCCTCATTTAGATTCAGAGGGATGGAAAACCGAGAATGTGATGTTCGACCTCCCAAAAGTAGTAAAGAAGCTATACCACTTGAAGCAACATTTAAAACAATTTCAAACCTACTCCGAATTGCTACTGATAATGTCTTCCAAAGGAAGGTCTTACCTGTCCCACCATATCCGTAAAGAAAAAACACACCACATTTGTTCATTCTAACAGATTCCATAATCTGATAAAAAACATGACGTTGCTCGTCTATTAAAAGTACTAACATACTATTCAACTCATTTTCCATAGTATTTTGGTCATAAGATAACTCCTCATTGATCAACCGATTGTTAGAAGAAGAAATAGACTCGTGATCAGGATAAGACATAGTTGAATAGTTCTTCAGCGATGAGTTATTACGAAGTAAGAATTTCTAAATCTGTAACAAAGCCAAATTCTTAATCTCTTCGTCATAGTAATGTAAAACTGCATAAAAATTAAATACAATAAGTAAAAAATTCATATAACAATACCATAAGTCGTACATTTGAGTATGAAAATAATAAAAATTGATAAGTATGTTAACCGAATAAATAGATAACATGAGATCAAAATAAAGCTCCTTTTTAAAATAGAATAAATAAGGAAACAATATAATTTATAATTAAATAAAACGAATTAACATAAATTCAAATTTGTAAAAACGGAAACTGTATATATTAATTATAATTGATAACCTTTACTAAAATATTAAAAAAAGATTTTCCTAACTTTTTTGAATAATCGGTTTACATAATTATAAGTTTCAAATTGCAAAGTAAAGTCAACTTTTTATGAGTAATTACTTGCAAAGTAAGAAAGAAATTTTGAAATTACAACATAGTAAGTGAAAGTTGACTTTGTAAAATTATTAAAATGAATATAAAAATGGTTATTTATGTTAAATCTTATATAAAAACCTTATAATGTTACATCTCACAACTCTAATGCAAGTTTAAAAATAACAATCATAGTGCTATCTATGTATTTTATATGTACTACTAAAAGGTTCATAATACTATCTTATAATAATAAGAACACTATACTCTTGGTGCAGAAAAGAGAAAGATAAAAGATAGAATGGGATCGGAATTATTTTAAATCATGTTAAATGTTTAATTGATTAAAATAAAATTGTGTTTAATATGCTTTTTGAAGAAATTATTAACATAAATAAAAAGTTAACAAATGTCAAAACCATAACGAATGTAATAAAACCAACAAAAACATATAAAAATTTAATATCTAACATATGAAAGGGAAAAACATGAAGTAAATGTCATATAACTAATGACTATGCCTAACGAATGGTTCAACCAGTTCAACACTCAACACCTGCTCATTTTCATCAAAAGAATAGTGAACCTTGTCAAGGACATTAATTCTAGCAGCTTTCATGAACTTCTTTCAACTGGTTAACGCGTATCGCCAACCTCCATCGGTTTTTCTTTCACGTCTGGTACCGTTGGTAAATTCCTGTGGCGGATCCAGATGCATAAGCCTAACAGTGATATCTTTTAAACCTTCATCAAGTCTAGCCATCCGTGAAACAGGGTCAGGAATCCTCTGTATTGTTGTAAAAAAAAATTAATAATAAATATGAACATAAAAAAACAATGTTTATTAAGTAACAAAAAACTATAACACCTGTTTTTTAGCTGATTGTAAAATTATATTAAAACTTACAAAATAACGATCACCAGCCATACGAACAAAACGACGAACATCACCATGTATTTGTTCATCAACTTCATTTTCAGCATCGATAGGTGCAACATCAGCCTGAAAATTAAATATATAACATGTATTACATGAAGATATATAAAATATACAATTAATTAACAGAATATAACTTACCTCATCGACATCTACATCTGGAAATTTCATTTCAACACCATTCTTTCCAAAAAAATTTAAATAGAAAAAATTACCAAAACCTTTTGTAAATAACAAAAAACAACCATCCTTCAACTGTAACTGACTAACAATTACGTCAATACCAACGGTAAAACCGACTTTACCGTCATACGTTTCAATGGCAATGTTATACGTTTTGTTGTCTACAATTACAGTAGAGATTACATCATTTGAAGAATAATCATAAACTTTTGGCAATATACATTCAGGAATGACATGTGGGAATGATAAAAAAACAAAAGATATTTAGATTTAATAAAAGTAAAGTAATACATCAATATATTACGAAAAATAAAAATAAAATTATCTTACATAAAAATGACATGATGGAGGGAGCAGATACGTCCAGAAAGAGCCACGACTAACCCCATCAATGAAATATGTTAATTTAAACGTAGTAGAATCTAAAGGATTAAAAACTACCAAACAGCCTCTGGTTAGTCGCAAATGTTCTACAACTTTGGACCAACCATGAAAAAAGAATAACTTTCCTTTAGCAGCGCTTAAACAAACATTAAATAATCGGCCATCTTCAGTGTGTATCATAACATTTGTAGGGCCTTTATCTACACCCCATAGTTTGCATGCAGCGTCATCTGGAATGGACTAAAAAAACAAACAATAGAATAATAATAAACTGTATTTAATAATAAGAAAAACCAAAGAAGAAAAAAACTTATGTAGTAATTTATCAACATAACAGAATAACTTCGTCTGCTACATTCATTAGCCTACAGAACCAGTGTCCTCTGAAACTGATTTAAAAATTACGATGTTAATAAAGAGTAACATGTAAAGGTTAGTCATTTGAAAAAACAAAAATATGAAAAAATAAACACAGATTCTACTTAATGTTACATAAAGCAAAAAAATTAACAAAAAATACCTTGATGAACTTTCAGCCATATGAAATACCTACAAAAACAGGTTACATAAACAAACCACATCTAATGAGTTATTAAAAAAAATATTAATAACAACAAAAAAAACAATGTGAACGACATGTTATAATAAAAATTGGTATGTAACAAACCTCATGAAAAGTATCATTTATTCCAAAATTTATAACAAATGGAGGCAACCGATGATATAACATTATGATACATCAAAATAAAAAATCATGTAACAAAATGATTTACACTGACAATTAACAAAATTTAAAACTACTTAAAATATACAATAATATTATCCTATAATCAAATACTGATAAACTATCTTCAAAAGTTATTAACAATCACAATGAAATAAAACTTATATTACATCAATTCAAATAAAACTTAAGAAATATATTCATAACAATCGGATATACAGTTTGGTAAAAACTATAGTGAATAAATAAACATTAGAAACAAAAAATATTCTGCATCAAAATAGGTTTTAGGGTTTTGCAGAAACAACATATACTTTAACAAAACCATATCTTAAAACACAAAAATGAACATATCTTTCAATCACAGACGGATTTAGAATTAAGTAAACATAAACATAGTTTAAAAAAATTAACTGAAAGAAATAACACATGAATAAAGAAGGAATTTAACAAAAACAACTTACAGATTTGTAGAGCGTTATGTGAAATTCAGAAATCGATTCAAGAAAAAGTAGATGTAGATGAAGACGGTCAAGAATGTAAAACCATCTATATATGTAGATCCACTGAAGTAATGCATTGTTATATGAAAACCGATGGTATTCTTGGAAGAAGATTGGAGGGAAGTTGAAGAGTTGATTGGAAGCATAACTGCAAAAAGAAGTAAGTAAATATTTTTTAAAATATAACGGCAACCTAATTATAGAAACAAGGTCTAATTACAGAAACAGACTTATAATTTCAAAATCATAAATTAAGGTAAAAAACGTTACTCTGTTAATAGAAAAAAACATTTTTCTATAATTAGGTTAAAAACATTAATCTGATAACTTAAAAATCAAATTATAATATTAAATTTAATAAGAATAAGGCATACGGCAGACTATATATATAAAAAAAAAACAAACAATGTCAATTATATTCAATTAATATATTATTAATTAAAAAAACATAACCCATAAAAGATTCATAAAATATTATTAATTAATAAAAAAAACTGAACAGAAAGCGTAGAATTATATATAAAAATTTTAAAAAATATATAAAAAATATAAGATTTAACTAACCTCTGTTGCTTGACGAATGGTGGGATTCCGATGGTTATGACGGATTTAGGGATTCACATTAAAAAAAAAAAAAAGAAAATTCAGTAAGTGCGATAAATATGATAGGATCTACAGAAATCAAGAAATATCAATAAACTTGATTTTGTTTGAAACAAATATCAACAAAAACAACAAAGTAAAACAACATATTTATTGGCGGATCTACAAAAATCAGACCAAAGAAGAAGTTAATATAAGTACAAAAAATGTTTATAAATTTAACTTTATACAGAAAGAAATAACATAAAATCAAACTGCGATCTTGATTCATAACATATAATGAAAAAAAACCCTTGTGGGTGTACTTTCAAGCAAATAACAATCACAATAATGAAAAAAAAACCTAAACAATCACAATTTTTAAAAACAAAAAACGATAAAACAGACAATAGAAATAACTTCCTATTTCATTGATCCACAATCAAAACTCTTACCGAGAAGAATGAGGGATCCATTGAGACCTTGCAACTGAATGAAGAACAACATACATGTGATGGAGAAGAATATGTTTAGGGTTTGTAAATAAAAATAATGGTAGTCAGAGAAAAAAGTAAACTCATACCATAAAACAAAATTAATAACCTTACCTAGTATTTGCGATCTTGGTGATGTTGATATTGAGTATTTAGGAATCGCAATGGAAGAATCGCCATACAAATCAAATCCCATGTAGACATTGAGTATTTAGGGTTTTTGGGATCAAAAACAAACAACAACAATAGGGTTAATACGATTCAAATCAGATAACAAAAAAGAATCAAAGATAAAGTAGGAAGAACATACATGTGATTAAGATTGAAGAAACCCCTTCGTCTCCGACCATTGCTTACAGCGTCGTTTCTCAAACCATAAACACCACCATCATTGTCTTCCATACTTCGATCGAAAAGAAACAGAGTTTGTGAGGATTGCGATGAACCGGTGGGAGGATAGGGTATAAGATTGCAAAGAAAACATAAGCAGATGAAGAGCTCAGATTTAGGGTCTGTGAAAATTTGGAACTGTGTGAAGGAAGAAAGAGTTAAAAGAAATATATAAAGGACCCGAATATAGGTGAAAGTTGTAGTTGGATAAAAAAAACCCGACCCAAATGCAATCGGATCCCACCACTTTTTTTTATTAAATCGTGAATGTATAAGGCATTTGAGAATTCCCTCCTAAAATAAACAAAACAACTTGCCACATCAGCAAAAATGGCCAAATTCAAATGCCACCTAGCCCACATAACATCTCATTTATATATATATAGATATATATATATATATATTATGTTTTTTAATGTTTCTATGATTCTCTGATGCTTGTAACCATATTTTTTATGATCTTACATAGGTGTTAAAAGCTGCTATGATGAAAGGGAAAAATACTGCTGAAACCATAAAAATGGATTATCATCAAGGTCATGGTGTAGAGGTGATTACTTAACAATACATTCTATCATTATTCTTTTATGTTACATCGAGGTGTCTTTTGATCAAAGAGTATACGATAAACCAATATGCATAGGGTTTTCCATGCTGCACCTTTTTTTTTTCTAAAACCATCGAACAACAAGTAATTAAATTAAAGATATAGAATTAGAGACAAAGTGAGGTGAAAATATTAAGTTGCTTCTGTGATATTGAGCCTTCACAAACGGTTGCTACACATTTGTTTGTGGTCTATGATGTTGAGCATGGCATGTCAAAGTCCGATCAGAAGCCGGAACATAAGGAAGGTATCATTGATATGTACAAGAACAAAATTCACGACGAAGATAGCGCGTGGTGAAGGTGGTAATTCTTTTTCCACGGTATTATTTGTTCAAGTAAAAACATGTGGTCATTTTATATGTATAATTTCATAGTTCAATGTGAACACAGCTTTTGAAGGGCAGTGAAAAATGAGGTCGCATGGAAACAGTGTACTATTATTTGTTTGGTTGTGACCAAATCAAATCTGTCGAAGCTTTATTTGGTCTGGTGGAATCAATATTTTTCCATCTTTTATTTTTGTATACGTAATGGTATTAAAATAATGTTAGGATTATGATTATTTTCATGTAGATCGACGTGTCTTTTATAGACAAAAAGGAGAAGGAAGGTCATCGCGGCGACGACGATAGCAGTAGAAGCGACGGCAGCAATAAGATCTCAACTGTTGTTCAGTGGTACGTTTTTCCCCAAATCTAATTGATCTCACAGTTCACCATACGCACTTTTCAGTTTTAGTACACATAATATCTGTTGGTCGTGTTACGAAGCAACGGAATCACTAATTTGCATAGAAACTATACGAGATTACACAAATTATCTGTAAAAAGCTGATTAATCATATACTTTCAGATCTGGTCTCTGTTACAGTTGCACATACTTGCGTTTTAATTTGCATACACATGGTATTTTACACGAATTGTTGTTGAAACGCAAGTTTTCAACATTTATATATGTCAAGTTTGGTAAAAGTGTGGTCTTTCTTGATATTCACAGGTATTGTGTGCTGATTGGTGGAACGGAGATAGCGTGGTAACTCGAGGGGCGGATTCAAAGCTGTGAATATCTTTTAAAGTTTGTATTTCATACCTGTGAAGGTAATTTTGTACAGCCTCTCCCTTCCGCTCAATAGTATACTTACTACATCTGATAATAGTAACTATAATGGTTGCCATCATTTTTTTTTAAACTGGCATACATGTTTCTACTTCATGCAGAAAGGCGAGTGATGGTTACTAATAGCAAGTCCGACATCTTTGAATTAAAGAGATGAAACGAGGGTCTTCGTCTCAGTCGATGTATTTGCCACACTGCACAATATTGATTTATCACCACAAATCTTTAATATTTTAAAATTTAATGTTGTTTTCTTTACGAAACATGTTTTGTGTAATTCAAGCTTACTGATGTTTTTTAAGTTTTGTTTTGTGTAACGCGTGGGCCTTCCATCTAGCGTTTGCATACGTTGGACCTTAAATTGTAAGCCCCGGCCGCAACGCGGTGGGGTAAAACCTAGTTTACATAAATTAACATCAAGAACATCCATTTCAACTGAAATCTCGTACAACCTTCATCATAAATCGATTTCACTTGACAATATCTAATTATGAACATCATCATACAAAATCATTATACTAATTTACACAAAAGTTCATCATTATATCTCATAACATCCCTATTTTAAGTGGGTTTTCATTCTAATCACAAGGAACATCAAAATTTAAGTACAAATCAACTTTTACATGTTGATTCTATCAAATATTCCTACTTAACTACATTCAATTTAAGTGTTTGATTATAACCCACTTATGAAAGTTCATCAAACCGCAAAACTCAACTTACCTCTTGTTAGACTAACTTGGATGAATGATTCTATGTGTTCATGCAGCGATTAATTGCCAAGATTTCCCTTTAATTTCTTGATTTTGTAAAGATGAAGGTTTTTACCCTTCTTTTCTTGTTCCAGGCGACACCCACACACATTGTGTGTGTGTGTGTGTGTGTGTGGGGTGTGTTTTTTGTTTATTTTATATAATTATCTTTCATTATTTTCACAGTTGACCCCTCAAGTATGCATGCTTCTTTTTAAATGGTCAAACACTTGTTACTTTTTAGTTAAAGTTCTAATTTAGATTCTAACTAGGTTCCCACTCCTAGTTATTTCTAGTAGCATACTATAGCAATATATATTTAAATGCAAATAATTAAATTTTGGGCCGTCACAAGTCCACCCCCCCAAAAAGAAAGGTTTCGTCCCCGAAACCTGATTACGCACCGAATAAAGACGGGTAGAACCTTCTCATTTCATCCTCCGGTTCCGAAGTGAGATCCGATCCCTTCCGGTGTTTCCATTGTACTAACACTTGCTTAATTTCTTTATTGCAAACGGTCTTCACTTTGGAATCTTTTATAGCTACTGGTTTTTCGATATAATTCATTCTTTCATCCATTTCAAGGTCTTTAAAGGGTATGTGAGTCGTTTCATCCGCAAGACACTTCTGTAGTTGTGACACATGAAAAGTGTTGTGAATTCCTTCTAACGTTGGGGATAATTCTAATCGATAAGCTACCTTTCCAACACGAGCTAAAATCTCGAACGGTCCGATATATCGAGGACCCAACTTTCCTCGTTTACGGAATCAGATTATACCTTTCCACGGGGACACTTTCAACAATACTCGGTCCCCCACTTGGAATTCAATAGGACGCCTTCTTTTGTCTGCATAAGACTTCTGTCGATCTTGCGTCGGTTTTAATCGAGCCCGTACCAGGTCGATCTTTTCATTCGTTATCGCTACTACATCCTTGGGAGTGAGTTCTCTTTGTCCCACTTCTCCCCAACAAACAGCGGTTCTACATTTTCTTCCATATAACATTTCATACGGTACCATTTGTATGCTACTTTGGTAACTATTGTTATACGAGAATTCTACTAACGACAAATGTTCATCCCAATTTCCCCCAAAGTCCATAACACATGCTCTTAACATATCCACAAGTGTTTAAATGGTCCTTTCAGATTGACCATCCGTCTGCGGGTGATATGCGGTACTTATGTGCAATTGAGTACCCATTCCTTCATGAAACTTCTACTAGTAACAATAGTTATTAAATTAACTCACTTGATCGTGCTAAAAGTTATTAAATTAACTACTATTAAATCACCCGCATCAGTATTTGATTCTTACCTGGATGGGTTGTGTTTTGTTATAAAGCAACCCAATAGCATAGTTAATTAAAGGTGTTCCATCAATAAGTTATATTACAAAATGGTTGTTGTTAATTGGATAGGTTGTATCTTATGGCACCGGGTGATTGTTGAAAGAATAAGTTTTGAAGATTGTCCTACATTTTTATTAATTTGTTTTTAGTTAACATTTAATTTTTTTATAGTAATAGTAATTTAAATTAAAGGTGTTGGCCCAAATTAAATTATTAATTATTATTAAATTGAAAACCAAAAAATCAAATAGTCATAGCCGATTAACTAAAGCCAAAATAATTGAAATCGATTGATTATTCCAATATCTTAACTGAAAATTTTGGTTTTGCTTATGATTATGACTCAAACCTAAACCGAACTACTATATGCACCTTAAAATCATTAACCTAAATACTTTGTTTTTGACACATCAGGCACACACTCACTCACCATTCAAAACATATCTCTATTAACTCACCGTTAATTTACAACCCTTTTTTGTCTACCTTTTACTTTTCATTTTTTTTAATTTAATATAGCTTTTTAGTATAAGTTTGTGAAGCATAAAAATCAAAGAAGGTGCTCTAATTTTAACTTTTTGGTTTTATTTTGATTTATTAAAGTAAAGGTTTTTCACATGCTTTTATAATATAATAATAAATTCTTTTTATTTTCTATTTCAGTTAAGATTTTTATGTGCGTTTTATTATCGTGTTGACATAGTTATTCTTTTTGACAAGAATGTTTTACGATTTGGTATAAATTTTTATTAGTTAACACGTTGTAACAGGCATGTGTTACCAATCAATGCTTTTACGTGTATTTTCTTTCGGTTAAACAGGTTTGTGCAAAGCGTGGGTTTAACTTTTAAATTGAGTTAATTATTCTTTTACATGTTTTACGTTTCAATTCCTTTTTACGAATTAACACACGCTGTAACCTATACGTGCGGTTGAACATTTTAAGTGTAATTTAATTATTTCCAAGGCTCGCTTTTTTAAACGGAGAGACTTGATGGAAAAGTAAAATGAAATTCCTTGGGTTGAGTTTCTGTTTCTCCCCAAATCACGATCTTTCCTGGAATCACGTTACTGTTCCCAAACAGCGCTTTCTCCGCTCAGGTTCCCACTCTATAAACTGCTTCTGTAATTCGTAAACAAATTAAGCTTTGATCCTTAGGTTTTCTGCTATATCACTTGTTTTGCGCTCTAGTTTACACTCATAGATGTGTTTATCTACTTTGCTGCATGTATGTGTGCGATTTGAATTGTGTTTAGAGTATTTGATTTGATATGTGGTGTGGATCATTTTGCGATGTATAATTAGTTGAATGCACTTTTCCTGCTCTCATTGATTGCTCCAGATTTGGGAAATTTGGTGTTTAGGTTTATCCTGGTTGAATGATAGAGATTTATTTAGGCTACTCATTGCTGAAATTCAGTTTACTGGTAGTCAGTCTAGTTGCTGACTGTGAAAATGTTCATCGGTAATGTGATAAGGGTTTCAAAGCTGCTGCTATCAACTATACTTTGAAACATATAGGTTCATGTAATGTAACTTAATTCGAATTAGGAATTGAAATTTGATTTGTAATTTAGGTGTGTTTGTTTCACAAAATGGGATGATATCTGGATGGAATTGGAATGCAGATTTCGTTCTTTTGTTGAAGCGAACAACATAAGGCCTTCCGGATTCCGTTCCATTATGTGAAACGAACACTACCACTGAGACCTCCTTCCTTCTATGAACAAAAGCTACACTTTAAACTTTTATTTATCACCTTGGGCATTCAGTATTATATGTGTTTTCTAAATATCCTTCGTTTTTAGTGACTGATACTCTCACAGTACACATTGCTTGATTAGTGACTAATTATTGAATTAATCATTTATAAACAGTAATGTGTGTGGGGATTAAATAACTTATTGAAGTTGTATAGGTTCTCTAGTAGGAGATAATCATTAGTTCATTACAATCCTAGGCTTGCCTCAATGTTCAATGAAACTAGTTATCTAGAATATTAGTTGTGTTGACATAATGTTCTACACACTTCTAACTTCATGTACGTATATATAACGTGATTATGATTATATTTCATGTATAATAAAACTATGTATGCTTAATCCGCAGTTCCCCACTGTGGCGAAAATGCTAGAACGCAACATTTTTTAGAAAGCTTTTAGACATGTTCATTTTATTCTGTTTGTATTGTTTCTTGCATTTAAATTAAAATTCTAAGAGTGGTCTTGTCTAATTGCACTAGTGAGTTTAAAATATCTGAGATGAAATCTCTCATTGCAGAGTCTGTTACTTTAATATCCACTACAAACTAGTTAAAACTTCAGTTCCTCATGTCTTCAAGATGCCCCTTTCAGCCCTTACAGTTCCTTAAGCAACCATCCAGGTCCCTCATCTTCCTTGTTATCCCATATAATACCTGAAGTCCTGAACCATACTAATCATATACTAAGAATACTTGAATAACTAAAATTTACCATTTGAATTGTTATATAACAAGACCAAAAATATACTAATACCAAACATCATTCCTATATTCCATACAATCCCAGCGGTAAACACAGACTCATAAATGTGCGTATTGCTTAACTAATGGTTGCTAAACAAGGCAACACAAAAATAGAGATAAAAACTTCATCAAGGCAAGTGTCAGATTGCTTCAAGTTTTCAAAGCTCCAAAGCTAAAGCTGTCTCTCTTGTAGGCTTCAACTTAAGGCTAAACAGTTTCAACCGAACCTCATCATGGATTAACCTAGCAACCTAATCAACTGAGTGGCTTCCTTTATTACGTATTCTGGCATTTCCTCTTTTTTTTTTTTCCAGCCATGGTACACCAACGCATCTAGGATACGACTGCCAATTATACTTCAAGCTCCATTACTCTTTGCCGTGGTTGCATGTGATTCACAATGTCATTTCATATTTTCGACACACGAGCCGTGGAAGCCATAGTCCTCATTTTTAAGTTTCAATCACACATTTGGGAAATGTACATTTAAAGGACAAATGTTTCATTTGAGCTTTATCTCTATATGGTGATCTTTCCTTTGTTTCTTCTTTTTTTAGAACAAACTCAAAGAAATAAAAGGAGGAGCTAGAGAAGAGAATTAGGTACACAGAGGGGTTATTTTTGTTGGTTTGTTGATAGAAGAGAGAGACAGACAGAGAGAGGTTGAGAAGGTTCCCAGTTTGACTGGGATCTTCATCTGATGTGTCTTTCTTTTTCTCATGCTGATCTATCAATATAATCTCACTTCTCACAGATTCAAGATTCTGTTCTATTCCATTTATAACTTGGTTGCTTGGTTAATCTGTGATATTATTCTATCAGTGTCCAGTGTTAACAAAAACTGGATGGTCGTTTATTATCCATGGTCCGCTTGCGAGAACATCCACCTTCCCATTTTGGTTTGCCAAAGTAAAAAAAGTAACCTTTGTTATTCATAATAGCATTTACAAACCATACTTCACCCACATCAATCTGCAATGCTAGTCATCTAGAGGATAGTAAGTTACTTTTCCACAGAAAAAACCATAGAGTTCTTGCATAGCATACCTTACCAACTTCAGGTTGGTGCTTGTATCTTTCCCAAAGAGATAATAGGTGGAACATAGCCAACTTTCACAACTTGAATGCCATTGACAACACCAGCATAAGAAATCCGCTTCATTGGCTACCCGTGGCTTTCAGCAGTCCCCATAGCCCCCTTATTTGTAAAAAAAACATCTTCAGTATGGCTCTGCTTTGAGTTTGGTGAGTTTCTCACTCATCATATGACCCCCTTCTTTGCGTGAGCTGTTATCGCAACATTTTTCTGATTCACTTTGTTAGATTGTTTGCCTTTGTGCCAGTATGTTGCATGGAATTGCATCAGTGACCTCAGCCCTAGTACCAGGGTTCCCGTTAGGGTTTGTCACATTAAAATCAGTTTCTTGCACATTTTCAATGTAATCTGACACGGTCGATTGATTATCTCCTCAAGGACTTGTTTATTCTTCAGATCCTGCAACCCATCAACTTGGTGATCTCAATTGGAACCATCGTACTTCATAACAGTGCATTTTGTCACATGTTGGTTACACCCTTTGTTGATTTATGATTCTTGATACTGCCTTGGACAACCAGCCACCAAACCCTTTTTCTACCCTAATTTGATGATGGCATTGCACCACCGATTCAGTAACACGGAGCAATTAGTAGAAGACAATGAAACAAGGCCCTATATTGACTTTTAAGTGTGAATTTTTGTTTTGGAGTCTTGATAAAGCGCACATTAGAATTCATAAATGAACTTGTTTCTTGCTTGAGAGCATAGTTGTTAATAGCGAATAGCGACAAATAGCGACAAGGGACCTATATGCTACATAGCGAATAGCGACCGCGATTTTATATATAGCGATACACTAGAAAAAAATTTTGAAAATTTTTATATGTATATTATATCAAAATACCTTGGTATATATGCTATTTTACATGTATATTTAACAAAAACCTATAAATCCAGCTATTTTATAGCTATATCTAATTGCTATTTACATTAAAAAAACACTAATTGTCGCTATTCACGCTATTGGTCGCTATGACCCAAATAGCGACACTTGGTCGCTTCGCTACATAGCGCGCTATAGCGGTCGCCATAGCCGCTATTGACAACTATGCTTGGAGTTGTGTTTTAACAATATAAATCTGGTTGATTCATATCTGTTAAAATTTAGGTGAACAAAATCCTGAGGCTATGGTACAGAGTATAATTGCAATATTTGCTTATTGCTAAAAAGCGGGTGTGCGCCTTCTTGATTTTCTTAGTGTTGTAGTTTTGCTAAAGTTGTGGTTTTGTTAGGTTGTTGGGTGTGATTCAACTTTAAGTTAGCAAAAGAGGTTTTGAAAGATGGCTGCAGTGAGCAAAACAAGAAATATGATCGAGGGTTTTGTGAGAGATGGATCATTTAAATGGTTGTTGAAAAATAAAAATCCATTTCATGAAGAGTTTGAGGAGATGAAAGCCTCTCCATCTGCTGGCAACAATTGGATACACGAGTTATCACCTGTGGCAAATATAGTTGTCCGTAGATGTTCAAAGTAACTTATCTTTTATTATTTCTGTCTTTGTTATGTGGAAAAAAGTTTACTCATTTTATACATAACTACAGAATCCTGAAGATTCCTGCGGGTCAGCTTCAAGGAAATTTTAACGGGGAGGTTACTGATGCTATAAAAGACCCCTCATGTTATGCCCGGAATTTTCTGGAATATTCCTGTTACAAGGCTCTTTCCGTATATACACAAGTGAGTGGTTACATGGAGGACAGGAAGTTTCGACGTCTAACATTTGATATGATGCTTGCTTGGGAGGTTCCCGATGCTGCCAGTCAGCCTACCAATACCATGGATGTATGTGTCTGTTACGGTCATAACTCTTCTTTCAAGCTTAAATATGCCTGAATATGTTTGCCAATAAAAGAGGGGAGAGACATGAAACATGTTTGCAAAAACAGTTTTTTCCCCTGGTGGCATAGTGCTTTCTTAAGGCTCCACTAATATAATACAAGAGATCATTTCTGTTGGTAGTTGATATCTTGTAGACAGGTTCTGGATTTCAGATCATGATCTTGTACTTTTAGTTACGGTAACATGAATTTTGAAATTGATTGATACTGCAGATAGACGAGGATGCAAGTGTGGGTATAGAAGCCTTCTCCCGAATTGCTCCAGCAGTTCCAATTATAGCCGATGTAATTGTGAGTGATTATATATTTGAATTTCTTACCGTATCAACTGGAAGCCGTCTTCAGTTTTCTACCTTTGAGAAGTACCTTATTGGATTGGAGAGGTATGCATATTGTTTTTAAAATATGTTATTGTTATTTTTTATCACTACTAGTACTAATACTGTTTTTATTATGATTATGCTGATGTCATCTTACGTACAGGGCAGCCAGAAAACTAAAATCTCAATCAGAGTCATCTCTCCTTTCACCCCAACGATCTGAAAGAGGGGAAAGAATTCTGGAAATTGATGGCACAGTAACCACCCAGCCCGTTCTTCAGCATGTAGGGATCTCAACATGGCCTGGTAAGTTATCTTAATCATTCTTTGGTGTTAACAGAAATGCTACTTATATATTTTATTTATGGTGGCTGGCCCTACATACAGGTCGATTAACCCTGACAGATCATGCTATGTACTTTGAAGCTCTCCGTGTCGTATCTTATGATAAACCTACAGTTTATGAGTTGGCTGATGATTTGAAGCAGATTGTGAAGCCGGAGTTGACCGGTCCATGGGGAACCAGACTTTTTGACAAAGCCTTCTTGTATAAATCAGTTTCCTTGTAAGCCTCTTCCCATGCATTACGATATTTCACTTGTCAGTATCCTAGTCGTCGTAACACGGCCAGGTCGGGTATCCAATAATTTTTCTATATGGATTGTAAGTAATCAATACGATTTCAAAAACTTCTATCATTTCAATGTTAATCAAAGGTTTTGTTTAAATTATATATGGGTTTTTATGCATCAGAAATACACTTTCTACCCATTGAAACTGTTTCATTTTAAGCTAATTTTTCATATTAAAACACTTTTTACCCAATGGATCGACCCATTTATAAGTAAATGGATTGAAGTTGCCATCTCTAAGTGTAGCTGCAGTGTTAAATGTATGTGAGAGATGGATATGTTTTGAAGTAATTGGGGATTGGAATGCAATGTAGATCAGAGGCGGTTGTTATGGAGCTTCCTGAGCTGAAAGGACATAATCGACGTGACTACTGGCTAGCAGTTATTCGCGAAATTTTATACGCTCACAGGTTTATACGCAAGTTCCAGATTAGTGGAGTTGAAAGGGAGGAAACACTTTTGAAAACAATATTTGGAATCATACGAATGCAAGCCCTGAAAGACATGATGACCTCTGCAACCCCACTCAGCTTTGAGGCAGGTCTAATGTTCAATGCTTGTGATCAACTTCCAGGTGGAGATAGAATACTGGAAACACTTGCAACAATCCACTTACGTAAGTCTGGTAAAAGTGGTGGGATGTCAGCAACCACCATGGCTTCAAGCTTAGGGATTGTGTTTGGAAAGAGTTCTGAGATTGTTGGTGATGTGAGTGTTGGAGAGCTTACTCCCTTGGAGAAAGCTGTGAAAGAGTCTCGAAGCACTTACAAAATGGTTGCAAGTGCACAAGCCGCTGTTGATGGGGTCAAAGTTGAAGGCATTGACACCAACTTAGCTGTCATGAAGGTTTTCTTTCCTTTTACTTGCTTCCTAAATGACACCAAAAGAACTAGGTTTTGGGTTCTCATATCTTATTCAGGTTGACATGTTTAATATAACAAGTCATGTCCGGGTTACCCCATTTAATTGAGCATGTCGACTCGCTAACCCGTTTGGTTAAGCATGTTGACCCGCTAACCTGTTTAACCCAATATTTACGACCCACCAACCCGATTAACATGTTCACAACATGCTTACCACCTGTCAAGTGTGTGCAGGTTAGGGTTTTGATGTTTTTGACACAGGAGCTTCCTACACTAGTTTTAGTAGAAAATTCATAGTTCAAGGGAATATTGACAGTTAGTTTTACTTGCAGGAGTTGCTCTTTCCAGTTACCGAACTCGGGAATCGTCTTGTCAAACTATACTACTGGGAAGAGCCTATAAAGTCATTTATGTTCTGTTTGGTTTCCACATACGTCATTTACAGGTAAAATAATATCATATTTTGCTATACATATACTTTTTTGTTTTTGTATTGGGGAATAAAAAAGTAAAGGTAACGATAACGGTTGTGGTGCAGGGGATGGCTTTCTTACGTGGTAGGGTTGGTGCTTGCGTTTATTGCACTTTTCATTGTGATAACACGGTGGTTTAGCAGAGGAAGGGAGGTGGACGAATTCAGGGTGATGGCACCACCACCGATGAACACAATGGAGCAGCTTTTAGCCATCCAGAACGCAATTTCTCAGGCCGAAGAGCTAATCCAAGATGGAAATATTCTTCTTCTTAAACTCCGTGGCCTACTCTTGTCCATTTTTCCACAGGTCCTCTCTTCTTACGCTTGTTGTAAAATATTCATATTTTTTGAAGTACGTCTGAAAAGGTAAGGTGTCTGGTGTCAGGCAAGTGATCGGTTTGCGGTTGCGCTTGTGGTTACGGCGGTGTTTGTGGCGGTTGTACCGATGAGATATGTGATTATAGCGGTTTTGTTGGAGGAATGGACCAAGTACTCGCCTATGAGGAGATCGAGCACGGAAAGATTGAACCGAAGACTGAGAGAGTGGTGGTTTAGCATACCAGCAGCTCCTGTTGTACTGGAAAAGGTTAACGATGAGAAGAAAAAGAAGTGAGTAATATGATAATCAGTGTTTGTTTGTTTGTTGTAAGCAAATGTAAATATAAACTCATAGTTTGCTGCTACTTTTAAAATGTTTGGATTTTGTCTAATATTTCTTTCTTTGTGGATGATGAGCATTTTACAAAAATAAACTTAGTTGGATGACATAATGGAGAAAGTTTGTTTCACTGAAAGGGACTTGAGAATCTCGTCCCACAACATAATCTTGGAAAATATTTAAATACTTTATAGATATGGATATTATATAAATTTCATGTTTAATATTAGTATGCAGTTATGTTAATTATTTAAAAAATATAAAAGGTAAAAATTAAAGTAACGAAAGTTATAAAATGAATTTTAAGTGTATTTAGTTGGTAAAGACTTGTATATAAAAATCTTTTAGAACATTTAAAAAACGAAAAAACTTTTAAAACTGGCCTAACTCACTAAACCGAACCAGTGGTGGATCTGGTACCTGGTCCAGGGTTTGGTCTTTAATTTGTTAATGATAATATGAAAAGGTCAAAGCATAAAAGATAAGTGATCTATCTCTTTATTTGATTAAATTTTCTATATCATCCGTCTCTTTCTTGTCACAAGTTTTGTAACCTGTAGATCACTAATATGAAATCTTTTTTATGATGTAAGCTCATAAGATTTGCCCACATATGCATACAACAATTTAAGTATGCTTATACAAGAATCGTGTATTTTAATAGTTGTGTTATAATCTCACACAAAGATGAATGTTCCATAGTATTTTCATTGTTTGTATACATATCAATGCATTTAATTATGCATAACAATGACCCAAAGTAGGCAGGCAGGCATATCGAGTTGGTTTGGGGGAATTTTTTTTGCATATTGGGTTAAAATAGGCAGCAACATAACACAGAACAAGGCGAAATGGGCATCACCTTTACATAGTTCGGGTTAAAATGGACAGCTTAAAAAGTATGTGAATTTAGAGCAGGCTTAAACGGGTCAACAACAGGTTTGGTGAGAAAATCACTAAAGGTTGCTGAAATGGACTAATGTCTAATTACAGCCATGAGCCACCTACCGACAGCCACCGCCTACTCTTGTCCCCATTGCTACCACCGCCACAACCAACCATCACATGACGCCACAAACCAATATGCTCTATTCAGATCTTTGGCATAATAAACAAAGATTATGACGCTGATATGAAACAAACGAACATTTAGACTGGTATTGACGTCGTAACGGCTTAGCAACAAATAAATTGTGTTTATCAAATGCGTTTTAATCGTCCAACTTAGATTTAGAAAGCCTCCATCACCCCATCACCACCAGCCACCACCTTCGACTCTACTGCCAACGGGTTTTGCTATCTTTTTTTCAAGGGGACCCGTTTCAACACGAGGCCTTTCTGGTCACAATCCGTTTCGAGACTTATCAAACCGGCCACATCAATAACAATCCGTTTTGAACTGATCTCATTTTTAACCCAAATCAGTTTCACCTCGTTACCAGGCAAGTTACCTACCCGATTTGCAAGGCCTACATTTTAAAACGTCACTTTTGGACCTTGTTGGTACATTTATGTTTTTTAATGCAATGTAAAGGATATTTAAGAACAGAAATTTATGTTTACAAAAAACCACTCTAATCATCATACCAAATGTCCAGAATTCAAAACCAACAAACTCAAAATCTTTGTAAATCAAAACCACAACTAATATTTCATGTCTCAGACAAAATTCAGAACACCACTGATAGCAGACTAATCTTCATTATCCATTCCTGCAGGTTGATCTCTCCTACCTGGCCCACCAGCTGGTTTTGACATTATTATCTGCAGAACCCATCCATCATTTAAAATTAAATTTACAATCTCCTAATCATAATGTCAAAAGACATATATATAGCTCCAAAAATATTATAAAATTTTGGCATTTCTAAATTACTGGGTATGATTTTTCAAGTCAAGCTCATTGTAATCCCCATGTGCGTCTATAGATTTAAGTTAAGAGCCCGAAAAAAGGAAAAAATGATAAGTACCTGATCAACACGTAGAACGGTACAAACTGCATCTGCAGCATACTTGAGCGCATGAAACCTAGAATTACACAAGTCAAACCACTTCAACATACGAAACTTACAGTGCTAGAAAAGAGCTCATGATAATGATGATGCAAATTATAATACTAATGAAGTCAAGTTTTAAATGATGAACCCGCCGATTAAGGTTTACAATCACATTCAGTTTTGAATGGGGTAAATAAAAAGGTGAGCAGAGCTGCTTACTTGGTGACGAAAAGATCCCATATTTTCAATGTCGAGACATCCTTACATGCTCCTCCTTCCAAGTCAATGCCAACTTTGACGTTTCCGGCTGAATGCTCTGCGTATAAACTAGATATGATCTCCATGGCATTAAGCCCAGCATTTTCAGCCAACGTTTTTGGTATCATTTCAAAGCTCTCAGCGAACTTTGCAATAGCATACTGATCTAATCTGCAATACCAAAAACAAAAAAAAACAAAAAAAAATCAAAACAAGTGTCACCTCACTTAAGAATTAAGATTACGAAAGCAGATACCCTGTCTCTGTGAAAGAAAACTCCTTCAGTTTTCTGGCTAATTCAATTTCGGTGGCTGCAGCTCCAGGTACAATTCTACTGTCCCTGCATAACGCCTGAAACATAAACAGAGAGACTGTTAAAATCAGCGGAAAAAAAAATTATATTCACGTGTGGAACATTTGTATTACACAACCTTGTAAGTATTGACACCATCATCAACAGCCCTTTCCAAATCATCCAAAATGCTATCAGTACTTGCTCGCAGCAAAACAGTCGTCACTGAGTTCCCACCTTGTTCGTTTCTTACAACAGTTACCTAAACCCAAATAAATTATTATTCAAACACGTCATGTTAGGTTATGCTGAAAAAAGGAAAGAAGTTACACAAATAGAAAAAGAAAAGAACATTACCCTAGAACCACCGATCTCCTCAACTGAGATGGAATCGACATATCCAAGATCATCAGGGTTTACAACACTCCCAAGCTTCAACTGTGAATTCAGAAAAAAAAAAATGTGTGTTAAGACAAATGATTGGCTAACACTACTGTATATTGAACAAAGACACGTTCTGCTGCTTACAAGAGCAACGGCACCAGTTGTGCGACAGAAGCGGCGAAGTTCAAACTTGGACCCAATTTTCAAGACCATGAGCCTGTAATTAGTTACAAATTTTAAATTGATTAAGGTTAATGCAGCTTTTGACATAACCAAATAAGTACTAAATAAATTACACAAACAAGTAAAGATGAAGCATACTTGTAACGCTCACAAAAATGCAGAGCCATCTCTCCGACAGCCGCTCCACTAACTATGACCTTCGCACCAGAGTCTGCGACAGCTTTGATGAGCTCTTCAACCTTTGCTTCTTCAGTTTTAGCGTAATTTTCAAGCTGTAATAAAAACAAAACTCAGGTACAAACTATTAACTATAAGAGAAATAACTGAATCGGTTTTAAACTACAAGTAACAACTATTATCAATAAGCTTAGGTCTTTCTTAATGGTACATAAAAACGGTGGCTAATTACATCTACTTGAAAAAGAGATGCATACATTACCACAACACGACGAGCTTTAATAGGATCATTTATGGCAGCGTGATATATACAAAAAAAAGGAATTTAAGAAAAACAAGAACAATATACTGCACCTGCTCAGCACTGTGAATCAGGACAGTTCCTTTGGTCTCAGTAGCAGTTGTGTCAACACCACCAGCTATCACAACCACCTACAAAACCAATACACACTTTCAGCTTATTTACTCAAGAAACCATCAGATGGCAACAAAAAAACATTTTGAAAGCATGCATCATTTGCTGAATAATGTCGTGAATGATCCAACAAGCAGACAAAAAAAAAACAACCAACGATTCCAAATTTAGATCTTTTAACTTACGTTGCATTTCGTTATGACACGTCATACACACACACACACAACCACACATACATACATACATATACATGATGAGTAAAGAGCAGAAACTTTAAAGGCATTGACAAATTAACGATAACTTTCCTACTGCCCATAAAAGTTGTATAGATAACTCATGCTGATCACCAAAAGGATGTCCTCATAAAGACAAAATCAACTTGTTTATAAGTGCAGACTGGAACGTTTTCCTTTATTAAAAGACTCAAATATCTTTATCAAAGAATCAAAATGTAAAAGAGACATGCAATGTACAAAGATAGTATGCATCAGCCAATTGATAACAAGGGGAAGATATAAAATTTGAGAAAGTTGAGTGCTGAGAGAAATTCCGCTCACCTTTGCCTTCTCTATTCTCTTTACACTCCCCACTGTATCACCTTTTAGAACCATTCCTCTAACAGTTGTACAGTTATGCAGACCTCCGCCCAAGAGTTTTGCAACTCTCACATTATCAACATTGAAGTTTGTAGGGTTCTTTGGGCAAACTTGAATGCATGCCTGCAGTGAAAAATTAGCACAAACCATTCAGTAGGGGGGGCAATTCTGACCCAAAGTCTTTGATATGGGTCATTTTGGGTTATTTATAAAATACTGTGGGTGGATTTGGGTAGAGTAATTTAAGTCAATGGGTTGAAATGGGTTAATTAAAAAACAAAAAAAAACATCCACGGGTCAATACGGGTTGAGAGTTTTAAAGGAACGGTTCTTTTAGGGTTCTCTACCTCAACACGGGTTCACTGACATAATCAGTTCCTAGTCATCACTCATCAGCGACGCCGACGCCCCAATCTCCACCCTCTCCGCCATCTCCTCCGCCACAACCCCCACCGTCTCCGCGTCTCTGTCGTCTCCTCCACCACAAACCCCCCACCCTCCGCCGGCATCTTCATCGGCGACAGCATCTTTTTCAATGAAGGTATCATCATCACTTCATGAGCGAAGTAGTTGATGGATTTGATGTGTGTATGTGTAAATGTTTTAAATTTTCAAGGTGTGTTGGAAGAGTTATGTGTGTGCTGCTGTTGAGGATGGACCTGGGTGTTTGACTTTGAGGTGTCCGAAGCTGTCTTGCGAGGCTGTGGTTGGGCCGGATATGGTTCGCTTGTTGGCGAGTGAAAACGAAAGGAAAAGGTATGATTTTTTTCTGCTTAGGACTTATGTCGAGAGTAATAAGAGGGTTAAGTGGTGTCCTGGGTCGGGATGTGAGTATGCTGTTGAGTATGATGATGATTTCGAGATCGGTAGCTACGATGTTTTGTGTAATTGTAAGTATGGTTTTTGTTGGAAGTGTATGGAGGACGCTCTCGTCCGTTGGATTGTGAAACCGTAGGTAAATGGGTGTTGAAAAATAACGCTGAAGCAGAAAACACTAACTGGATTCTCGCGTATACGAAGCCTTGTCCGAAATGTAAGCGGTCGATTGAGAAGAACCACGGTTGTATGCACATGACTTGCAGGCAGCCGTGTGGATATGAGTTTTGCTGGTTGTGTCTTGGGCCGTACAGGGGACATGATGGCAGAGCGTGCAACGGTTATGCTAAAGAAGGGGTTCCGGTTCATGAAGCGGAACGTCAAAGAGAGTTGGCTAAAAAAGCAATTGAGAGATATACGCATTACTACGAGCGTTGGGCTGCAAATGAGAAGTCGAGAAAACAAGCTCTTACAGACTTGCATAAGATTGAAACCGTTGATCTAGTTATGTGTTGGCGTCCCATGGATGATACACACAAACATGCGGCTTGGATGGCTGGTGAGTCATCGGACAATGATTAACCGAGTGATCAAGACATGTTTGTCTAGTTATGTGTTGCATGAATGGTGTGCAGTGTATTTGGTATAGTTGTTTGTAAAACTGCACAAGTTATTTCCTTTACTTCTAACTTTAAAACTTCTTTCTGTTTGTGGACAATCTAATTGCTGTTTTATTTTTTTGGTTTCTCTGCCTTTTTCATTTTATGTGGATAGTCTTGGCACCAGTGATGCTGTAAGTTTAAGTGGATCGGTACGGGTCAAAAGGAGTAATTTTTTGGTACTAAGTTACTACAGATGGGTCGGCTCGACTCACTTTTTGTTCAAAAGTTTTAGTTTTTTTTAATAATACTTAACATGTCAAGCATGATCATCAAAGTTATATTCTTAAAAAAAAAAAAAAAAAAAAAAACTGACCCGATCCGACCCGAAACCCGTTCCGACCTGGACCCGTTCTGACCCGGACCCGTTCCGACCCGGACCCGTTCCGACCCAGACCCGTTTTGACCCAGACCCGTTTTGACCCGAACCAAAACAACCCTTTTTTATAATTGACCCGTTTTGACCCGAACCCGTTCTGACCCGAACCCGTTTTGACCCATGACCCGATCCAACCCGACCCGACCCGTTTGCCATTCAGCATCCTTAAGATGCCAGATTGACAAGAAAAAGAAATTACATCTGCAATAAGCGGACATAGAATATCTTCTTGTCCATATTGTTTGCTAGCAACAGGAGCTCTCATCCTTAAAATAACTTCATCTTTATTCCTCACATCCATGATGTCCGAACCTTCCTCAACCAATCCTTCTAAGATTTCAACAAGCTGTATACATAAAAGCAATTAAAAATACTCAAATAGTGCAGGTTAAGCATGGAGTAATTAGAGTTTAAAAAAAGACAAACCTTGTTAATTGCCTTTGTGTATCCAATGATGATATCACTGGGATGCAGTCCCATCCTAATGAGTTCTTCTGCGCCCTGAAGAAGCTCCCCGGCAAAAGAAACTACTAAGTTGGCTCCATCGCCGATTTCCTCCTGCTGTGCTTTCCCTGCCAATACCAAAAGTTTGGCTGCAGGATGCTGAACCTCAAGCTCGTTCACAATGGTCGCAGTATCGCTCGTCACAAATAGCTTGTCCAGATGGTTTATAACCATTTTATTCATGCCTAATACACAGCAAATAAGTTATAAAATACAAAATGTAAAACAAACACTCTGTAGCCAACTTAGACATATTAACCATTTCATGAAACATACAATTCGTTCAAATAATCTTATCTTACAGAAGTTACAGATCACAATAAGCTTACCCTTTAGCTTTCTTTTTCAATTGGACCAATCTCTCAGAAAATGGGTAAAAACACAACACATCAAACGTTTTTGGATGCAAACATATAAGAAAATGGGTAAAAAGCACAACACATCAAACGTTTAAACAAGAAAAAAAAAACAATCTTTCAGTGTGTCTGAATCAGTTGTAGTCTTGATTACATACATATATGCATAGATCGGTAAAAACAGTAATCTGAGAAAAAGTAAATCTGGCACATGAACTGCGAAAGAGAAGAAGGAAAGGAAAGGAAAGATACCATTGGGACCGAGAGAAGTTCTGGTAATGGTGGAAAGCTGTTTACAGGCATCGATGTTCTTAATAACAGCTTCTTCTACTCCTGAAAAATGTTTGTGGCCTTCCTTTAGCATTCCCTGGATACCGTAAGGTTGAGTTTGAAGCCCCATGATTTACAGATCTCAAACTATGAACGAATGAATGAAACCCTAGAAATGGCGCCTGTTATCTTTCGCTCTGGTGTGTGTGGGAAGTGTGGGAGTATTATAGCCGAAGCCCTAATTTTACACCCAGTCCATAACTAATTCTCGACCATTGTATGATTTATGATTTTTTATAATATTTTTTTTATGAATTAATTTCAATATATACTCTTAAAAACTTTAAAAATTATATATATATTCAATAAATTCTCGACCATTGTATGATTTTTTATAATATTTTTTATGGATTAATTTCATATATATTGTATGATTTTTTATAATATTTTTTATGAACTAATTTCATATATACTCTTAAAATCTTTAAAAATTTTATATATATTTAATAAAAACTAAAATATTATATATGCGTTTACAAAGTAGTTAAAATATCAAATATACCCAATTTAGTAAAAAAAAATCTAATAAATGATCGTTTTACTATTATTTGTTTAACTTCAAATTTTCATATATGCTCTCATCTTTTAACTTCATATTTTTATATAACACATTTTATCCCAAAAGGCTGGAAACCTTTTAAATTCGATTTCTCACCCGAAAGAAGCTAATAACAAGTTTTGTTATGCTTTTTGACGGTTAAATCACGGTTTAACACGTAACATGTTGTGTTAACTGCTTCTGCCCAAAACATGATTTGCAATTTTGATTCGAACATAGTCCGGGAAGCTTTAGTAATGATTTTGTGATTGCGTTCGGAAACCCCGTGCTGTTGTGGAATATACATAGTCATCAACCCTTTGATTTTTAAATTCCGTTCCATTGTCGTTCAAACCAAAAATCTCTCAATATAAGTTTTGTTATGCTTTTTGACGGTTAAATCACGGTTTAACACGTAACATGTTGTGTTAACTGCTTCTGTCCAAAACATTATTTGCAATTTTGATTCGAACAACATAGTCCGGGAAGCTTTAGTAATGATTTTGTGATTGCTTTCGGAAACCCCGTGCTGTTGTGGAATATACATAGTCATCAACCCTTTGATTTTTAAATTCCGTTCCATTGTCACTGCGAATTTTCTTGATTGGTAATGTGTAAGTCTTTTTCTAGTTGACGGAACAATCCCTCAAAATTCCAAAAGTTTAATCTTTTTTTATTAGTAAAAATACACGGAAATATCGTGAATAGTCATCAGTGACAACTAGACAATAAAACATACCACTAATCCTAGCAACATTTTTTGGACCAAAAAAAATCCATATGCAACAATTCAGGTGGTGTTTTAATTAAATTTTTCTTTTTCGGTTTATGTGGCTTACGTCTAATTTTACCTTTTTCACAACATTTATTATGCATGGTAAAACTTTTTAATAGGAGACCCGGGACTAAGTCATTTTTAATCAATTGATTCATTTTCCTAAGATGCACATGGCCCATTCGACGATGCCACAACTAAGAGTCATCATCAGCCGCTTTTGATAACAAAGAAGTTGCAACGCCATTTGAACTCCTCAGTGGACACATATCCATGACATAAGTATCATTCACTCGAGTAGCTCTCGTCATACCAATCATCTGGAATGATGAAACCCGGCTTTAAGATGAATCATGCCTTATAGGTAAAATGCATAGTGCACTTGTTATCGCAAACTTGAGACATTGAGACACTAACATCAAGTTATGCTTCAACTAAGCGACATAATTCACTTTGTAAAAGTTATTTTTACTTTCAACATGGTTCTTTCACCCGAGATGTAGCCACCTTTTTCTCTAGCAAAATTCACATAACCACCTCTTATTTGCTTCATGCCGGAAAAAAAACTCTCTATTCCCCGTCATGTGCCGTGAACAACCACTATCTATATACCAAATATAGATAGCCCTCTTTAGCTTTTCCTGCACCTACCAATAGGAAATTGGTTAGAGTTATGGACCCAAGCCATGATGATCTTAGGTCGTCCGTTTTCATCAACAAATGAAAATTCTTTCAAGTAACCATTTCCACTATCATTTCATACACTTCCATTTCTAGAATAGTTCGAATGATTTCCTGTAAATCGATGATTATACGATGTAGAAGACCGGTTATTGAAAATTGAATTTCTAAAAGCACTATTTCCGAAGTTTTAATTTCTAGAACTTTGACCACTATGTTGTTGTAGTCCAAATTTCTCTCAAACCTTGGAAATTCATTTTCTCTCGAAAAATTGCTTTGTTGATTACCAAAATTCGATCTTTGATTTTGAAATCTAGGAGGTGACGCATTTCGGTTATCAACATATCGATTTTGTTCATGAGGCCTCACATTAGTATTGTAAGATCCTCTAGACAGATTCACATTGTCATTTAAACAGACATTCTCATGATTTTGTCGTCAAAATGATGTTGTTTTATGAACATCAGGTTTTGTTGCAGAACTATCTGATTCACTACCACAAATATCAAAGGGCTCTTGTTGATTCTTATTTCTTTGATTTTGAACATTTTGTTTTACTTGTTTTACCTCTTGTGTGACAACCTTTGGTTTAACAACATTTTGTTTTGGAACATACTTTTGCACATATTGTTTGACTTTTTCTTTTGGTTTGTCAACAAAAGGTTTTGCAAGTGAAGAATCAAGAAGCTCTTTGCCTTTCAACTTTAAAGGACAATTTATAGCTAAATGTCCTTTTTCCCGACACTTATTACATTTTCTCTTATCATCCTTTTCAATATTCTGAGCTTCCGTTGAGTGTGTCTCATAACTATTCAAAGAAGTTGAAGTTTGTGATGAGTTGTCAGGATTTTTCAAAATTTCTTTCATAAATTCAACATTTGATGGATTTTCAATTTTATCAACTTATTAATTTAATTCATCTCCTTTAACAAAATCCATTGTTGAATCTAATTTTGAAACATTTTTATCCTTTTCCTTTGATGTGTCTTTAGAAAATTGTTTTGTTTCTTCTCGGTTTCATTGTCACACAAATTATCTTGAGCACAATTTAAAATTTCGATAATCTTTTCACTGATTAAGTTTTCAAGATTACTATCATCACTTTTCTTCGAATGTCTTAAATCTGATTCAGCTTCAGATTCTGATTCTGACAAATTTACCGGATCTACAGTTAATGGTGCTTTTGGAACAAAAGTTGTAATTTCCATATTGACAAATGGCGTTGGCACGTAATCATCATTGAACGGTGGTGGTACCCTTTGGTAACAGATACCGCCCATTGCTTCTTCTTAGTGTTTTAATCTTTGGCTATAAATACAATGATCTAAAACAAGTGTTGAATTCTTAAAATCATCAATTTGTCTTTGTAAATCCCAAATTAGATTTTATTTCTCAAGCAAAATGTGAGTTTTCTCTAACACTACTTTTTGAGATTTTTCTAATTCAACTTTAAAATCATTGTTTTTAATTGTTGATTGTGCCAATTTCCTATCGAACTCAGAAATAGCTATCTTCAATACCATAATCTTGATCCTAAATTCTTTGTCTGAAATAGACAAAGCAATATATGCTTCTCAAAGCTTTTCCATATCAGTAATCAAATTACTGTTATGGAGAGCATATTGCATAACTATCAATTTAGTTAAAAATTCAACGCATCTTTGACATCGTTTATCTATTGGTTTAGCGTTTACCTCGATATCTACCACAAATGCTTGTTGTTGAATTCCACTAAGATCCCCTTGCCTTTTCGTTTCCTCATCGGCAAATTGTTGAATCTATTCGTTTGATATCTTGAATTCAAACCTTTTAGAATCCTCAATGACTTCTACTTCTTCAACCTTCTTCAGCACAACATCAATTTTATTCTTAATCCTTTCTTCTTGCTTATCCTCAAACGCTTCATTAGAATCTTTCTTTTCCAAATTAAGCTTTTCCTTCAAAACTCCTACGACAACTGTCAATTCTCTAATGCTTTCGGCTTTAAAACTATCTCCCAAATCTTCATATTGGATAATCTATGCCATGAAAGCTTGAGTAACAATTGTTGTTGTCGACTCTTCCAATGCAATACCCCAATCAAAAGGTTCTGACACAACTTGAATCGGTTGAACTACTAAAGCATTACTTGCAGTTGGAGTAGTTGTTGTAGTATTTACAGTTGTAGTATTTGTAGTGGTAGCTTGATTTCCTTGTGGAGCTACATCATCTCTGTTTGGTTGTCTTTCCATCTTTGGCCTCTTACAATCTCTAGCAAAATGTTCGTAAATGCCACAATTGTAATATTTAACTTTTATTTTGTCTATTCTCATTCTTGTCTTTATTGTACCACGAATGAAATTATTTCTAGTTTTCTACAAAAACTTCTTTTCTCTTCTATTTCATCTTGATCAATCTGGTCAAAGTCTTCATCAAAACTCAAACTTTCAACCAATTTACCCAATGCTAAATTCTCGTAAGCAGTCATAAATGACACTAACTATTAGACCTACAAAAGAATAAATGATATTCAAAACCCAAAACATGACCAAAGGATCAAGAAATAAACAACATACCGAACCATACTCTTCCCAAAGACACTGAATTTTAAACACTAATCAGAACATTTGTTGAAGACATGCTAACATCTATTCAAGCCTTGGAAACCACTGTTGAAGAAGAACAAAACACTGATCAAGACCAAAGTGTTGTTGAAACAAAGATCGGTTGAAGAAGACCAAACATTTGTTCAGGCAAAACAAATGTTTGATATGAAGCAACAACGGTTTGAAGATCAGGGGTTTCATTAATGTAGCAGTATTTTGCTTTGTAACATATGTTTAGTGTATTAGATCAGAGGCTAGATTCCCACATATGTTTGCAAACATGTGTAGAATCTTTTATATTAGGAATGTTAGATATTACTATCAGGGTGATGTTAGCCAATCACGAACAAACCTTTTGTACTTAGTATAAAGGGTAAATTACATTTTTCGTCCTTTATGTTTGTAGTGGGTTGCAATGGATGACCTTTAACTTCAATAATTACAGTCACGGTCCTTTATTTGGAAAACTTATTACACTTTACGTCCTTTGGCCCTAACCAGGTTATAATTTTTAGTTAAATCCAGCCATGTGCAAGGCACATGAGAACAAGTTAGTAATTTTATTAATTCATTTAAAATACATATAACAAATAAGATCAAAATAAATTAAAACAATTAAATTAATAATCATCCTTTCTCCCTTAACTCACTTTCTCTCTCTCTCTCTCTTCCTCTCTCTAACTATCAGAACAACCCATTTCTCTCTCACTCACTTTCTCCTCATCTTCATAACCTCTACCTCTGATATTACTTTATACCCTAATTCCCCTTCTCTCCTCACCGGAATTGAAATCCCACACAACTTCAACGCCGATTCATCTTCATCTTCTCTAGATTGTGAATCGTCGGAGAACTCACAAACCCTAACAAAACCGTCAGTCAAACTCCACCTGAAACGCCGATCACCTAGCTCTTTCATTTTGACAACCACACACAACCCAAACCCTTATCCCCTTTCTCTTTCTTCTCTCTCATGTCTCTCTCTAGAAAACGGTCAGCCACCACCCTTGGTGGCAGAGCCACGGTGACAGCGCCACCCCATAGTGTTGCCAGTGCCCAAACCCTTATCCATTTTCTGTTTCTTCTCACTTGTCTTTCATATGTCCAAGAAAGCAATAACTCTCTATTTGTTAGACTATAGGAACTAAAAGAGGACTAGAGGCTTCGAATCCAAGATAATCAGCAACACTTATAGGAACTGTAATGTAAGTCATCTTTCTCTTTTGTTTTACCATAATAATAATATTCTATACACGCTGAAATAATAATAATAATTATGGTTTCTTGTAGGCCGAGAATTAAGTGCAACCCGCATTGACCACCACAAGTTCAGATGCATCAGTTCTGGATGTTGTGAAACCACCGACTGAATCATCGAAAAGTAATGTGGAGAGTAAGACAGGTAGAGAAGTAGAAGGGGGAAGAAGAAAAACGTAATGCAAGGTAGAGATAAAGGAATTGGAGTGGTACCCAAGAACAGAGGATCTAGTTGGACTGGTGCTGGGTTTGATTACTAGGAGGGGGAAGAAGTAAAATTACTAATTCACCCTCTTGGGCAAGACACATGCTATGTTTAACTGGAAATTTTAACATGGTTTGTGCTAAAGGACGTAGGGTGTAATAGGTATTCCTAATAAAGGACTGTGACTGTAATTATTGAAGTTAAAGAACAACTATTGCAATTCGATGCAAACATAAAGGACGAAAAGTGTAATTTACCCTAGTATAAATAGATCTCACATGTTAGAGATCTACGTTATCACATTCCATTCTCTTTTATATGAACATATTTGTTGTATGATTAGGCTGAGGGGAAGTTTGTAAAGTTAATTGTATTGTAATCAAATCATTTAAATCTAATATAAAACATTCATTGATGATAAATCCTTGTTTGTGATTATTTATTTGTTTTACAATACAAAATTGTTTGTTCTTATTAGTCTTAATCACAAGCCTTGTAAACTCAGATCCTAACAATTGGAATAAGAGCTTGGGCACATTAAACTTGATTAAATTCAAAAGTATTTTTCACTTACTTTGTTGTTTTTCAAAAGAACAAAAGAGATGGCACAAAATGATCCCCATAACATCGACTTCAGTAACAAGCCTCCCATGCTTGTCAGATCTGAATTTAATATCTAGCAACGTAGGATGGCTCACATATTTGCTCATCAGAACACCTAGATTTGTTAAACATGTTAACATATCAGTATGCAACTCATTTATAAGTTTATTTATGTTTAAAACCTTATTTTTAATAAAAAGGGCAAAATAGTCAAAATGTAGTATAATAACGGAACTTGTAATAAAACTCAGATTACTATTATGACTATGTAATATAACCTCAGAGGGTTATGCTACATAATAATATGGTCATAATGAAACCTTAAAATAGAAGAAAACTAGTCTAATTCGGTTCAGAATTGAAAGTCAAAGCAGAAGTCAAACTTCACGACTTTCGGTTACGAACCGACCCTAAACCTGGAATTGATGGGCTGAATATGTTTATACATTTTCTAATAATTATTACTAAGTTATTTAAAGTGTTAAAACATATTTTATAACACCTACATTATCCGATTATGATTATTTTCAAAACTGACCCAGTTTTACTTTTAATATTAATAACTTTGACCCGTCAATTGACCAAGCAAACGTGATTCTGAGGAGGTGCCTTTTGAGGGATTAACACCTACCTAATTATGATCACGTAGCCATGTTCACCTCGAACAATGGCTGGACCATTAAGGTCTAAACCGAAAGTCAAAACTTTTATCAAAAAAGTTTTACTTTTGGCTTTTAAAAGCCTATAAACGAAAATGTAGGAGGTAGGAACACTTACAAAAGGTCCTAGCTCGAACTTGCACTAAAGAGGAGTCTCCCTTCAGTTGGGAATCTCCAGGAGGAAGAGAGAATGATAAATTGAGAAGGTGCAAGTGACAATGGTGCACCAAGCTCTCTATTTATAGTGCAAGGTGAGGATTTATGATCAAGCTAGGTGTTTTGAGAGGTTATAAGATCACTCTATGTGTCCTATGATGTGTCTAAAACCAGAATTGAGCTCATGGTTTCGAATTATGTGAGTATTGGTGGTTTGTATAGTGAACAAGGAAGAACATGGAAACTATAACAAACATTCTGCTCAGACACGTCCGTCGCGTCCCGCGACCGAGATCACCTGGGGTGGTCGCGCCCCGCGAGGGCTTCCATTTTCAGCCAAACAATTTTAAAGTTTGGCAGTTTTAACCCCTTGCCTCCAAAACTCAATTAATCTTTCATTTTTGACACATTTAGCCCATCTAAGCCAATATTAGGCACACAGGGTGTAAAGCCCTGCTTCTTCATACTTTCTATAATTAGAAAGTCTTGTTGTATTTCTATTTTTGGAAGTCTTGTGTTCTTGTAACCGTTCTTATGTTGTAATCGTTGTAAAATCCGAGACTTGGATCATAAATATAATTCATATTTCTTTAAATTCGTGTTATACATACTTCATACATGTTCATATGTTTCTTTTCGTGAAACAATTGATACATTATTCGAAATTCTTGGAAACTATGTGTTAAACTTGCAAATTTGTGAAATACATGAATAATACGTCTTTTGAATGCATATGATACTTAATTACGACATTCATGCGTGTGACAACCCGTATTTCCAAGGTTAGCATTTCTTAAATCCCACAACCTTTAACGCGTGTTCTTACGTTCGATCCATTATATGTTTATGTGCGTGCGAATGATTATCCATGAAACCCCTTATGCATGAACTCACTAGATGTGTGTTATTTAGTGTGTTGGATAATCATACTATGGTTTGATCATAAATCCGTTATTTGTATATTGACTAATAGTTACAGTATTGGTTCATGAACCCTCTAATTACATTGTTTAGGTTATGGAACCCACTCATAACACTTGTAGCCCAACCCACTGAATGAAGTGATTAACTATTCGGCCCATATCACTTTTGATGCAATCCGAGCCCACACCCCCCCTTGAGCCCACTTATCCCATATGTATACGTAACATTCCATAATCCCCTAACCGTATGCAAGTTTGCAAACCCTAATCTCCTCCCCACCCCTCTCGAGCAACCTGTCATCAGCCCTCAAATCGAATTCCTTCCCTCCTCTTGTATTCAGGTAATCACGATCTCATTGTACCGTTTATTGTTAATTGATCATGCGTGTGTATATATATCCTTGTGTATGTGACTCAGTACGAAGTTGAATGAAACGATTATGTGATAATACATGTTGAGTTGTTTATGTGCGCATAGAGTAAAACAATAATATATATACATAGCAGTTAACATGAAAGTAGGACAAGAGTTTGATGACTGTCTGCTTGGATTAGGTGCATTATATGAATCAAGATAGGTTACAACCTAGACTATGTTATGGTAGGGTTATAGCAATAGCAATCTATCGATCAACCCTTTGAAGTAACAGGTACATGTTTATATTAACTCTTTTGATTGTTGGTGGTGTTATGTGCATGATGGGTTATAAGTGTGAGAGAATCATATTAGGTATGGCATGGTTATTAGATAATATAGGACTGATTGTAGGATGTATTTGTCAAAGCATGCATGATTAGTTAGTATGCACATGTTAGGGGTTCATTGTGATGATGATTCACCCAATATGAAACTGTGTAATAAAGATTAAAGTCACAAATCCCAAACCAACACATGTGCCGCCGATTTTTGATGATGATGATCGATGTGGTTTTAAGAAAATGGTGAATGATTCCTATGCTAAGATAATGACAAGTCCTCAATTAATGTGTGATGTGATGTTGCATGTGATGGGTCTTGACTATTCTTGGCTACCGTGATGATAGTGTAGTTATAAGAGATAGGGACATTTTGATTGTTTTGTAATGCTTGTCACAGTCAACATTAATTGAATGCATGGGTCACACACACACATAGGTATGACCGAATGGTCATGAGATAATTATGCAAATTTAATAATGCACATCACTTAGGATCAACAACTTACAATTTTCGTGAAAACATGACAGTGGACTACATGTTTGTGCTAACTGAGTGTGTATTAGTGATCATATGTCTTTATAGTGGGCCTGACATAATAAGTGGACTGCCTATGATAACGGATCGAGTAACTTGGCCGCATAATCAAAACATGATAACTAAAGTGTGGACCGTTTAACACACTATAAGTTGGACCGCGGAGGTTGAACGAATTGGACGGCCCAACCGGCCATATAAAGGAAACTGGGTTGTCTTGTTGTGGGCCAAATAGATTAATGGATGGAATGATAGTGTGTTAATTTTATGTTAACTAATTACTGGGACGGTGGTTTGGGATACTTGTAATGGGCCGCATGTTAATAGTGGATTGTGTTACTAGACACTGATGGTTGTGATACAAAACTTATGTGATCTGAATACCATTGGTATGCTATGTAAGCTTGCATTGTAAATATACCACGCCCCGAATGCTTGAAAGACGTACGTGATGTTATATGTTTCATTGCTCACTGTTTGAACAAAACGTGTGATTAGATGCGTGAACTATGAATTCATGAAACCGACTATCTTTGGTAACTACGGTAGGGTTTGACTGATCAACTGTTAAACAAGATATTTAATCTAACCGAGCAAACCAAAGGTGAGTTCACTACTTTGAGCATGCGTCTCGGTGGTTGGGACAGTCAGTGGGTATCCCGGGGAGGGATAAATCTTTTGGGTAAAACTAGGATGTTGGATAATATTCTCACTCTCTATCTTTTAAGTCCCATCTTTTGCTATCGTGGGTGGTAGCGGGGTATTAGTTGGTAGCGCTACTTAGGTTTGGCACCCTCACCCCGTTCCTGAGAGAGGGCGGGTGTGAACTAATGACCCAGTCGGGCCTAGTGCTTTGATAGGAGCACTGGGGAATGGGCAAAACATACATCAGGAGCCGTCTTGTTCAGTATCGAGATATTATCAACATTGCTTTCGTATTTGTTAAACAAACTGGATTAAATACTTGGTAACTAACGTTTTATTAAAACTGTGAACTCGCCAGCTTTGTCTGATACACTTGTTGCATGCTCGCAGGTCGTTAGATTTCATGAATTTGGATACTTGCTGTCTGGAGGAGTAGGAGATGTCATGGGTCGACTGGAGGAATACACGAGATTACTTGTTACTATGATACTTTGGTTTTTGAACAGTTTAGCTTTGATTACTATTCGCTTCCGCTGAACATATTTGATTTCGTATAAACTTGTGATGGTATTTTATTAATGATTGAGAACTCTGTTTTGAAACTTATGTGGGTTCAGTGTAATTAGTGGCTCATTGTCAGTACGTCACACGCCTATCAGGGACACTCCCTAGGTGGCATTTTGGAGGTGTGACAGTTTGGTATCAGAGCCAGGGCCGGACCGGTTGTGCCAGGTCCTACGAGGACGCTGGACCCCTTAAGGGGGGGGGGGTGGATTGTGACATCCCACATCGGTTGTGAAGGGGAACAAAGGCTTCCTTATAAGGGGCTGGATACCTTCACCATCATGACACGTTTTGAAAACCGTGAGGGGTGGACGCCGGGGGCGTGCTGGCCGCCAAAACAGACAATATCATGGTGCGGTTACGCTAGGCTGTTACAGTTTGTTATCAGAGCCACTGGTTATAGTGAACTTGGTTTTAAAACGATTTTATAAAACCAGACTATAACCGAACTGATCCGAAATCGACCATGACACTCAGCTCCAGACTGCAAGGTTCGTCTCTTGTTTACTATTGCACAGTATCTCTAGTGTTTGTTATTAGACAACATCACACGTGAATACACACTTGGCACTACAGTATGAACTTATACGTTAACACCCCATGTCATGTGTGACACTTCTTGAACTTTCATGCTCTATGTTGTGATGTCATTTGTCTTGTTGCTTGAATTCAAGGAAACCTTTTAACATGACTTGGGGAGGAACTGAGATAAACATGCAAACCGGGTTATTATTATGGGTGCACACATAATAATAATATGTGGGGTGCATGTGAGTCCCAGTGAAACTCGACAAGTGTGAAAAGGGTTCCGCTCTGTTAGTTGAAATTATGTCAGAACTCAGAAATCTGTGGAGACCATAGTAATGCTTGACTCCTACTTGAACTTGCATGTTAAATCCTTCCTTCTCTTATATATAGAGTCATGAACAGACGTGGCGGACGTAATGGTGGACGTGGTGGAGGCCGCAGTGGTGGACGTGGCCATATTGCTATGACTCAGGCTGAGTTAACCGATCTCATCAACACTCGTGTGGCTGAAGCCTTAGCTGCTTATCAGGCTGGTACGATGTGTACCAAACACTCTTTATCCTTGTGCCGCATGCTTGAGTCTTACTTGTTTGTTTTATGTTCTTTTGTTAATAGGTCAACAGGTGCAACAGAATCCGCACCATCCACCTGTTTGCACGTTCAAAACCTTCATGGATTGTAAGCCGCAGACCTTTAGTGGGACTGAAGGGGCTGTAGGACTCTTGTGCTGGTTTGAGAAGGCGGAGTCTGTATTCGTGATGTGTAACTGTCCTGTTGGGGACAGGGTGAAGTATGCTACGGGCACACTCGAGGATGGTGCCCTGACATGGTGGAATGCCCAGGTTCAGCTGTTGGGCATCGAGGCGGCAAACGCCACTACTTGGGACGACTTTAAGGAGTTGATCAGGGAGGAGTATTGCCCTCGGGATGAGATACAGAAACTAGAGAACGAGTATTATGATTTGAAGATGGTTGTGTCTGAGATTGAAGCATACGTGAAGCGGTCGCATGAGTTGGCTGACATGTGCCTGAATTTGTCCCTACCTATGTCTTGAAGAATTGAGTTGTTCATCAAGGGATTACCTCCACGAGTGAAGGGTTTGGTTACTGCGGCAAACCTCAATAACTTAACTCAGGTTGTCCGTTTGGCTCACAAGATCGTTGATCAGGAGGTGGAGAGTAATTCGCTGCCACCACGTGTTTCTGCCACTACTACTGTCGTTACTACAGCTACTACCCCCGCCACTGACAGCAAGCGTAAGTGGAGTGATGTGGACAAGGCGTCCAATTCAGTGCAGTCATAGAAAAGGGTAGATACTGGCAGCAATCGTAGTTTCAGCCAGTCGTCTTCAGTGAATCAGAATCAGGGTAACAGTTCAGATCAGGGTTCTTATGCGGGAAAGCTACCAAAGTGCAGTAAGTGCAACTATTACCATCGGGGGCAGTGTACTCGAGTATGTCACAGGTGCAACAAAGTGGGGCATATGGCCAAAGATTGTAGGGTTTCACTTCCGAGACAGCAGCAGCAACAGCCATAACAGCATGACAAATAGCAACCTCAGCAGAATCAGGGTAAGCGCAAGAGTTGCTTTCAGTGTGGTGACGAGGGTCATTTCAGGCGGGATTGCCCTCAGTTGAATCAGAATGCGGGTAACAACAACAACAATGGGAACAACGGGGGAAACGGTGCCCGTGGGCGCGTGTTTACTATTGGAGCTGGGGAGGCACGAAATGACGGCAACATAGTGACCGGTACGTTTTCAGTAAATGGTATATTTGCTTCTATTTTATTCGACTCTGGTGCCGATTGGAGTTATGTATATGTGGGGTTTAGTCGTCAGCTAGGATTGAGTCCTACACCACTTGTAACTAAACACATAGTAGAGATAGCTGATGGTAAAACAATTGAAGCTTCACACATTCTTGCTGGGTGCAAACTCGACCTCATGGGTCGAGTATTCGATATTGATCTACTCCCTGTTACTCTTGGAAGTTTTGATGTGGTTATCGACATGGACTGGTTGTCCAAGCATCAGGCGGAAATTCTCTGCAAGGAGAAAATCGTGCGTGTTCCTCTCCCTAGCGGAGAATCTTTATCGGTTCAGGGTCATCGTAGTGGTGCCGCGGTTAGCATTATTTCAGCGATGAAGGCTCAGAAGTGTCTGCGTAAGGGCTATCCTGCTATTTTAGCTCTTGTTACTAATTCGCAGTCTGACGAAAGAAAGATCGAGGATCTTCCAGTTGTTCATGAATTCCCTGATGTATTCTGTGACAACTCGAACTTTCGACTTGCTTTGATGTAACGTTACGTGCTTATGAGAACTGAATTATATGATTTTAAATGAATATTTGTTATGTGTGTATGTATGCTATGTGTTGCACGAGCCCAAATTACACAAACCGGTCACACAAGCCCGTTTGGGCCACACTTTGAAATCGGACTCCATTTGGTAACCGAGTTGGGCTCGGCCCACTCCCCACTCGCAAACACAAATCTTTGGTAAGGGTTTGGTTTCTCTCATTGTTACAACTTTCATAACACACACAAACCCTATTGCTTTCTACCTCTCTCTCGGTTTGCTTAGGACCCGACGGCACAAGACCATCCGATCCTCCTCTTGTTCGGATCACCCTTCTTCACTTGTAATCGGTTAGTATGTTTGCTTGATTGATGTATGATTACCGGTTGTGAAGTGTTTATGTTTGCATGATAATTTTAAGATTTGATCAATGATAGTTAGTGTTCATAAAATTGGCTTGCTCATGAATCGAATATAGGTGATTATATGATTGTAATCGGCTATATGTATACGTGATTAAATCAGATTTTAACTGGTTAATATGCTAACTAAATCGGATTAATGGATGCTCATTGATTGGCTTTGTGAATGTTAGAATCGGATGTGTTGATGTGTTTAGATAAATGTTCTTGATTTTGGATTATTAATGTTCATATGAAATTCATGATAAAAGTCCTGGTTGATCGATGATATGTTGTTTGAATTTGGTTGATTTTGGAATTGAAACTGATTTGATCTGAATTGTGAAACTGCCTAAGTTGTTTGCTAGAATCACGGATAAGTCAATGCAGGAATTATGGAAACCAGTTACACACACGGTTGCGACTCAGATTGCGAGTCGAAACCTCACCGTCTCGACTCGAGACCACAACAGCATGAACCGTAACCACGGTTGCGAGTCCCGTTGCGACTCGTAACCGGACCATGATGAACCGAGACCAGCCATTGCGACTCGCAACCTACTGTTGCGACTCGTAATCTCCTGATATGACTCGTAATCCTCGGTTGCGACTCGAGATCGCCGGTTGCGACTCGAGACCACCATTTACACGCACACTGTTTGGGCCTTCACTGTCACGGGCCCAACGATTTGGATTTGTGGACTGTTTGATAATTGGACCAGTATGTGTTTACTATTTGGGCCGGGTTATGTTGGGCCAGGGTTAACACGCACAAGTGTGCACTTGACTGCTAATTGGACTGCTTATCTGTTTGGGCCGACTACTTGGTCTCGTTACATGACATGAACTGCTGATACGTGTATGTGTTTTGCCATGATCATACTTGATAGCATACATGAATATACGTGCTATATACGAACCTGACTTGCATAATAACCATGATAGGACGTGGTTGACTATTTACTTGCTACCTGTACTTTTTGTGTATCTGCCGAGCAAACCAAGGTGAGTTCACACAGCCAAGGCATGGGATTCCCGGGTTGGGAATTGGGTTGGATATGTTATTGTTAAAAGAGTTACTCGTACTTACGCATTCTCCAGACTATAGACCATCGTCCTCAGGTTAGTCAGGACACGTTACGTAAAGCCTACGTAACCCAGTATTTGCCATTTGTCTCCCGGGTCGGGAGGACACGTTACGTAAAGCCTACGTAACCCAATACCATCCACTGGCTTCCAGGTCGGAAGGCCACGCTGCGTAAAGCCTACGTAGCCCCCACGCGTACCACTGTCCTCGGGGAAGGGCACGTCACGTAAAGCCTACGTGACCCTGTACGTTTTCCTGTTCTCGGTAAAGAAGAACACATGGTCGGAAGTTAGTCTAGTAAGTACCGTTAATGAGAAGCCCTCATTAGCCAGGATAAACATGGGAAGCCCCCACCTTTAGTACACACTAGTATGGGAAGCCCCCACTAGCTATACTTATGCACTATGTTATGAACTTACTTTCTGTGAACTCGCTCAACTAGTTTGTTGATTATTTGCTGCATGCCTTGCAGGACCTTAGGTACATTATGGAGCTTGCACAGGGAGGAGCAGGTCGTTGTGGGATTTGGATTCATGAACGTTATTCGAACTTATAATTATTTTGAGATTACATACTATGCTTCCGCTATTTAAACGATGTTTGGTTTTGGAACATCAATCATGTCATGATGATTTACATTGATTACTTCTATTATTAAATGTTATGTTTGATATGATTGATGGCTTGATCCTGGTCAGTCACGCTCCCAAGCGGTGGTACTCCGCGGGTGGATTTTGGGGGTGTGACAGATTGGTATTAGAGCCATTGGTTATAGAGAACTTGGTTTTAATATGGGAAAACGTTTTTATTAAAACCGGACTATAACCAGTACAGTGCTCACAACGATCCACAACGACGCTTCGCTCCACGTGCAAGACTCAACATCCTAGGTAATAAGGTTTATGTTTATTGCCTGTTTGCTAGAACTGTTTAGAACTTTGCTCGCATTACGACTAGATACACATGATACTATAGCATGAGAAACCCTACGTGCTTACACTTTTCTGTCATCGCCCTATTCGCGAACCATTCTTACCTATGCTACTTGTTACAATGAAGATCATGTCTGGACGAATCAACATGACACAAGCCCAGCTAGAGGCTCTCGTTCAAGCTCAAGTTGCTGCGGCAGTTGCAGCAGCTCAAGCAGGTAGTATATCCTGCAGTTTAGGCACACACTAGGATCTTTGGATCCTACATTAACTCCCGTATTTAACTTCGTCCTATTCGTACACAATAGGTCAACACGCGCAGCAGCCTGTCTGCACATTCAAGAACTTCATGGACTGTCGTCCAAATTCTTTCAGTGGCACTGAGGGGGCAGTGGGACTCCTCCATTGGTTTGAAAAGTTAGAATCAGTATTCGAAATGTGCGAGTTCCCTGAGGCTCGCAAGGTCAAGTTTGCTACCGGCACCTTGGAAGGAATCGCGTTAACCTGGTGGAACGCGCAGGTGCAAATTCTCGGGTTGGCAGCTGCTAACGCCACCCCATGGAACGATTTTAAGGAACTCATCAAGCGTGAGTATTGCACGCGTGAAGATATTCACAAGCTGGAAGACGAGTTGTATAACTTGAAAATGGTTGGATCGGAGATTGAAGCGTATACTAAACGGTCGAATGAGCTGGCCGTGTTATGTCCAACTATGGTGGACCCTCCATACAAGCGCATTGAGTTGTATCTCAAGGGATTGGCGCCAGAAATTCAGAGTCACGTAACATCGGCTAACCTCGAAAACATCCAGGAAATTCAGCGCCTCGCTCATCGCATCACTGATCAGGCAGTGGATCAGAATAAACTGCCTAAGCGTGTCAACGCTACTACTACAGTCACTCCTTCAGTTACTCCTGCTACATCTGGTGACAGTAAAAGAAAGTGGGATGGAGATTCCAGCAGAGGTTCAACATCCGTTCAGTCTCAAGCTCAGCAACAGAAGACTGACCATTACCAGAGCCCTAGTCAGCAATCCTCTGGTAGTCACAGACAGAGGAGATATCAGGGTAGTCAACCTAGGCGCCACAACTGCAACAGGCATCACCATGGCCCGTGTAACAAGGGTCGTTGTCAAAGGTGTCTTAAGATGGGCCACGAGGCCAAAGACTGCAGGAGTCCACGGCCTGCGAATCAGAATCAGCAACAGCAGCAACCCGCTCCACAGAACCAGCAGCAGCAGCAGCAGCCACAGCGTGGAAACCGGGGATGTTTCCAGTGTGGGGCTGAAGGTCACTTCAAACGCGATTGCCCTCAATTGAACCAGAACCAGAACCGCAACAACAACCAGGGCAACGGCAACAACGGCGGGAACAACAACAATAATGGTAACGAGGCAAGAGGTCGAGCTTTCGTTTTGGGAAGAGGAGACGCAGTGAACGATCCCAACGTTGTCATGGGTAAGTTTCTCCTCGACAATATTTACGTTACTGTTTTGTTTGATTCGGGTGCGGATACAAGCTATATGTCTGTGAAAATGTGTCAACTGCTAAAACGTGCACCAACACTTTTACCCACCAAACATGTAGTAGAGTTAGCTAACGGTAAAAGTCTAGAAGCCACGCACGTAGTTCAGGGTTGTAATCTTATCCTAGCTGGCCAAGCCTTCTCTATTGATCTCATTCCCATAGTTTTGGGTAGCTTCGACGTCGTGATTGGGATGGATTGGTTATCCCAACACCAGGCAGAGATCTTATGCAGTGAAAAGATCATCCGTATTCCTCGTTCGGGTCAGGAACCTCTCGAAGTTCAAGGCGACAAGAGTGGTGCAGTGGTAGGCATCATCTCTTTCTTGAAGGCGCAGAAATGTTTACGAAAGGGGCTTACTGCCATTCTGGCACTCGTTACAGACGCATCAGCAAAGGAAAAGAAATTGGAGGATATCCCAATTGTACGTGATTACCCTCAGGTGTTTCCTGAAGACTTACCTGGTTTACCGCCTCATCGTCAGGTCGAATTTCAGATCGAGCTCGCTCCAGGAGCAGCACCCATAGCTCGCGCACCATATCGTCTAGCTCCATCAGAATTGGAAGAACTGTCAAAGCAGCTACAAGAGCTCTTGGAAAAGGGCTTTATTCGTCCAAGCTCTTCGCCTTGGGGAGCTCCAGTACTTTTTGTGAAAAAGAAAGACGGTACGTTCAGGATGTGCATCGACTACCGTGAACTCAACAAGGTGACGGTGAAGAACCGTTATCCTCTTCCGCGCATCGACGACTTATTCGACCAGTTGCAAGGGTCGTGCTACTATTCGAAGATAGACTTAAGGTCAGGGTACCATCAGCTGAGAGTCCGGGATGAGGACGTCTCCAAGACAGCATTCAGAACTCGTTACGGTCACTACGAGTTTCTTGTCATGCCGTTTGGGTTAACGAACGCGCCTGCTGTATTTATGGATCTTATGAACAGGGTGTGCAAACCCTATCTCGACAAGTTCGTCATTGTTTTCATCGACGACATTCTGATTTACTCCAAGAGTCAGGAGGAACACGAACAGCATCTTCGCCTTATTTTGGAACTCCTTCGGAAGGAACAACTGTACGCCAAGCTTTCTAAATGCGACTTCTGGCTTCGTGAAGTCCACTTCTTAGGCCATGTAGTGAACAAGGATGGGATCCATGTTGATCCATCCAAGGTAGATTCGATCAGGAACTGGCCTGCACCGCGTACACCGACAGAAATACGCCAATTCTTGGGTCTGGCAGGTTACTACAGACGGTTTATTAGAGACTTTTCGAAGATTGCTCAGCCACTTACGTTACTGACACAAAAGGGTGTTACCTATCGCTGGGGAGAGCCCCAGGAGACTGCTTTCCAGCACCTAAAGGATAGACTTTGCAGCGCCCCTATCCTCTCTCTGCCAGAGGGCACAGATGACTTCGTAGTATATTGTGATGCATCCATTCGGGGACTGGGATGTGTGTTAATGCAGCGCGACAAGGTTATCGCTTACGCCTCTCGTCAACTCAAAGTTCATGAACGTAACTACACGACGCACGATCTAGAGCTGGGAGCTGTTGTTTTTGCGCTTAAGATATGGCGACACTACCTGTACGGTACCAGGTGCACGATTTACACCGATCACAGGAGTCTCGAGCATATTCTTAAGCAGAAGGATTTGAATATGCGTCAACGAAGATGGGTCGAGTTACTTAACGACTACGAATGCGCTATCAAGTATCATCCAGGCAAAGCCAACGTTGTGGCTGATGCCCTCAGTCGGAAAGACACTTTACCTCGGCGCGTGCGAGCGCTACAGCTTACGATTCAGTCTAGCCTTCCTACACAGATACGAAATGCTCAGGCAGAAGCATTGAAGCCCGAAAACGTCAAGGCTGAAGCCTTACGCGGCTCACGACAACAAATGGAACAAAAGGAAGACGGCGCCTACTATGTAACGGGCCGGATATGGGTCCCTCTCTATGGCGGCTTACGCGAACTTGTAATGGATGAAGCACACAAGTCTCGCTATTCGGTACATCCAGGGTCGGATAAAATGTACCACGACATCAGCACTACTTATTGGTGGCCTAGTATGAAGGCCCACATCGCTACGTATGTTGGAAAATGCTTGACCTGTGCGAGGGTCAAGGTTGAATATCAGAAACCAGCTGGCCTACTTCAGCAGCCTAAGATACCGCAATGGAAATGGGAAGAAATTTCCATGGATTTCGTTACAGGCCTACCCAGATCCCAGCGTGGGAACGATACAATATGGGTCATAGTTGATCGACTCACCAAGTCTGCACACTTCCTACCTATAAAGGAAACGGATAAGTTCTCCACTCTCGCAGACGTCTATCTTAAGGAAATTGTTTCGAGGCACGGAGTGCCCACATCTATCATTTCGGATCGCGATGCACGATTCACGTCAGAGCTATGGCAAGCGATGCATAAATCATTCGGCTCACGGTTAGACATGAGCACAGCATATCATCCTCAGACGGATGGGCAGTCTGAGCGAACGATTCAAACACTTGAAGACATGCTTAGGGCATGCGTTATCGACTTCGGCAACGGTTGGGAAAAACACCTCCCTTTGGTGGAGTTCTCTTATAATAATAGTTATCACACCAGCATTCAAGCCGCTCCATTCGAGGCATTGTACGGGCGTAAATGCCGGTCACCCCTCTGCTGGGCAGAGGTGGGGGATAGTCAGATTACGGGTCCAGAGATTGTAGTGGACGCCACAGAAAAGATTGCACAGATACGACAACGCATGGCGGCAACACGCGACCGTCAGAAAGCCTACGCGGACAAGCGTAGAAAGCCATTGGAATTCGAGGTCGGGGACCGGGTTTTATTGAAAGTCTCACCCTGGAAGGGTGTGGTTCGTTTTGGCAAACGGGGCAAACTAAATCCGCGGTATGTCGGACCATTCGGAATCATAGAAAAGGTTGGCAAGGTAGCCTACAGGTTGAATTTACCAGCTGAACTCGGGGCAGTTCACAATGTCTTTCATGTATCGAACTTAAAGAAGTGCCTATCAGATGAAAACCTCATCATTCCTTTTAAGGAACTTACTATCGACGAGCGGTTGCAGTTCGTCGAGGAACCAGTGGAAATCACGGACCGGGATGTGAAGGTCCTCAAACACAAGAGAATCCCTCTTGTTCGAGTTCGTTGGAACTCCAAACGTGGCCCAGAGTACACCTGGGAACGCGAAGACAGGATGACAGAAAAGTACCCCCAGTTATTCGAAACCAATGCTACCACTACTGAGGCTGAAGCTACTACTTCGGAATTTCGGGACGAAATTCCAGATCAACGGGGGGAGGATGTGACGCCCCAGGAAAATCAGTGAAGAATACAGTTTACCTAGCTTCCTCAGTGAGTGCGTACCAAATTTCGGGACGAAATTTCCAATTAGTTGGGGATAATGTGACAACTCGAACTTTCGACTTGCTTTGATGTAACGTTACGTGCTTATGAGAACTGAATTATATGATTTTAAATGAATATTTGTTATGTGTGTATGTATGCTATGTGTTGCACGAGCCCAAATTACACAAACCGGTCACACAAGCCCGTTTGGGCCACACTTTGAAATCGGACTCCATTTGGTAACCGAGTTGGGCTCGGCCCACTCCCCACTCGCAAACACAAATCTTTGGTAAGGGTTTGGTTTCTCTCATTGTTACAACTTTCATAACACACACAAACCCTATTGCTTTCTACCTCTCTCTCGGTTTGCTTAGGACCCGACGGCACAAGACCATCCGATCCTCCTCTTGTTCGGATCACCCTTCTTCACTTGTAATCGGTTAGTATGTTTACTTGATTGATGTATGATTACCGGTTGTGAAGTGTTTATGTTTGCATGATAATTTTAAGATTTGATCAATGATAGTTAGTGTTCATAAAATTGGCTTGCTCATGAATCGGATATAGGTGATTATATGATTGTAATCGGCTATATGTATACGTGATTAAATCAGATTTTAACTGGTTAATATGCTAACTAAATCGGATTAATGGATGCTCATTGATTGGCTTTGTGAATGTTAGAATCGGATGTGTTGATGTGTTTAGATAAATGTTCTTGATTTTGGATTATTAATGTTCATATGAAATTCATGATAAAAGTCCTGGTTGATCGATGATATGTTGTTTGAATTTGGTTGATTTTGGAATTGAAACTGATTTGATCTGAATTGTGAAACTGCCTAAGTTGTTTGCTAGAATCACGGATAAGTCAATGCAGGAATTATGGAAACCAGTTACACACACGGTTGCGACTCAGATTGCGAGTCGAAACCTCACCGTCTCGACTCGAGACCACAACAGCATGAACCGTAACCACGGTTGCGAGTCCCGTTGCGACTCGTAACCGGACCATGATGAACCGAGACCAGCCATTGCGACTCGCAACCTACTGTTGCGACTCGTAATCTCCTGATATGACTCGTAATCCTCGGTTGCGACTCGAGATCGCCGGTTGCGACTCGAGACCACCATTTACACGCACACTGTTTGGGCCTTCACTGTCACGGGCCCAACGATTTGGATTTGTGGACTGTTTGATAATTGGACCAGTATGTGTTTACTATTTGGGCCGGGTTATGTTGGGCCAGGGTTAACACGCACAAGTGTGCACTTGACTGCTAATTGGACTGCTTATCTGTTTGGGCCGACTACTTGGTCTCGTTACATGACATGAACTGCTGATACGTGTATGTGTTTTGCCATGATCATACTTGATAGCATACATGAATATACGTGCTATATACGAACCTGACTTGCATAATAACCATGATAGGACGTGGTTGACTATTTACTTGCTACCTGTACTTTTTGTGTATCTGCCGAGCAAACCAAGGTGAGTTCACACAGCCAAGGCATGGGATTCCCGGGTTGGGAATTGGGTTGGATATGTTATTGTTAAAAGAGTTACTCGTACTTACGCATTCTCCAGACTATAGACCATCGTCCTCAGGTTAGTCAGGACACGTTACGTAAAGCCTACGTAACCCAGTATTTGCCATTTGTCTCCCGGGTCGGGAGGACACGTTACGTAAAGCCTACGTAACCCAATACCATCCACTGGCTTCCAGGTCGGAAGGCCACGCTGCGTAAAGCCTACGTAGCCCCCACGCGTACCACTGTCCTCGGGGAAGGGCACGTCACGTAAAGCCTACGTGACCCTGTACGTTTTCCTGTTCTCGGTAAAGAAGAACACATGGTCGGAAGTTAGTCTAGTAAGTACCGTTAATGAGAAGCCCTCATTAGCCAGGATAAACATGGGAAGCCCCCACCTTTAGTACACACTAGTATGGGAAGCCCCCACTAGCTATACTTATGCACTATGTTATGAACTTACTTTCTGTGAACTCGCTCAACTAGTTTGTTGATTATTTGCTGCATGCCTTGCAGGACCTTAGGTACATTATGGAGCTTGCACAGGGAGGAGCAGGTCGTTGTGGGATTTGGATTCATGAACGTTATTCGAACTTATAATTATTTTGAGATTACATACTATGCTTCCGCTATTTAAACGATGTTTGGTTTTGGAACATCAATCATGTCATGATGATTTACATTGATTACTTCTATTATTAAATGTTATGTTTGATATGATTGATGGCTTGATCCTGGTCAGTCACGCTCCCAAGCGGTGGTACTCCGCGGGTGGATTTTGGGGGTGTGACATATTCCCTGAAGAACTTCCTGGTTTACCTCCACACCGCCAGTTGGAATTTCAGATTGAACTCGTGCCAGGAGCAGCCCCGATTGCTCGTGCACCTTATCGTCTTGCGCCAGGGGAGCTGCAGGAATTGTCTAACCAACTCCAAGAGCTATTGGATAGGGGTTTTATCCGACCTAGCTCTTCACCTTGGGGAGCTCCAGTACTGTTTGTTAAAAAGAAGGATGGGTCCTTTCGGATGTGCATAGATTATCGCGAACTCAACAAGGTGACGGTCAAGAACCGTTATCCTTTGCCACGTATCGACGACCTGTTTGACCAGCTGCAAGGGTCAAGTTTTTATTCCAAGATCGACTGAAGGTCGGGTTATCATCAGGTACGAGTTAGAGAGGAGGATGTTCCCAGAACAGCTTTTCGGACGCGGCATGGCCACTATGAGTTTTTGGTTATGCCGTTTGGATTGACCAACGCACCAGCGGTCTTCATGGATCTCATGAACCGCGTGTGCAAGCCGTATCTTGACGACTTTGTTATTGTTTTCATCGACGACATCTTGATTTACTCCAAGAGCAAGGAGGACCACGAGCGGCATCTACGTCTTATCTTGGAACTCCTGAGGAAGGAGCAGCTCTACGCGAAGTTTTCTAAGTGTGATTTCTGGATTCGGGAAGTACACTTTCTTGGGCATATTGTTAACGAGATGGGTATACATGTGGATCCTGCTAAGATCGATGCTATTAGGAATTAGACGGCACCGAAGAATCCTTCGGAGGTGCGACAATTTTTGGGTCTGGCAGGGTACTACTGTCGGTTTATTCAGGATTTCTCGAAGATCGCTCAACCTCTCACCTCTTTGACACAGAAGAAGGTTGTTTACTCTTGGGGAACGAAACAGGAGGATGCTTTTCAGCTCTTGAAGCAGAAATTATGCAGCGCACCGATCTTGTCTTTACCAGAGGGTACTGAAGATTTTGTAGTTTACTGTGATGCTTCGATTCAGGGTCTCGGTTGCGTGTTGATGCAACGCGAGAAAGTGATAGCTTATGCTTCTCGTCAGCTGAAGGTACACGAGAAGAACTACATAACTCATGACTTGGAGTTAGGGGCTATGGTGTTTGCGTTGAAGATTTGGAGACATTATCTGTACGGTACCAAATGCACTATCTACACCGATCACAGGAGTCTCCAGCACATCTTCGACCAAAAGGAATTGAATATGCGGCAACGTCGTTGGATAGAGCTTCTGAACGATTATGAATGTGCTATCAAGTATCATCCGGGTAAAGCTAATGTAGTAGCTGATGCGCTTAGCCGAAAGGAGACAAAACCTAAACGTGTTCGCGCTCTACAACTTACTATTCATTCTGGTTTACCTGTTCAGATTCGTTCCGCTCAGATTGAGGCCTTAAAGGAAGAGAACATCGAGGCTGAGTACTTGCGAGGCATGGAAAAAACGGCTGGTGGTGAGATCTGACGACATTCATTATTTCATGGAGCGGGTATGGGTTCATTTGTATGGTAAACTTCGAGAGCTTGTGATGGATGAAGCGCACAAGTCTCGGTATTCTGTTCACCCGGGCTCAAACAAGATGTATCAGGATCTCAGGGTTATGTATTGGTGGCCAAAGATGAAGGCTCACATTGCGACGTACGTGAGTAAGTTTTTGAGTTGTGCTAAAGTCAAAGTAGAGTATCAGAAACCCTCGGGTCTACTTCAGCAACTAGAGATACCCACGTGGAAGCGGGAGCAGATCGCCATGGATTTCGTTACAGGGTTACCAAGGACTCAGACTGGAAACGATACTATTTGGGTGATTGTTGACCATCTCACGAAGTCAGCGCATTTTCTGGCGATCAAGGAAACAGATAAGTTTTCACAGCTGGCAGCAGTTTATCTTAAGGAGGTGGTTTCTAGGCACCGAGTGCCAACTTCTATCATCGCAGATCGAGATCCGCGTTTCACTTCTGAATTATGGCAGTCAATGCACAAATCGTTCGGTTCACAACTCGATATGAGTACCGCTTATCACCCGCATACGGATGGTCAGAGTGAGCGCACCATTCAGACGCTTGAAGACATGCTGCGGGCATGTGTGATCGATTTTGGGAAAGGATGGGGGAAACATTTGCCGTTGATAGAGTTCTCCTACAACAACAGCTACCACACTAGTATTCAGGCAGCTCCGTTCGAGCATTGTACGGGCGGAAATGTCGTTCTCCTCTCTGCTGGGCTGAGGTGGGTGACAGCCACATCACAGGTCCTGAGCTTATTCTTGAAACTTCAGAAAAGATTGTTCAGATCAGGAATCGTATGGCGGCAGCGCGTGATCGTCAGAAAAGCTACGCCGACAAGTGTAGAAAGCCTTTGGAGTTCGAAGTTAATGATCGAGTCATGTTGAAAGTCTCACCGTTGAAGGGTGTCGTACGCTTTGGGAAGCGCGGCAAGCTTAACCCACGTTACGTTTGGCCATTTAGAATCCTGGAGCGAATCGGTAAACTGGCTTACAAGCTTGAGTTACCTGCTGAGCTGGGTAATGTTCACGATGTCTTTCACGTCTCGCAGTTGAAGAAATGTCTGTCTGATGAGACACTGGTTGTGCCATTCCAAGAGTTGAAGATCGACGACAAGTTGCAGTTTGTCGAAGAGCCTATTGAGATCATGGATCGGGAGGTCAAAGTGCGTAAACATAGTCGTATTCCGATTGTTAGAGTTCGTTGGAACTCAAGACGTGGATCGGAGTTCACGTGGGAGCGTGAGGACCAGATGAAGCTTAAATATCCTCAACTCTTCCCTGAAGACAAGTCTAAATCTGGTAAAGCTGGTGAATTTCGGGAAGAAATTCCTCTTCAAGTTGGGGATGATGTGGCACCTGAGCAAAATCCGTAACAATCTTGACTTCTCACCTCACTCTTTTGTGCTTGTCAAATTTCAGGACGAAATTTCTTTCAAGTTGGGGATGATGTGACAACCAGTATGTAACACCTCGAAATTTTGTGCCCAATAATGTATTGACACGTGTCTTGAGTTTACACGTGGCATTTAATATTTAATAAAGGACTAATATTGACAAACCTTGAAAGTATGTAAATTCGAGGGTTATAAATGTCAAACAAGGGTAAGTATACTGTATAGTAACCCTAAAAGATGCTCGTACCTTAAAACGAATAAATCATGGATCGTACGGAAGCGAAACGCGGAAGAAAGTGAGAGATTACAAGCTGCGGGGGGTTAACTGTGTCAACATGTTTGATTATACCTCTGAGTGACCCTTTGACGTACCCGAAGCCTTGTAACAGTAAAATACGCTCACTAGAATATAATATATAAATTCCGCGAAGTTCCGTTTTAAAACGAGAAACTTATGACCAAATTCGTACGAGAGGGGTTAAAAGCGTCAACTATATAAATTAAGGCTTCTCGGATAATAAGTAAACTATCCGGGGGCTTAACAACACGGGTAAATAACGCGAGGTCCGTAATTATAATTAACCGAGGGCCATATCGCAAAGTTACCCCTTCAAACCCGAAAGGTCAGGGTATTAATTACCAAAGATTTTCATAATCATTATAAAAGATTCAAAAAGATATTTTTCTTAACCCTTACGGACCGCAAGGGTCATGCCTTACGGACCGTAAGGAAGTGAATGATTAAACTCAGATCCGCTACAGGCTTACGGACCGCAAGGCCTAAGCCATACGGTCCGTAAGCGTCGCCCAGCGACAGAAAAATGGATGTTGGCTGTTTTAAACGGTAAAGCATTTATGTATGGGTTTCCCAGAGGTATGGGCGCCCCCTACTCGACCCATAACACCTAGAGACACCTGCCATTCATCCATGCTCACTTGTAGACTAATGTGTGATGATCTAAAGGCAATTTGAGCACTATAAATAGACATGTAGTATGCATAAGTTTCACCACACTTCAAACACTTCTCTTGATCATCTCTGGAGCTTCCAAGCTTTCTCTTATCATTCTAGTTCGTGCTCAAACTTCTGTAAGTCGTTTATATCCTTTGTGGTTAAGTTTTACTTAGTATTGTAGCTAAAAATCGAACCGTCGTAACTACGGTTTGACTTCAAGATAAATCCTTAATGGCTCAGTCTTATGTCGAATCAAAGGTAGTTATGTGTTGGTGCTTATGTGGGTAATAAACCTCTGAAAGGGTTCCCTCTGATCACCACTCTAACTAGTTCAAATGTCGAGTCAAACGAATGCTTAAAAAGTCAACAGAAAGCTATTTTTGCGATTCTTGCATAATCTGTAATATAAATGATATGCAACCTGTTTAGACACTCATAAAATATGATATTAAGTATATAAACTTGTCTACGCTCGTTTGATTCGGCCATTTGCTATATTGACCCGGTTCGGAACCGAATGTCGCAAAAGTTTGACTTTTGCTTTGACCTCGGTTCTGACCCGTTTTAGTGCAATGTAGATATGCTTTAGGACTCTCTTAGGACCAGGTTACATGATGGTATAAACCTCTGTGACCGGTTCGTTGTTTGTCCGAGTCTTTTACACATTTCCGTTAATTACTTAAAAGTTGACCATAACGTCCTTTTTAAAATAAAACGAGTATTTCGGACACGTGAAGGGATCATAACCTTGCTTACTAAATTCTAAGCATGTCCCTAAAGTTTCACGCCAATCCGAGGTCTAGAATGGGAGTTATGCTAAATAGCGCATTTATAAGAAACTTTTGTAATAAACGGCGCAATTAGCATAACGCCTACCTAAACTAAGATTTCGTCACCAAAACTTTTACCCACTGTAGTTAAATAATATTTTGGGATTTTTAAAGATTTTTATTTAATTTTAACCTGCTCATAACCTGCGGTTATGGCTACGGTTCGGTAAATACCGAATACGCCCTTTTCGGCCAAAACTTGAGTTCTACAAGGTCTTTTGACCCGATTCCAGAGGCTACTAATTTTAAATAATAAATAAGATATTTTAGACTTGTTAAACTGATCGGGAAGCTCAGGTTTCCTGTAGAACTCAGAAATCCCTTTAAAAGTCTTTAAAATGACCGGAAAACCCCTACGGGGCGTATAATGAACTAAAACTCGTTACGGGCATTATGGAAGGTATCCTACTGATACCACAACCTCTTTAAAGTATATTGACTTAGGAAAACAGTGTAGGACTCCTATGGCTACCCGTTGCGCCTATTGCGCGCACGGTTCGGCTTATGTAACTAGTTTACATAAATTAGCCGATACGGGTCAAACCAAATATGATTATGCCACGTGCATCCAAACCAATTTTTAATCATTTTACAAAATGAGTCAGTTGATCGTATTTACCAGTGTAAACTGACGTATTTTCCCAAAAAGATTAAGTGCAGGTACTACACGTAATTGGCTGGTAATAGCTCCCTAGCATCTAAGGAAGTCTCGCAAGCTTGATGTCTTATCTGTTGAACAACATTTTTATTTATTTTGATCCCTCCTGTGGATACTATTCAACTACTTGTGATACATTTGGATATTACAGTAAATGGTTGAATTATATTTATCTTTATGCTTCCGCTGTGCATTCATATATTGTGGTTTGACTATATTGTTGCCAACTACGTCACGGTAATCCCCCACCGGGCCCACCGGTGATACACGTGGAAATCGGGGTGTGACAGGTTGGTATCAGAGCCAACATTGAGTGAATTAAACACTATCCTAATGTGTTTAATCTCAGTGACACAATTGCACATACTTGAGTCTAGACAAGAACATAGGACAAATTCGAATTGTTATTCCAAATTTGTCTTTTTCTTTTATTACTGTTATTTAAAGTTTTGAAAGCAGGAAATATGCCGCCAGTGATATTCCGAGGAAGAGGAAGGGGAAGAAGAGGCAGAGGAGAGATCGTTACACATCACGATCACGAAGCCGGACCTTCAAATACGCGAGCTCCTTCAACCACAAGGAGTGAAGAACCGCAAAGGCGAAGAGACCTTTATGAACCTGCGAGGCATTCCACCTCGCATAGCTCAACGCCATCATACCGGCACTCATTCGGGCCAAATTCCGAGAATGACCCCAACAACCCACAACCGTCCTTCATACGTCTACAACGTTCGGTATCACACCGAAATTTTGACGACCCTACTCCATACTTCAGAGGTCAGTTTAATCCAGCTGACTACATCCAGGAACCTTCAGGTTTTGTTCCATTAGGGCCGCAAGATCACTTCTCCGAAGATCATATGGACGAGGATACTGATCCGACAGAACCTACTCGTGGTACGCCCACGCACCCAATAGAAATCTCTGATGGGTCATCCTTCCATGGTGCACCCTATCAGGGACCAGATAGCTTCATGGCGTTGTTTAATCAACACGAGTGGTACCATACGCCACAGTCATCACAACAGCCGCAACATCCGCGAGATCCCTCCAAGGATCCACATTTCGTGGCAGTTACGCCACCACCTCCGCCACTGGCACAGCCAGTAATGGCTGATCCGCCAAGGCGTAGGAGGACAAATGCCCGTATGTCCACACGAGGAGGAGGGGATTTCCACTTCAGCACCCCTCGACACTCTAGTAGTAGCCACTACCCGCCACTACAAGAAGAAGGACCTTCAAGTCCTGTACAGGAGGCGAACTCCGCACCAGCTGCACCAACTTCGCCACCATTTGGATATGACCACCCAATACCTGCGTACACGGGTCCAACGGCATACAACCCGTTCGAACCGTCATCGCAAGCACATTACAACTAGAACTATGAGCGCGACCCATATCTGGTGTCGGCCAGGTATAATGCACGATATCCTGACGGAGCTCATGGGAACATGGGAGCACCAGACTACTCAGCTCATGGGTATCCAGCACCTCCCATACCTCCAGTTCCGCAACAGGTGCCACAACCACGTTTCTCCCCTCCCGAACAAGAAGAAATACTCCACCGTTTGAGCCGTGTGGAGAGAGAATTCGAGGAAGAACGTAAGAGCCACCGAGGATTCCTCAAGGGCTTAGCAAACCTACTAAAGGGCAAGAAAAAGAAACGTGACCATTAGTCCTTATGTATGTTCTAATGTAATGTTTATTTCAAAAGAAGTCCCTGCGTGGACATTTATCGTATTTCAGTCCCAACGTGGACTTATCTTTTAGTCCTTACATGGACACTTATCTTGTATTAGTCCCTGCGTGGACTTGTCACTTATTTTAAAACCGCTATGTAGGTATGTACTATTTAAAAGTCCCGTTTAGGGCGGTGTGTAATCGAATTAAAAAAAATATGGAATGTTATATTATGAATTTCATTTTGTTATTACTATATATGAAATAAATCAAAATCATTTCTTTTAACTTGATCTGCCTAAATAAAGAATCTTAAGAGTGAAACCTAGCCAGGTGTCTTTTAAGATCCGGCCAAGATGGTAAGACCTAATTAAAAGATTCTTATTCTCTGTTAACCTCTGTAAGCATGTTGACAATCATGACAGATGTGATTCGTTAAAGTCACACACGCCATTCTTATACAAGAATCCTTAAAAGGATTCCAAAGCCCAAATTAATGATATAATAAATCATGGGTTAAATCATCAATAAAGATGACCACTTGTTAAACATCCATAAGTGATGTAGTGCCTACGGGCCATACATATTGTCATAATAGGGCAAAAGACAGTGGTGGTTTAGGACTCCCTTCAGACCTTGATTCGCTGTAATCTCGGCTAACATTATAATAACGTCCTCGTGACTAGGCTTTTATGCCACTAGCAATATTAATTGTAATTAGGATAAGTATGTTCAAATCCTAAATGTAAAGTGAGTAACAAATTAACCAGATATGGTCTTCAATACCATGGTTAATGAATTGCCATAAAAGACAATTCAATGATAAACTCCTAAATAGAATTTTCATTATCTTCTACAGCAGATACAAGCTACTATGGCGAATCCAAATGAAGGAAGTAGTCATACAAATGAAGATGATTATGATAATGCCCAAATAAATTTAACGGGCGCTCAACTCAAGGCTCTTGTCGACAACGCTGTGCAAGCAGCTCTGGATCGACAATATACAGAATCCCGAAGCAGAACAGTTTCTAAACCACCATCAAAGCCAAAGACACACTCAAAAACCCACAGCAAACCACTATCCAAACCTAAGAAGGACGACGATAACCACTCGTCCAAGCCCAAGAAAGACGACGACAACCACTCGTCAAACGAAAATAGCGTTCGTCGCGAACGGGAGTATACTGATGCTTCCCGTGCCAGGGGCTGCACATACAAGTACTTCGTATCTTGTAAACCCCGAGACTTTACGGGGGAGAAGGGTGCTGTCGAATGCATGCCATGGTTGGATGAGATGGACACAGTAGTGGACATCAGTGGCTGCGCTGAAAGGGATGTAGTGAAGTTTGTGTCACAGTCATTTAAGGGCGAGGCCCTAGCTTGGTGGAGGGCGCTGGTTCAGGCCTCAGGAAAAGCTGTGCTTTACAGCATGACGTGGGAGGAATTCGTTTCTCTCATCAGGGAAAATTACTGCCCTCAGCATGAGGTGGAGAACATAGAGTCCGACTTTGTGTCATTGGTGATGACAAATCTGGACTGCCAGGCCTACTTGAAGAGCTTCAATACGATGTCTCGCTTGGTTCCTTATCTAGTTACCCCGGAACCAAGGAGGATTGCTCGTTTTATCGGGGGGTTAGAACCCGCGATTAAGGCTAGTGTGAAGGCCTCTCGGCCAACGACCTTCAGGTCTGTGACTGACCTCTCTTTGTCCCTCACGATGGACGCGGTCCGACTGAGATCGCAGAGGAACAAAGAGGCCGAAAAGAGGAAGCGTGAGGATGATACCTCGCGAAGGTCAGGAAAGAAACACCGTGGAAACGGTGATGGCAAGAGAGGGGGCGAGTCGAGAAAGGATGGGCAACAATCGGGAGAGAAGCCCAAATGCAAGAACTGCCAGAAATTCCACTTCGGGAAGTGCAGGCTTGGGTCGAACTCACAGTCGCAGTCAAAGACGTATGCTTGTGGACTGTGCAAGTCCAAAGACCACAAAACTGTGGACTGTAAGAAGATCAAGGACGCAACCTGCTACAACTGTAGTGAGAAGGGGCACATCAGGAGCAACTGCCCCAAGTTCGCCAAGAAGACTGAAGAACCCAAAAAGAATAACGCTAGAGTCTTCAAAATGGATGTGAAGGAAGCCCTGCAAGACGACAACGTAATAACAGGTACTTTTCTCGTGAATAATGTATTTGCAAGATTCAGTTTTAAGTCATTGGAACTGGATATCCTGTTTTAAGTCAGACAGTAGGCTGAACACGGGGCCGTGTCCACTCAACACGCCCCCGTGCCCAAGATTCAGTTGCTGAAAACAGAACCGTTAGATCCCGGCGGTTGGTAATTTCTGACACAAACATGAGTGATAGTAATTCTTTTTACTTTCGGCACTCTTATGGTTTGTGGTGTCGAATATGTGGAGGCGAACATGAGGAATTAAAATGTTATTTTCTCACTTATAGGCCCCA